>NC_067159.1:36223394-36545894 GCF_903995435.1 Acomys russatus
TCCAAACAAAAGGCAAATATAAACATAATGAACAGCAGTAGCGGCCCAGCTGGAGGTTGTCTACAGAGACTAAACTCCAAAGTAATGCATGGGTGGGGTGGAAAAGTGTATTTCACATAAGAAGAAGCCATGAAAGAAATGAGTTTTATATATATAAATAATAAACAATATAGGTTTTAAGTCACTTATTACTATACTATACCAAGATGCATGCTGCATAGGCATCTGTGAACAAATCCCAAATATGTGATGTAAAATTAACAGAACTAGATATGTGAAAAGCTTCACAGCAGTAGCCAGATGCTTCGGTATCATCTACATTTGATAATGGGGAGCATAGATGGATAAACCATAACAAAAGAGAGAACATGAGTGCTATAAGCAAACTAGATATATCATACAGCTATAAAATCCTGGTTTCAAAATAAAAGAATGTATGTATATATATATATTCTATGTATACATAGGACAGTCCCCAGAATAGGCCATATATTCTATAATTCAATAAGTCTCAAAACTTAAAAAGATGGACATCGTACCAAATACCTTCTCCTACCAAAATAAAGTAGAAATCAACAACAAGGAGAACTGAAAGAATCAAAGGTTTAACTGCAGAGATTAAACACTATAGTATTAAACAGCTGAAATGGCTAATTGTGTCATATTAACTGGATTGCTGGGTGCCTATATGTTTGGCTAAACATTGGTTGTTGGCAAAACTGGCAATGTTTCCAGGGAAGTTTTTGAATCTGAGTGAAGCAGGACTGAGCTGCCATTGTAAGTGAGCATCACCTCATCAGTTCAGGACCTGAAGAGAACAAAGGCAAGAGGAATAACGTGAGCTTTTCCTCACAGAGCTAGGTTTCTGGGCATTCTAGCCTGACATCACACACCTTAATGCTTACGCTGTTGCTCCTGTTGTTTCTCAGGCATCAGGCTAGGACAGAAAGGCATCATTGGCTTTCGTAAGTCAGCATCTTACAGCCAATAGAGAATGAGATGTCTCAGCCCCCATCGCAATTTGAAACATGAAGAAATGAAAATCAAATCAATGATGAGAGAGAACTTCAGACCAACTAGGGTAGCTACAGTCAAAAGGGCAAAAAATAGCTAGGGGTGGTGGTGCACGCCTTTAATCCCAGTACTCAGGGAGGCAGAGGCAGGCAGATAGATCTCGGTAAGTTGAAGGCCAGCCTGGTCTATAAAGTAAGTCTAGGACAGCCAGGATTACACAGAGAAACCCTGTCTCAAAAACAAAACAAAAAAAGAAAAGAAAAAAGAAAAGAAAATGGGAAAAATATAAACAAACTGAAGCAATTAATGTGAGTTTACCGAAATTACATTGTTAGAGTGAAGCCACTCTAACAAAAATTTGGCAGTGCCTTCATGTCCTAAATATAGTTACTGCAGGACCTCAGACATTCTTACAGGTAAAAATAAATGAGGCTTAAGAGAACCAAAAACCATGGGCAAAATTAGTACTCAGCTGTTCATTCCAACATCAGTCATAATAACCAAAGTGTCTAACTGAACTCAACCATCAGTCAACTGAAGAATGACAAGCAAAACATGGTATTTAAGTAAAATCAAATAGTACTGGCAAATAATTTTTGAAAATTAAATACTGATCTATGCCAAAACATAGATGAATCTCAAAGCCATCGTGCTAGATGAAAGAAGTGAGCTGCAAAAGATAGCACACTTATGTGTGTAAAATGGACAAATCTACAGGGAAAGGGTAGATTTACGCTTCAGTGCACCTAGTCTGATGGTGCTGGACAGGGATTGCCAAAGTGCATGGAATTTTCTTTGAGAGATGATATGAATGTTCTAGAATTAGGTTATTGTATTAGGTACACAGTCCTATAGATAGGGATTCAATCATTTAAACATTGAGACCATATCAATAAGCTACTTTTTTTTTTTTAGAAAAGGGATTCTTTTTTAAAGAAAAGGGATTTCTTGGTAAGTAAAGATTTTCATGGTACATATCCCTTGGACTAGTGTTTTGATATAAGTGAGTATATACCGTTTGTCTCTTTTTGCTTCTGGGTGAACTCACTCATTATGATAATTTCTAGATCAATCCATTTGTCCACAAATTTCGGGAATTCCTCGTTTTTAATAGCTGAGTAGTATTCCATCGTGTAAATATACCACAGTTTCTCTGTCCATTCTTCTACTTAGGGACACTTAGGCTGTCTCCATGTTCTGGCTATTATGTATAGAGCAGCTATGAACATGGTTGAGCATATGTCCCTGTTATGTGGTAGGGCATTTTCTGGGTATATTCCAAGGAGTGGGATGGCTGGGTCTTGAGGAAGCCCTATTCCCATTTTTCTGAGAAAGCGCCAGATAGCTTTCCAAAGTGGTAAGTGGGTCAGAGGAGAGGACATCCGGTTGAGACTTTAGGCAAGAGTAGCATGGAAGAAAGGGGAAATAGTAGGACCCACAGGGTCCTGGAAATCTACAAGAAGAACTTTATGACAGGCAGATCTGGATCCTGGGGTCCTCCTCAAAGTAAGGCACCAGCCAAGGAGAATATAGGCAGTAAGCTTCGAACCCCTACCAAGACCTAGCCGACGAACAGGATATTCTCCACAGTTGAGTGGAGAGTGAGATCTGACTCTCACACGAACTCTGGTGCCCCTTTTCTGACCACGTCCCCTGAATGGGGAGGCCTGGTGGCACTCAGAGGAAGGATAGCAAGTTACCAAGAAGAGGCTTGATATTCTAAGAGCATATATAGGGGGAGGAGGTCTTTCTCAATCACAGACATATGGGAGGGAAGAAGGGGAGAAATGGGAGGGAGGAAAAAATGGGAGGAAACAGGGGAAGGGCTAACAATCGAGATGTAATATGAATAAATTAATAAAATTAAAAAAAAAGAAAAGGGATTTCTTGAAGCAATGGGCTAATGACAGTATAAATGGCATACTTTACTAAAACAGTCTGTGTAAAGCATCTTCAAATCCTCAGACAAAACAGTTAATTGAATAGATTGTAACAAAGAACTTAGCAAAAGAGTAGAAGGACGAATTCAGCTCTTCACAAATAAAACTGGCGTGTAAAGTGAACCAGTCCAATACAAATTTCTTTGAGATAATCCTAGTCCACATGTAGAATTTACTCAGGATTCAGAAGCTCCTTGTAATTTCAGCATACATCAAAACAATCCACTGGGGATAGAGAGGTGCCTCCAATCATTTGCAGTTCTTGCGGAGGACCTGAGTTTGGTTCCTAACACTGATGTTGGGCAGCTCGTAGCCACCTGTGGTTCCAGCTACACGGGAAACAATGTCTTTCTCTGGCCTCCATAAGTGCAGACTAGTATGCACTTACACTTAGTATACATAAAGACACCAATGCACACACTGATGATGATAATGATGATGGTGATGATGATGATTGCTCTATCTTGGTGTTTTTATTTGTAAGTGGTAATCTTAACCTAGTGGGATTTTATGAAACATACTAGTAACTCTCAAACTCTTTCCAAGTGTTAGGACAGGCCTAAGGTTAGTCAGTCACTGGCCCATGTTACATCCCAGGATATTACTGTGACCAGAACTGCGGGGCAAAATCACTATTTTTGGCAAAAATTTTGTCACCCAAACACAATGGCTTGTTTTTCTGTTGTTTTGTTTCACAAGCTCTCAAAGTCCAAGTCCACTGCATCAGTCTCTTGCAGCCTAAGCAAATGTTCCTCATCCCAAGAGCTTCTATTTGTAAAATGGGACACAGGATCTACCTCATACAGTGGGAAATCCCCAAATATAGAAGGTGGGGTATTCAACAACTACGTTTGAGCTAAGTGGGTGTCTTCAACTGGTAGAAGCACAACTTCGTCCGTGTTAAACCTACATATTTTCATTTTATTAACAGACAAGTAACAAAAATATTAAACAATATTCTGAAGTATGAGTGTTCTGTTTAAACTGAATTCACAGAAAATACCTGCAGTTTTTCAAGGTTATTTTACCCTGATCTGAAAATATGAAAAACAATTATTACAGGTTTTAAAGGTTAAAATTGCCTGTTGACAGGCAGCCGATGTCACAATTAGGCACAATTAGCATAATTACGTCTAAACAGAATGTCACTTTCACAAAGGCGCTGTATAAATTAAAAGGTTACTACTGTGTTCCTGACATGTCCGACAGGCAATGATAGACCACCCAGTCTTCTCCTAAAGAGCTTTAAATTGCTACATCGAGGTTTTAGGACATGGGTCAGACCTCTTTTGACTATGCAGTTTATTATAATACGGTGTTCTCTCTTTACAGCAAGATGATCACATTCTAAATGTATTGAAAAAGCCACTAAAATGATTTTCATTTATGAATAAAAAGTCATTAGAATTTATTCTAATTACTAAAACATTGATCCTTTCATCATTTGATTATTCTACGATGTACATACATATGTCAAATAGCACATTGTACTCCATAAACAACTATTATTTTTCAAATGAAAATAATATTTTAAAAATTCTGCTTCATACAAAAAAATAGCAATCAGATTAAGTTCCTTTCCCATCACCATCCAAATAACTGAGAGCAAATTTTATGAGGTTACTCTGAGATTCTGAGAGAGCAAATGAATTTCAAGGAGTTCAGCTCAGGAGTTGCCTGAGTACACCAGGCTAAGAACAACTCTACAACGGGCTTCAATTCTACCCACCAGATAGAAAGTAGCTTCAAATGGCATGGCCTTTACTGCAGAGAGCATCATAAATTCTTTGCAGGTAAATGTAGTGGGTAGAGAGATGCTTTGTAAGACACATAACTAGATGGATTGATTTCAGAATATGTACTAGTAGCAACAAATTCCAAGCATAAATAATCCACTGAGAAACTGAAATAGAAGAGAAAGCAAGTAGAAAGTCCCAGTGGTGTAGGGTCCAGCAAAGACTCTGTATCATTGAAGAATAAAATAGAAAAACAAAAGGAATTATTACCAAAAAAAAAAAAAAACTGTGTGATGTCAAATTGGAACACAGAAAAATTATTTGATAAAATTCAACACCCTTTGATGAAGGAAACCTGGAAAACCTAAGTATAGAAGAATCATATGTCAACATAATAAAGGTTATATATAATAAGCCCATAACCAATATCACACCAAATCAAGAAAAGCCAAAATATTTCTTTTAAAATCAGAAACAACTCAAAACTTTCTATCATCAGCAATCTTTTTGTTTTGTTTTGTTTCCACCAGCACTCGTATTCAACATAGTACCACAAATTTTAATTTAAGTGAGAAGCAATAAAAAGCATGCAGATTGTCTGTTACAAAGGACCTTCTTGTTGAGGGATGAGAGCAAACGTTTAGATTGTTGTCGGGGGTTATAATAGTTTAATAAAGTATTGCTTGTAGGCTCTCCTCCATGAATTCACTAGCACAGGGTAGTTGGCTAGGTTTCTCTCTTATGGAGCAGTTCATAGACCCCTGCTGAAAACCACAACCTATCAAAAGGCAGTGTTGTGGGTCCCAGTCCCAGTCAATACTTCTACAAGACATTCCCTTAGGCGAGGCTCAGGGAGCATTGGGGGAGGTGGGAAGGGATGGAAAGACTTAAGGGCCAGAAGACCAGAGTAGTTTGCTGTGAGATTGTGCTCCTAGTAATGTCAGAAGCTACACATTAGCCTCATCAACATGGTTAGACAAACATGAGTTTGACATGGATGAAGAAGAACACCAATGAACACACAAAGTTAACAGGAAAGGCCCATAAGCCCAAAAGCCCTCAACCCTACACAGAGAAGAACCCCAGGCAAATGAAGAAAGCTGACTCAGGAGAAGTGGTCTTCCCAAGAGAAAAGCCCATTACCTTGTTGTTGAGTACCAAACGCTCATCCCTTGAAAACACACATACAAGTAACACTATATGGACTCAACAGGTTATATTTAGGAATATATGTATATATAAGTATATCTGTGTGTGCTAACAATTAGTGGCGGGGGGGGGGAAGAAGCCTGGAATTCAAAAGGAGGGGTATATGGAAGGAATTGGAGAGAGGAAAGTAAAGCGAAAAGTGTTGTAATTATAATGTAATCATACTCTCAAATATTAAAAAATTAAAAACATTTTTAAAAAAGGAAACCAACAAATCCTGGTTATAATGTGGAGAGAAAATCATTCATATACTGCTGGTGGGAATGTAGTTAGCAGCATGGAGTTTGATGACCCTACCCAGGTAAAAAAATATATATAACTAGATCTACCACATATAGTCGGCTCTCTCATTTCTGGAAATATAGCCAAAGGAAGTGAGACCAGCATACCAAAGAGGTACCTGGACATGCATGTTCATGCAGCACTGTTCACAGCAGGTAAGATACAAACTCCACCTAAGCAGTTATTCATAGAAAGATACACACACATGTGCATGCTCACATGCATGTACAGGCACATGCACGCACATATACACATACACACACACACACACACACACACACACACACACACACACACAGGTGGAGAGAGAAGGAAGGAAGAGGAGTATTATTCAGCCACAAAGAAAAGTAAGTCCCTGTGGTTTGAAAATAAATAGATGGGACCAGAGGATAACCAGTTGCATGAAATAAACCAAACACAGAAAGACAAGTACTTTATATTCTCTTTCATGTGTGGAACTTAAAAAAAAAAATAATGTTGGTCTGGAAGTAGAATGTTTATTGCTACTAACTAGGATGAATATTTGGAAAGGAAATGGAAAGAAGTGGTTAGATTTTATTAGTCCTGTTGTACACCTGTATGGACATGTCGCACTGAGCTATTTTAATACCAAGGTACTTCACTGACGAGAACTAAATTCACAGTGTCATTCACATGCAAGGGATTCTGGGTAGTATAGAGGACTGCTAGGCATCTAGTTCTCAGTAATAGGTTTGCATTGAAGGAGCACAACATAACTCTTGAGTATAAGTCTATCATTATGGTATAGATTCTCCTTTGGCTATGGAATATCTGACCAAAATTTGCATCCATCACAGAACTTACTCCAACATACTTCATTTTTCCCATCCCCAAACAGCACTCACTTACCTCGTCCAACTAAAAACACGGACTATCAATCTGATATGGAAACCTCTTCAACTGCTTGGACGTAACTGTCTATGATTCAGCAATCCACCATCTAAAATGGCAAGGTGTATCCAAAATATATAAAGAACTCAAGATATTAAACACCACGAAACCAAATAACCCAATTGAGAAATGGGGCTTGGAACTAAACAGAGAGTTCTCAACAGAGGAATATCAAATGGCTGAGAAACACTTAAAGAAATGCTCAACCTCCTTAGTCATCAGGGAAATGCAAATCAAAACAACTCTAAGATTCCATCCTACACCCATCAGAATGGCTAAGATCAAAAATTCAAGCGACACCACATGCTGGCAAGGATGTGGGGAGAGAGGAATACTCCTTCATTGCTGGTGGGAATGCAAACTAGTACAGCCACTTTGGAAATCTATCTGGTGCTATCTCAGAAAAATGGGAATAGGGCTTCCTCAAGACCCAGCTATTCCACTCCTTGGAATATACCCAGAAGATGCTCCAGCACACAACAATAAACTTTGCTCAACCCTGTTCATAGCAGCCTTATTCATAATAGCTAGAACATGGAAACAGCCTAAGTGTCACTCAGTAGAAGAGTGGATAAAGAAACTGTGGTACATATACACTATGGAATACTACTCAGCTATTAAAAACAAGGAATTCCCGAAATTTGTGGATGAATGGATTGAGCTAGAAATGATCATAATGAGTGAGTTAACCCAGAAGCAGAAAGAATCAAATGGTATATACTCACTTATATCTGCATACTAGCACAAGGGGCATGTCCCACGAAAGCCTTCACTTACCAGGAAACTGGGACAGAGGGGAGGGCATCCTATTGGAACTCTAAATGAGAGACGCATGGGAGAATAGCAAAATAAAAGGATACAGAGGGTCCTAGAAACCTACAAGTAGAACAATATGATAGGCAGATTTGGGCCCAGGGGTCCTGCTCAAACTAAGTCACCAGCCAAGGACAATACAGGAGGTAA
Source organism: Acomys russatus (assembly GCF_903995435.1). Classification (NCBI taxonomy): domain Eukaryota; kingdom Metazoa; phylum Chordata; class Mammalia; order Rodentia; family Muridae; genus Acomys; species Acomys russatus. Next base: position 36,231,451 of record NC_067159.1, read on the forward strand.
ACTTTAAACCCCTTCCCAGATCTAGCCAATGGTCAGAATAATCTCCACAGTTGAGTGGAGAGTGTGATATGACTTTCTCACGTACTCTGGTGCCTCACATTTGACCATGTCCCCAGGAGGGGGAGACCTGGTGGCACTCAGAAGAAGGACAGTAGGTTGCCAAGTAGAGACTTGATACCCTATGAGAATATACAGGGGGAGGTAATCCCCCTTAGGAACAGTCATAGTGGAGGGGAATAATGGGAAAATGGGGGGGAGGGAGGAATGGGAGGATACAAGGGATGGGATAAACATTGAGATGTAACAAGAATAAATTAATAAAAAAAAAAAGAAAGAAAGAAAAGTTTTGTAGAAAGTCTCATCCTTTGCTCTTGAAATAGAAGTCTTAAAGAGTACAACCAAAACTCATGTAAGACAAAAATCAAGTAACTGATTAGATAGTCCTTTTGACCCTGGTTATGATGACTAAAGTATACATGTTCTGGGCTTGAAAAATCCATCATCCTGTCCTAAGTTCAAAGACATAGCCCCTTCCCCTCTGTGGATTAGCCTTCCTTAGATTCCACCTCTTGATTCCTCTTAGGGATTGAGGGAAACTCTGCCATTTCTCTTGTATGCCTGTCAGAGTCCCTGAAAATCCTACTATATGGAATGCTGCCCACCTATTTCATGATAACTGCCTGGGAATACTAATGATAACCCTTAGTGGATGCAGGTGATAAACACTGAACATTGCTAAGGACAGTACAGTGGCACTGCTAATGCTCTCCAGTGATCACATGAAATGTTACTGTTAAGAATTAGCTTGAGAAACAATGACTAGTCCAACTTGAGACCCACCTCATGGGAAAGAGCCAGCCCCTGACAGTATTAATGATACCCTACTATGCTTGCAGAGAGGAGTGTAGCATAACTTCCCTCCAAGATCTGCCATCTGATTGAATCAGATGCTGAGACACACCGCCCAACAATAGGCAAAGCTCAGGAAGTTTTATGGAAGAATTGGGGGGAAGGATTGAGGAACCCAGAGGGGACATGAACTCCACAAGAAGACCAACAGAGCCAACTAACTTAGGCCCATGGGGGCTCATGGAGCCTGAACCACCAACCAAAGAGCAGCATGGACTCTCCCAGGCCCTACATATATGTAACTGATTGTCAGTCTGGTCTTCATGTGGGTCCCCTAGCAATTGGAGTGGAGGGGCTGTCTCTGACATGGACTCTCGGCCTGCTTTTAGATCACTTTCCCCTACTTGGGCTGCTTTGTCTAGTCTCAGTGGAAGAAGATACAATTAGTACTGACGCAACTTGATATGCCAGAGTGGGTTGGTATGGGGTGGGGGTGGGAGGTGGCTCCTCTGAGGAGAAGGGGAGGAGGAAAAGGAGGAAGAGAGTGGGATGGTAGGACCAGGAGGAGAGGAGGAAGGAGGGGGCTATGAAGAGAATAAGTAAGTGCATAAATAAATAAATAAATAAATAAATAAATAAATAAATAAATACATAAATACATAAATAAATAAATAAATAAATAAATAAGAAAAAAAGAATGGGCTTGAGACCACAGTAATATTTCAGTTTGTCCTTGTGACACTCCTCCAGAAAACAAATATGTGTACAGGATTAAATGTCCATGATGGTCATGTAATACCAAGGACATAAGAGCTCTGCTGACATTGTCTTAGTGGTTGCTTAATGTACATTATAATGCTGCCAAAAGAAAATACATATAAGAAAAGAAAACATCTACTAAGGTTTTTAAGTTAGCATATTTATTTCAGCAAGTATAATACATCCTCATTTCCAATCATCTTTGCTTACTTTTCTGCTAAAACAAGCACCGGTGTTTTGAATGATTTATATTGCTTATGAACTTTGACACAGTTTTTAACTTATAAACAAAGAGACTTTAGACGTCTTCCTTAAATTTTAGTCTGTTACTGATGAAAACTGAGTTCAGACTGTGTGCAATTCAGCCACATAAACCCGAAGTAAACACCATGTATTCCTGTCTTCGAGTCTAACAATAGTCCAAGGAAACAATGACCTGACTCATGTCCTGTTCAAAGTGCAGGTGTTTTGCATTTCATGCAGAATTTTAAAGCAGACCGATCCCTAGCTCCAAGGTTTGCCCAGTGTGTAGCCTTTTCAGAGACAAGTCTGACTATTTGTGGTCTTGATATCTTAAACCAAGCCCAGTTCTGGTTCTCATTCTCAGCCTTGGAGTATTCCAGGATAATTCTAACTGGGGGTATTTAAATAATATTATAATGTTTGTGGGAGAAAACAGCAAAATGACAGCTATTACCTCTTCTTCCAATATGGAAAGGAAATTACCCAAAGCATTTGATGAACGTGTAGTAAGAACAAGAGGCCCCATGTTATCATTTTCTTTTATTCATTTTTAATTGTTCCTTGAACAACAAATGTTATCTATGCCAAAGATACTGATCATTAATACATCATCAGTCCCTGTTGAATCTATCTTACTGAATCATCAAAAGGCAAGTTACACTCAGTTACAATGATGAACAACTGACTTCAGCATAATATAATAAGCAATTAAGAATCAATGGTTAGGATGCCATGGGAACTACCTGGAGGAAATACTTCAGTTTAGCTGGAAGAAACAGCAGGAAGAAGACGAAAGGGTCATTTTCTCAGAAGAGAAGACTCCTGAACTGAATCTTAAAGGATGTGCAAAAACACTGTGAGAAAAGAAAACCCCAAGCATAAGAAACGATGTGTGCAGAGATAATGGACCAAAATATGTACAATTTTCATGTTACTGAACTGCTTTAAAACTAAGGGGAAAGCAAATTAATGGTTATTATTAGGCAGATGTTTGACAAGACAAACCAATTAATTCCCTCCATGAGATATAGCTCATTACCTTCTATAACTGTGGTTCTCAACCTGTGGGTTGAAAGCCTTTGGGGCCACATATCATATATTTATATTACTGTTCATAACAGTAAAAAATTACAATTATGAAAGAGCAATGAAAATAAGTTTACGGTTGGGGGGGTCACCACAACATGAGGACTTGTATTAAAGGGTTGCAGCATTAGGAAAGTTGAGAACCACCATCAATTTAGAGACAGAAGAAGAAATGCTAACATCTCCTTGGAATACTCCTCGGACTTTCTCATCTGAGTATCACACTCCTGTGAACAGGTAGTAACCTAGTTACAAATGATTAAGGACATTCCTACCTACAACACTGAGGGTGAGAGAGCACTGAATCCTGATTGGCAAGCAAGTGTGTACAATCTTTGTACAATTTACTACAACCATTTGATACTTAACAGTGGGCACAGTGGTGTCAATGCTGTCACTTTTGTTTCAGGAAGACATTGAAGAAGTATCCAGCTTTTTAATGGCATATAAGTGTTAATGCACAAGTGCTCATTTCATGTCTGAAATGTACCTTGTATTCAAAGGTAAAATGGGAATAAAATTAGGGTCCAGATTGGTGGAGACACTAAAGGCTTGACCTGAAAAGAAGAAAAACCACAAAAACAGGAATAGAATAAGAACCAGTCCAGGGTGAGAGTAAAAGTTAGGAGTGAGAAACATGTATACAGGGAAGGGATGAGTCATGACATTATGCACTGCCTCAGGACCACAGAAAAATAAATGATGCTGAGGCATCACTCCACTAATAAAATATCTTCCCATGTTTGCCATTCATTAATATTCTAAAATTGTAACTATATGAGAACATACGACACATGGATGATAGATAGATAGATAGATAGATAGATAGATAGATAGATGATTGGTTAATGAGTAAATAGAAGAACAAAAGTATTGTTTTGCTATAGAAAGATATGTAAAGTTATATAATCCTTAAAGTATTCTTATTATTATTAAGTAGATGATACATTTCAAAGATTCCTGAGATTTTTATAAACAAAAAATTCAGCACTGAAACAAATAATTTCATTAGTAGAAATACTATCAATAAAAGATGTAAACAACCATACTGGGAAAAATAGTAGAATGCATTTTAATTTTTTGTCCCTATTTCTTAATCTATCCATTATATTTCTAATTCTAAGAAAATCAACAATGAAAACAAATGGAGACAAACATTGCTGGGTAAATTTTTCCACCCATTGCACAAAATGAAGATGGAAAATGTAACTAATAAAGAACCAGTCAGATTTTTCAAATATGCCTCACTTATTTGCTATTACTCTATTTTACTAGAAGTACTGTGAAGAACATATTCTTCAGAGAGTGTGTCTTCATAGCTTTCAGAGTACAGTGAAATGACTGCCAGTGCTTGCACTCTCCCCCATTTTCTCAGCCATTAAGTGTAGGATCATCACACAAAAGCTTACCAAAAACTTGGTTAGAATCAACAAAATCAAGAACTGGTTCTTTGAGAAAAACCAACAAGATAAAGAAACCTTTAGCCAACCTAACTAAAAGGCAAAATCAACAAAATCAGAAACAAAAAGAGAGAGATAATAACAGATACTGGGGAAATCCAAAGAATCATTAGATCTTACTTCAAAAGCCTATTTGCCACAAAATTTGAAAATCTAAATGATGTGGACAATTTTCTTGATAAATTCCCCTTACCAAAGTTGAATCAAGATCAGGCAAACAAATTAAAATAGTCTTATATCCCCTAAGGAAATAGAAGCAGTCATCAAAAGTCCCCCAACCAAAAAACAGCCCAGAGCCAGATGGATTCAACACAGAATTCTACCAAACCTTCAAAGAACTAATTCCAATACTCCTCAATTTCACAAAATAGAAACAGAAGGATTACTACCAAACTCATTCTATGAAGCCACAGTCACCTTAATACATAAGCCACACAAAAACAGAACAAAGAAAGAGAATTTCAGACCAGTTTCCCTTATGAACATCAAGGCAAAGTAATCAGTAAAATACTCTCAAACTTAATCCAATAACACACCAAAAATATCATCCACCATGACCAAGTAGGCTTTATCTCAGGCATGCAGTGATGGTTCAATATATGGAAATACATCAATGTAGTCAGCCATATAAATAAACTGAAAGAAAAAAAAACCACATGATCATCTCCTTAGATTCCAAAGAAGCATTTGACAAAATCCAACACCCATTTATGTTAAAAGTCTTGGAGAAATCAAGAATATGAGGCACATACCTAAACATAGAAAAAGCAATAAAAGAAATATACAGCAAGCCTATAGCCAACATAAAACTAAATGGAGAGAAACTTATGTCGGTTCCACTGAAATCAGGAACAAGACAAGGCTGTCCACTCTCTCCATATCTCTTCAACACAGTACTTGAAGTCCTAGCTAGAGCAATAAGACAACTAAAGGACATCAAGGGTATACAACTTAGATAGGAAGAAGTCAAACTGTCACTATTCATGGATGTAAGTACATATAGGTACTTACACATAAGTACTACACATAAGTAACCAAAAAAAATTCTGCCAAGGAACTTCGACAGCCCATAAACACCTTCAGCAAAGTGGCTGGTTACAATATTAACTCAAAAAAGGCAGTAGCTCTCCTGTATGCAATTGACAATGGGCTGAGAAAGAAATTAGAAAAACTACACCCTTCATAATAGCCACAAATAATGTAAAGTATCTTGGTATAACTCTAACGAAGCAAGTGAAAGACTTGTATAAAAAATTTCAAGTCATCGAAGAGGAAAATTAAAGAAGATATCAGAAGATGGAAAGATCTCCCATGCTAATGAATTGGGAGAATCAACAGAGTGAAAATGGCCATCTTACCTAAAGCAATCTACAGATTCAAAGCAATCCCTATCTAAATACCTACACAATTTTTTACAAACCTTAAAAAACAAAAAACCCAGAATAGTTAAAAACAATCCTGTACAATAAAAGATCTTCTGCAAGAATCTCCATCGCTGATCTCAAGCTGTACTATAGAGCAACACTAATAAAAACGATATGGCAATGGCATAGAAATAGTTTGGTGGATCAATAGAATTGAACTGAAGACCCAGAAATAAATTCCGCATGCCTATGAACACTTGATTTTTGACAAAGGAACCAAATCTATGCAAGGGAAAAAATACAGCATCTTCAACAAATGGTACTGGTATAATTGGATGACTACATGTAGAAAAAATGCAAAGATTTCCATATTTATTACCTCAAACAAAGGTCCAAGTGGATTTAAAACCTCAACATAAAACCAGACACACTAAATCTGTTAGAAGAAAAAGTGGTGAAGAGCTTTGAACTCATTGGCACAGGACACAACTTCTTGAACAGAACAGCAATAGCTCAGGCTCTAAGATCAACAATTAATAAATGAGACCTCATGAAACTGAAAAACTTCTGTAAGGCAAAGGACACTATCAAGAGAACAAAATGATAGCCTACTAACAGACTTGGAAAAGATCTTTACTAACCCTACACACAACAAAGTAATAATGTCTAAATTTATGAAGAACTCAAGAAATTAAACACCACCAAACCAAATAATCCAATTTTAAAATGGGGTATAGAGCTAAACAGAGAATTCTCAACACAGGAATATTGAATGGCTAAGAAACACTTAAAGAAATGCACAACTTCCTTAGTCATCAGGGAAATGCAAATCAAAATGACTCTGAAATATCTTACATCTATCAGGATGTTTAAGATCAAAAATTCAACAGCACATGCTGGCAAGAATATGAAGAAAGAGGAACACTCCTCCATTGTTGGTGAGAGTGCAAACTTCTACAGCCACTTTAGAAATCAATCTGGCACCTTCTCAGAATTTGGAAATAGGGCTACCTCAAGACCCAGCTATACCACTCCTGGGCATGTACCTGAAAGATGCTCCACCATACAAGGACATTTGCTCATCTATGTGCATAGCAGCTTTATTTGTAATAGCCAGAATGTTGAAACAACTTAGATGTCCTTCAACTAAAGAATGGATACAGGAACTGTGGTATATTTACATAATGGAATACTATTCATCTAATAAAAACAAGGAACTCTTGAAATTTGCAGGCAAATGGATGAAACTAGAAAAGATCATCCTGAGTGAGGTAACTCAGACCCAGAAAGACACGCATGGTATATATTCACTTATAAGTGGATATTAGCCCAACACTAACGTCCTCTGAGAGACCCACTCAGGGGGAGGTTGGGAAAAATACTGAGAGTCGAAGCTGAACTCTGGGCAGAGTGCTGAGTGCTGTATAGAAGAAGGGGGAGCATGTAATAAACCTGAGGGGTCAGGAGCTCAGCAGAGAGACCAGGCTGGTGGATCTGGACCCAGGGGTGCTGCACAAACTGATGCACCAACCAAGGATGACGTATGCAGAGAACCTCAGATGTAGCTGATGGGTAGGTAATCCTCCACATGGTGGCAGGGAGACTACCTCTGGCATGCACTCTAGTGCCCATAATTTGATCATTGTCCCTTGGCTGAACGGCCTTGCAGGCACACAGAGGAAGGGGATGCAGGCTATCCTGACGAGACCTGATAGGCTGTGGCCAGACAATAGGGTTGGGGGTCCTCCCTTGTCAGAGGTCTAGAGGAGAGGTATACATCAGAAGAGGGAGGGGAGGTGGGAACGGCAAGATAAGAGTGAGGGGATAACAAATGGGATGCATTGTGAATAGTTTATAATAAGACTATTTTTTAAAACAATAAAATAAATTCAAGCAACAAGAGTAAAAGCTGACGATGACTTGCTGGTCACTTTATTTTTAATATATTTTATTAATGTATTCATATTACATTTCAATGGTTATTCCATCCCTTGTATCCTCCCATTCGTCCCTTACTCCCATTTTCCCCTTACTCCCCTCCCCTATGACTGTGACTAAGGGGAACCTCCTCCCCCTGTATATGCTCATAGGGTATCAAGTCTCTTCTTGGTAGCCTGCTATCCTTCCTCTGAGTGCCACCAGGTCTCCCCCTCCAGGGGACATGGTCAAATATGAGGCACCAGAGTACGTGTAAAAGTCAGACCCTACTCTCCACTCAACTGTGGAGAATGTCCTGTCCATTGGCTAGATCTGTGTAGGGGTTTAAAGTTTACTGAACGTATTGTCCTTGGCTGGTGCCATAGTTTGAGCAGGACCCCTGGGCCCATATCTGCCTGTCATAATATTCTTCTTGTAGGTTTCTAGGACCCTCTGGATCCTTCTATTTCCCCATTCTCCCATACTTCTCTCATCTAGAGTCCCAATAGGATGTCCTCACATCTATATCACTTTCCTCATAGGTGAAGACTTTCATGGGACATGCCCCTTGGGCTAGTGTCCAGATATAAGTGAATATATACCATTTGACTCTTTCTGCTTCTGGGTTAACTCACTCATTATGATCATTTCTAGTTCAATCCATTTATCCACAAATTTCGGAAATTCCTTGTTTTTAATAGCTGAGTAGTATTCCATAGTGTATATGTACCACAATTTCTTTATCCATTCTTCTACTGAGGGACACTTAGGCTGTTTCCATGTTCTGGCTATTATGAATAAGGCTGCTATGAACATGGTTGAGCAAATGATCTTGTTGTGTGCTGGAGCATCTTCTGGGTATATTCCAAGGAGTGGAATAGCTGGGTCTTGAGGAAGCCCTATTCTCAGTTTTCTGGTATAGCGCCAGACAGATTTCCAAAGTGGCTGTACTAGTTTGCATTTCTACCAGCAATGAAGGAGTGCTCCTGTCTCTCCACATCCTCGCCAGCATGTGCTGTGATCTTCACCAACCCTACATCTAACAAAGGTCTAATATCTAAAATATATAAAGAACTCAAGAAATTAAACATCACTAAACCAAGTAGCCCAATAGAGAAATGGGGCTCAGAACTAAACAGAGAATTCTCAACAGAGGACTATCGAATGGCTGAGAAACACTTAAAGAAATGCTCAACCTCTTTAGTCATCAGGGAAATGCAAATCAAAACAACTCTGAGATTCCATCTTATACCCATCAGAATGGCTAAGATCAAAAATTCAAGATGCTCACTTTAGAACCCACATGGATAATATATATATATTGCTCTCCTGAGCAATCAAGCCATGGTGAGACATAAATGAGGCCACATGGTTGTGTAATGGTACCTGTAAGTATGCTTGCAGAGCTGAGCATTTGGTTTTAAATACAATGTATTTTCATGTAGTTAAAGTTACTAGTAGATGAAGTCATTGCTATTTACCCTTTTCTTATTGGTTATTTTTAGAAAGCAAACCATTCCTGTTAAAACAATGTATCAGTTCTCTATCACACAGTTTTTTTAATTCTTTAAGTATTGTCATAAGGAAAATTTATCTAAAATTGCTCTCTACATGGTTTTCCGAAGGAACTTGAAGGTCAATTAGTTTTATACTTTGTGATGATGTATATATTTGCATTAAGAAAAAAATTAAAATGAAACTTTAAAAGGTCACCTTGGTGACACTGTTTTTGAAGCTAAGACTGACCTTAATTACTTCATACAGACTTACAAAGAAAGGCCTTCATGATGCTTGCAGCAATGAAATGATTGTCTATGTACATCAGTAAAAGATTTACATTCGGGCTTGATTGCACCATCACAAAATGTCAAAAATGACAGTGGTCTTAAAGGAATACACGAGGAAACCTAACGCAGCCATGGCCGCCATTACGATTCTCATGCATCCAAGTAAAAACTATATATTAAACAAGAACCAACTTGGGGTAAAACTGGTATCATTTGGATCTCTATCAGAACGCAAACAACACCTCAGATAAACCGACATATCAGAAACACAAGAAAAAGAATTTATACTAAGTCAAGTCAGTGACATAAATTACCATAATGAAATATCCAGGAGCTGGAGAGATGACTCAGAGGTTACGAGCACTGTCTGTTCTTCCAGAGGTCCTGAGTTCAATTACTAGCAACCACATGGTGGCTCACAACCATCTAGAATGAGATCTGGTGCTCTCTTCTGGCATGCAGGCATGCATGTGGGCAGAATACTGTATAAATAATGAAATATCTAAAGTGGCCTAAACACACCCACACACCCACACACACAATTTTCAAGCCCTTAAATGTCTGTATAATACCTCTTCTCTCCACTTGCTGGGCAAGATGGCACTTAGCCTACAGTTACATCACTGAAAAAAAAAAAAAAAAAAAAACCTCCTGTTGTAAGTTGAAGTTTCATTTATGATTTCCAAAGCCAGAGTTCAGAAAAATGTGAAACTGTCACAAAGACAAACATTATATTTTTGTCTAAATCATTAAATGTGCTTTATCCTTAACAATGCATAAATGTTCACTTGTAAATGCTACTTTTGTAAAGTCAGAATTTGATTCTTATAGACCTTAAAAAAGAAATACCTATCACTGTTTCTTCAACTTTTTGCAATTGTATGTGTTCTACTCTTTCCAGATCATTTTGCAAAATATGTTTTGTCTTTTCCCCTCAACTCTACATAATAGATTATTAATGTCTGTACAGTTTTATCACTAATGTCTATCATAGGTTCTAAATTATGACAAGTACTCAATAAATTATATTAAATCTTTATTTCATGTAAGGCATAATTATTATGAGCAATTTCCACAAATTAACTTACTGAGTCATCATAAGTTCCCCGTGAGGAAAGTCTCAGTTATCCTCAATTTGAACTCATGCAGTCAGTGTCTGGGAGCTTGCTGCCTTCCCACTGTGGCAGCTTTCCTCAATACAAAGGTCATTCTCCTAGGGATAGCAGCCTTTGCATGAAACAAAACAAAACAAAACAAAATTAAAAAACCATTGAGTGCCATAAAATAAAAGCCCAAGCCCCAAAGATTCAGTCAAGCTGTGGAGGCTCTATGTGAATTTACTTAACTTTTGGCAAAGATTCCAAGGCCCAGGGGTAAGACTGTACTGTATTCATCTCTCTCAGCTTATTTCTTTTTTACAGTTGAAAAGTAATTTTTAAGAAGCCATATGAAACATGCTTGGAAGAACTGAGATGTGGTAGAGCATGGCTTCATCTCTCGGACCTCATCCATCTGTGATCTGAAGCTTCACAAGATCTGTGCATTTTGTTTGAACACCTGCTTGGTGAGTGGTGCTTGGGGAAAACACTGAGCGATGAGGTGCTGTGGAGAGTTGAGAAGGGAGGCGTGTTCTCCTCTGAAAACAGGGAAGCACTTTTCAGTAGATACTGTACAGCAAGAGGACATGATGAACCTCAGCATTTGGGGTGTTGTTTCGGTGAGAATGCCTTAGAGTTTATGCAGCATAAGTGAAGGAAAGTGGGGAGCCTGAGCAGCTAGCAATCAGATGATGGAGGCCCAGGGAGGACCATGATGTCGAAATTATATTGATTATTCCTTGGTTTGGCTTTAAGGAATATTTAGACTTCCCCAGAGCCTTTAATCAACAGAGGGAAAAGTGCATTTGGTGACTCAAGATTTCCCACAGCAGGACAGAGGCGACTTTGAAAGCCATGCTTTATGCCTGTTTTGCCAGCCTTCGTGTGTCTGGTGAGAGCTCCTTGTCTCTTAGAAACCACAGACACCACACAGAACAAATATTTAGCATCTCAAAGCTCAAAAACAAGTACTGAGAGGAAAGTAGCCACTTCTCAAGCATTTCTCTAGACCAACTTTTTAGGCTTCATTTCTCATAAATATTTTATTCTGTTATCTCTGGTCAAGGTAACTGGATTTACCTTGGGCCAATAGAGGAAAAGTGGGATTGAAAAGTAAGGTCTCATCAAAATTACTGCCCAAACATGAACTGGGCAATAATATTAAACATGTGACCATGGATCAGGGGAGCAGCAGGCCTCAACCCTACTCTAAGAATTGCAGGCAGGTAAGGAATGCTGAGAGTGAGAGAAATAGTCTTCCCCAGTGAAGAGCACACCAACTGCCTACCCAATACCAAATGGCCAGCTGTGAAAATACACATCCAGGTAACATTATACACACAGAGCAGGTTGTGCTTATGTAGTTACAAATAAGTATATAAGTATGTATGATTATGCATTTATTTTTAAACAATTTATGGTTATATATGTGTGTGTATACATACTACACATACATGTGTATATACACATATATGTATATATGCGATTAATGAAAAAAAGAAGGCATGAATTTAAAAAAAAGCAAGGGGGCATATGGAAGGATTTGGATGGAGAAAAGGGAAATGACAAATCATGTAATTATGTTATAATCTCAAAAATGAGATATATTTTTTAAAACGTAAGGTGTTTCCAATTGGCTATCCCTGTCACCAAATATATCTTCATGTTTATCAACCACACTTCCTACCAACGCTCAGGAAACACTATAGAAGGGAAAGCAGAAGGGAAAAGCATGGAAGAGTATGGTAGCAATGCTATAAACTGTCTGCTGGACATGGCATGACTACTGCACTCATGAACTCCTAGGAGGTGTGGTTACCTGCACAAGACCTGCACAAGATATATATATGTATATGTATATATATGTATATATATATATGTATATGTATATATATGTATATATATATATGTATATGTATATATATGTATATGTATTTATATGTGTGTGTATATATATATATATATATATATATATATCTTCGGTATAGTACTTGAAATTCTAGCCAGTCCAATAAACAGCTAAAGGAGATCAAGGAGATACAAGTTGGAAAGAAAGAAGCTAAAGAATCACTATTCGCAGATGATATGATAGTGTACATAAGTAGGCTGCAGGGCTCCAGTGTCTGAGTCTGCTATCCCAGCAAAGAAACATGAAACAAAATCAAAACCACTCTGAGACTCTCTTTTACAGCCATGGATGGCTGTGATCAAAAGCTCAAGTGGGCTAGAGAGATGGCTCAGAGGTTAAGAGTACTGTCTGCTCTTCCAGAGGTCCTGAGTTCAATCCCAGCACCCACGTGGTGGCTCACAACCATCTACGACACGATTTGGTGCCCTCTTCTGCCATGTATGTGTACATGCAGATAGAGTACTCACACACATAAAATAAATAAATAAATCTTTAAAGAAAAAAACTCAAGCAACAGCACACACTGGCAAGGTTGTGGAGAAGGGGAAATACTCCTCCATTTCCGGTGGGAGTGCAAACTTGTACAACCACTGTGGAAATCACTCTGCTGGTTTCTCAGAAAATTGGGAATACATCTACCTCAAGATCCAGCTATACCACTCCTGGACATATACCCAAAAGATGCCCCACCATACCACAAGGACATTTGTTCAACTATGTTCATCGAAGCTCTATTTGTAACAGCCAAAAACTGGAAACAACCTAGATGGCCCCAACTGAAGAATGAACAAAGAAAATGTGGTGCATTTACACAACGGAGTGCTGCTCAGCTATTAAAAACAAAGACATCTTGAAATGTGCAAGAAAATGAATGAAACTAGAAAATATTATCCTGAATGAGGTAACCCCAACCCAAAAGACATGCATGGTATGTATTCATATGTGGGTATTAACCATAAAGTACATGCTTTATGCTACAATCCACAGACCCAAAGAAGCTAAGTAACAAGAAGGGTCCAAAGGAGAATGCTTGAATCTCACTCAGAAATGGAAATAAAATAAGCATTAGATGTTGACGGGGTAGAGAATGAGGTGAGAGAGGGGATGGGAAGGGGAGCAGGGTAAGGATTAAGAGTAGGGTGAGTGGGGGAGAGAGAGCCTGGTGAAAAAGGAAATCAGAGGTGGGGGAGGGACTTCTCTGGATTTTCCTGAGACCTGGTATGGGAAGGCCCCAGAAGTCTATGGGGTCACCCTAGCTGAGACTCCTAGTATCTGGGCATATGAAGCCTGTAGTGGCCACTTCCTGTAGCCAGGCAGGACTTCCGGTGGAGGGATAAGGACACCAACCCACTAACAAAAGCTTTGACTCAAAATTTGTCCTACCTACAAGATGTGCAGGCACAAAGATGGAGCAACAAGTGAGGGAACAGCCAACCAAAGACTGGCCCTTCTTGAGGCCCATCCCATAGGAAAGAACCAATCCCTGACACTATTAATGTTACTCTGCTATGCTTGTGGACAGGAGTCTAGCATAACTGCTCTGAGAGGCTTCACCCAGCAGCTGATGGAAACAGATGCAGAGACTCACAGCCAAACATTAGACAGAGCTCAGGGAGTTCTGTGGAAGAGTTGGGGGAACAATTAAGGGAGCCAGAGAGGTCAAAAGCTCTACAAAAGACCTACAGAGTCAACTAACCTGGGCTCATGGAGACTCACAGAGACTGAACCACCAACCACAGAGCATGCATGGACTGGTCCTGGGCTCCCTGGACATCTGTAGCAGATGTGCAGCTTGGTCTTCGTGTGGATCCTCCAACAACTGGAATAGGGGCCCTTTCTGACTCTGATGCCTCCCTTTGGATCTTGTTCCTCTAGCTGGGCTGTCTTGTCCAGCCTCAGTGGGAGAGACTGTGCTTAGTTCTGCAGCTACTTTAATGTGCCAGGGCAGGCTGGTACCCATGGGTGACCTCCACCTTTTATCTGAGGAGAAAGAGAAGGGAGAATGAGGGAGGGGGAGAGAAAGCGACTGGAGAGAGAGGAGGGGTGACTCCAATCAAGATGTAAAGTGAATAAATAAATTTAAAATTTTTAAACCCTTTATATAGTCAATGTTTCATACATATGAGATTAAAATTTGTCTATCTAGGGACTGAGAAGATGGCTCCATGACTAAGAACTCTAGTTATGCAAGCATGTAGGCCTGAGTTCAAAGCCCCAGAAACTGCATAAAAAGTCAAGCATGGCTACATATGCACATAACTCCAATGCGCAGAGGTAGACAGATTCCTGGAAGCTCTCTGTCCAGGCAATCTAGTCAAAGTGAGAAACTCCCAGATCTATGAGAGACCCTGTCTCAAGGAAACACAGCAGAATGTAATGGATAAAGCCATCCAACATCTTCCACTGGCCTCCACACAAGTAACTTTTAGACAAATATCATCATCATCATCAAGAACAACAACATATTATCATCACTCTATCAAACAGATAATTAATATTTAATTTGAAAAGCAGAATATTTCATGGGCTTGATTTTTCTTGATAAGGGTGGGACAATGTGTAAATCTAAATTGGGAAGCTTAGAAAGGCCAGAAGAGATCCTTTTCTTTCCCCTAGCCATTAGCTAACATCTGTGGTATTATGGATTGAAGCATACCTGTCAAAGGCTTAAAAGCTAACGTTGTCTAAAGGAAAAGGCCAATGCCAATCAGAAAGATATTAAGATAAATGAGATATAAAAATTTTATTAAGTGAAACAACAGTGGGAGAAATTTGGACCTGTCATATCATTTTTGTCATGAGAAAGATTTATTGTTAAATATAAAACTATCAACAGAAGAATATTTTTTAAAAATTTGCTAACACAGGAATACATTGTCACTAATAATCATTTATGGGTCTGGATATCAATCCATTTACTTGCAGGTACAACTAAGAAGGGGACCGGGAAGTACCCGAGTGGACGATTACCTTCCTCACAGACATGAGCCCTTGGATGCAATCACCCACATGACAAACCAAAAGGGTGTGACTTACAGCTCTGCCAATGTAAACTCAGCTGAAGAATGTGGCTGTTATTAGAAAATTTACAATTGAAAGTCATCGTATAAAACAATGTGAAGATAAAAAAAATGAAGGAAAATATTAATATTGGTATTAAGTATTCTGTGTGTGAAGGCACCTCCCTAAAATATAAGGAAATTAGCAGTGCTTGCAGCTGCAAGTATCACTGAAGCTTCTTCAGTTTGAAGTACATGCATACAATCAAATAAATCAGGCATTTTCTTTCACTAATCATACTGTTTTTGTGGTTAGAAGATTGAGACTCTGTTAGAAAACCCGCTTCCACCACAGATGAATTTTCAAAATGTTGAGAATGATTTGCAAAATATTCACTTGCCTCAATTCTTAAGAGGTTCTGGGAAGCAGGCGTTAAAGTCATGAAACTTTTTAATACATTAAACTAAGACTTTAGTTTAGCTCAAATGAAATTCTAAAGCTTTGAATAAAACAAAATAATAAAATAAATGACATGGGTTTTCCCCTTCTCATGATTTTAGAGAATGGCAGTCTTTCTATGCTAAGTTGGCTCATAGCTATTTCGAGGAGTGTGCATGCTCTTTATGGATCATTGAGCTTTCTTTCCACACTAAACGTTAACTCAGAACTCACCAGGGTTCAAGCAATGAATCACCTCCTGACAATGAAGACCAGTGATGTTGCTTTAGTCTCAATGTTAAAAAGTTGTCAGTGGAAAAATACTTTGTGTAATATAGAATCATCCTTGTAACTCTTGAGACCAAGGTTTCAGTGTCATGTATGGTTTACAACTCCATACTCCCTGAATGTCACATATCAGTTATGGCTACAAACCAGCACTTATGAATGATAAAGTATAAATAGAATTATATTGCTCCCCAAGAAAAGGTGTTTGAATGATGTATATATATATATATATATATATATATATATATATATATATATATATATATATATATTTCAGAAACATAGGTAGGGGCATCAGACACTTGTGGCCTTTACAGCTTAGCATAATACCACAATGAGTGCCACCGTGTATGCTGACATCACTGGGAAGGAAGGGGCAGAACTGAGATGTCCATTGTTAATGAAGATGTGGAGAAACCTTGTTCACTGCTAATGGGAATGTAAAGCAATAGTAGGAAAATGAAAACTGCTCCTCAATAGATCAATAATATCGTTATTGCACCATCAAGTGATTCCACTTCTTGTGCACATTCCAAAGGCTTGTTTTACTTATACATTTATATTGTTACACATATGTAAAATAAACTACATACAGCAAGAAGAACCATGAAATAATCAGGAATTATATTAATGTTACATTCATAGTGTTTTGGCTATTTGTATTTAGCAACCTTGAAGAAAACATATTTTCTGTCTTGGCATCCATTTCTGTGGCAAAATTGTGATAGATGTTCTATAGCGGATTCTCTTTACCCTCATCAGTCCTTTTTTATTATTGTAATTTATTATAATGTATTCAGATTATATCCCAATTGTTATCCTCTCACTTAAGCATCAACTCAGACAGATATCTGTGTACTCATATTCAAAGCAGCATCATTTCCTGTGAACTTTTCCATCCATGTCCAACAATGGGACTGACCCCAACCTCGTTCCCTTCTCCTCTTCCTCCTCCTTGTCCTCCTTTTTCCTCTCTCTTGTTTTGGTTATGTCTATCTGTTGTTATCAGGGAAATGCCAGGTTTTAAAGGTTAGTTTTGTAGTGTCCTTTTATGGAATTTTTAACAGTGCAGGTGTAATTTATTCTTCGCTAGTTACATATCTGACAATGGATTACTTTTAAAAAAAATTTAAAAAACCCAAAGCCTGCTCCTCCCTGTAAGCACGTGAGGTGACCCACAAAGATGGTTTGCTTCTCTCTTGACCCAGGAAACTCTACAAAATCATACACATCAAAAAGTTCAAACTTTGAGAACACTGAGAAACTGCCCAAGCCATCAAGGTTATGCATATCCAGAAATCCACCAAGTGTCTCTAAGTAAGGTGTGTGTGCTGTTCAGGTGGTACGATTGAGTTCAGGCCAAACACTCTGGCTGGACACAGGGTCAGTGGCCAAAAAGAGTGCTGAATTTTTTGCTGGGCATGCTTAAAATGCAAAGAGTAATGCTGAACATAAGGGCTTCAGTGTGGATTCCCAAGTCACTGAACATACCCAGGTGAATTTACAGAGCTCATGGTTAGATTAACCCGCACATGGGCTCCCATGCCACATCAGGATGATCCTCACTGAAAAGAAAAAATTGTTCCAAAGCCCGAGGAGGAGGCTTCACAGAAGAAAAGAGACCACAGGAAAAAAAGAAATGAAGAAACAAAAACTTATCCCACAGGAATAATGTGGGTTGAAGTAAAAGTAAAATCCAAAACCCAAAGCCCATATACATGCAAAATGAGCAAGCCAGTTTTTAAAAAATGGGTTAGCAAATGAACTGACAGTTCTCAAAATATTGACCAATAATCATTTGGAAAAATATTCAATATTTTTAACAATTCAGGAAATGGGATTAAGCAGCAATGGAGGCGAGATGAGACTCCATCTCACCTCAGTCAGGATATTATCATAAAAACAAACAAATAAATTCCAGCAAAGAGAGAAGATGAAATAGAGATAATCTACATACTGCTAGTGAAAGAGAAATTATCCATACATCTGAGCTAATATGTAAGCCACACACATTAAATGGATATCAAAGACAGAATCTCAGTAAGACTAAAGATGTAACTCTCTTTCCTGCACTCCCCCCAAAATTGTCTCTTTAAAAGCAAATGGTCTTTCCCCAAGATACTGAGTGCATCCTAGCCGATTTCATGCAGCAGCTGCCTTGGGAACATCAGCTGGAGGTTTCCACTGGGCTCCTAACTTAGAAACATGTCATAAACATGTATGGTGAAAACACTGTCCCTCCTGAGTCCATGTCTGTCTAGTTCATTTTCTCATTTTACTGAATAACAGAATAGAATTAAGGAGGAATCCACTAAAAACGAAACAGTTGAAAACAGTGTGTGTGTGTGTGTGTGTGTGTGTGTGTGTGTGTGTGTGTGCGCGCGCGCGCGCGCGCGCGCGCATGCGTGTCCACTCATTTCAAGGTATGACTTCATTCTGAGACTATCAAAGCAAATTCATCTTAAAAAGAAGATGTAGAGCTCCAGAAATAATCTCAAGAGACATTACATACTAAATCTATGCTGTTTTATGCATGAAGTCTTTATAAATACAAATACAGTCGAGCCCTTATTCCTAGCCAAATGAGCCCCAGGTGAAAGACAAAACCTTCATTTCATTCTTAACAGCACAGTGATAGAATCCCGAGTGACAATCAGACATTTACTTAGTGGCCTTCAGAAACACACCTATTACCCTCTCAAATCAACCCAAACATTCTCCCTCGGAAAGCGTTTAGGGTCTTTCCGGTTTCTCCAAGTATGTGTTAATTAGCTGATCTTATTACAGTTTTCCCAACAGTCCAGGAAAGTATACGTCAGTATTTTCTGTTTTAAATGAAGTAGATGTGGGTATTTGCTGCTCAAGTGTTGGGAGCCGAGAGACCCTGGCTGAGCTGAGAGACCCTGGATGCGTTGAACTCCAGCTGAACCTTTCCAGCCAGCCTATACAGAAAGAACTTATCAAACATTTTGCCTGGCAACGGACAAACCGCAAACATCGTGCTTGGCCCCAGGAGAGGGAACTTGGCCCTGAGAAAAGGAACACTCAGTGTACCGTGGCTTTGTAGCCTTTCTCAGAAGTCACGGTACATGAACATCTGACGTGCTGTGGTCTCTGGGAAAAGACCGCGGGGCCACCTGTCTCTTCCCCCCGCCCCACACATTGTCCCAGGGGTTCCTACCCCGGAAGATTCTGTACTTTCCCACTGCTCTCCCTCCTTCCCCCGCCCTTCCTAAAGCACACTTTAAAAATCATACACCTGCTTTCAGTAAATGACTCTTGATAAGACATACTTTCTTGAGTCGTGCCTTCTCTCTCGCCCATTCTTCCTTCACAGGTCGCGACCCCCTTCGAGACCCTTTCACTTTCACTGTTTGGATCGTGGGTCTTTTATGTGCAGCCTCTTGTGTGAAAGAAAAGAGCTGGATGAACAGGCAACCTCCTGGACCCTGTCTAGGTAGTGCTACTCTATTTAATCTCCCATCTATAAGCACACAATTCCCACTCTTCTAACGTTGGGACAATTACATGCAGTAATTTCTCTTTAAAGTTCATTGATTGCAACAAATGAAAATTGTTTTCAAGGCCAAAGTACTGAACATCCAAACTTAAATGTTTCTAAAAATACTGACCTTACTGCCACAAAATGTTTGCTATGCTCTCAAAATATAGCTTTCAAAAACAATTTTTGAAGTAAGGTCTAAACTACATTTAATTGCTTATTTCATATTATAAAGGTTTGCCTAGGACCATATTCTTTTCTCATTTTATCTTTGAAGCTTCTTCTTGAGCCATCTCTGTCTCACAAAATAAATATTCTGTATCATTTTTATTAACACAGAATAGTGCATTTTTCTCAACAACTTGATCAGAAAATCATGATGCATGCTCCATATAGCTTTGCTAAACTATAGGTAATGGTTACTTTTAGGTGTGGCGTTGGTTTGACAACCTGTGCCCAGATATCTGGTTAAACATTATTCTGGAAATACTGGTGAGAATATTTCTTAATGACACAAAAATTTGGATTGACCAACTGAATACAACAAATGGCCCTACATAATGTGGGCTGTTCTCCAAGCCACCAAAATCCTGAATAAAATACAAAAGTAGAATAATAAAATACAAAAATAGAATAATAAAATACAAAAGTCTGCATCTTTATGCAAGCAAGGGCAAGAATCTTCTGCCTTGGGAAAGACTTAACGCTTTTCTCAACTTCTGTGAAGCCTTATAACAAATGTCCCATTTGTTCTCTTTGCCCAGCATCCACTGCTGTCTCATAAATACTACAAATGTGGAACTGCAGTGATAGTTTGTTTATTCCACTAGGTAGATATTTATTGCTCTGCTTAAACAATTTCAATAAGCAGAAGGCTTACACAGCCAATTTTTTCAAAGGTAATTTTCTTTTTGCTATACTTCCACATAAAGGGAAATGTATTTAACTATTACCAAGAGCAATCAAATCATTTCTGAAGGTACACTTAAGATATACAATTATGGAAATAAATTATTGAAATGTTTGATGTATAGGGATCATTTCATTAATATTATCAAAGTCCTTCTTTCTATACTCATCATATCATATAACTTTACCATATCTGGTTGCAAGTATTGCAAGAAACACTTGAAAATGAATTACCATTTTTTTAATTCCTTTTATATCCTGATCATGGTCCCCTCCTTCCTTTCCTCCCTTTCCCAACCCCTTTCCTCTTTCCACCCTCCCATACTCCTCAGAAAGGGGGAGCCTCCCCACCAACCCACCTAATCACATCAAGTCGAATCAGGACTGAGCATGTCCCCTTCCCTTGAGGCCAGATTATAGGCCAGCCACAGGGAATTATAGAAAAGCAGGCAACAGAGTCCATATCAGAGACGGCCTTCTCTCCCCTGACTAGGGGACCTCTATAAAGACTAAGCTGTCTCTGGGCTCATATGTGTAGGAGGCCTAAGTCCAGTCTATGCAAGGTCCTTGGTTGGTGCTTTAGTCTGTAAGCCCCCTGGACCCAGTTTAGTTAACTCTGTTGATCTTCTTGTAGAGTTTTTTGTCCCCTCTGTGTGCTTCTTCTAATGTTTGGCTGTGAATCTGAGCATCAGTTTCAATCAGCTACTGGGAGGAGCCTCTCAGAGGACAGCTATGTTTGGCTTCCATCTGCAAGCATAGCAGAGTATCATTAATACTGTCAGGAGTTGGCTCTCTCCCATGGAGCAGGGGTCTGATGTTGGGCCAGGAATTAGTTGAACATGCCCTCAACCTCTGCTTTATCTTTTTTTTTTCCCCTGCTTTATCTTTATCCCTGCACATCTTGGAGACAGGGTAAATTTTTGGTCTTGGAGAGAGAAGAGAAACTGAGGGCAGGGGCATCTCTAAAACAAGCTGGAGACCTATGGTGACAGGGTAGGCTCTTGGAAAACTATGGAGTTGACTCTAGCTGAGCCTCCTAGTAGCAGGGATCACAGAGACTGAAGAGGTCACCTTCTAGCCAGGCAGGACTTCTAGTGGACTTTGACCCAAAATGAACTAACCAATTTAAGTTAATTAAGAAGATATTAAAAATATACTTTATATGTGCATGAGCCACTTGGAAAATTCCCTAAAATGCACCGCCTTATCAAGAATGTGTCTTTTCTTTCTGAAACTGAAATCTGATCTAAACCTTAGTACTTTCTGCTACTGTCACTTCCTAAATCCCTCAAATCTCCCATCAGGCTGATGTCACCCCTGCAGTACTATTTTCGTCATATTGCTAGCTCTGCTTTACAAAAGTGGCATCATGTTAACTGGCTACTCAACAGACTTTAACTACCCAGTTCCAACTACTGTTTAACACTGGAATTTTGAAAAGTTTGTGTGCTTTCATTTTCAGCATTCTCACAGTTGTAACTGGCTGTGTACCCACTTGGCTTGAGCAAAAGTCAGCTACTGAGCACCAGGCTTATGTATTTTTTTTTCGTTTAAAATAAAAGAAATAACATGGGAACCAAATTCTCTCTAAAAACCTCAGTTAGCTCTGCCACTTAGAGAAAAAGATATAGGAAAAATTAAAGTTAGGGGCCCTGGATGGCATAACAGGCTAGGCTCAGCCACCCATCCCAAGGAGACAATTTAAAGACATAAAAATAATAGTGAAAAGGAAATAAAGGAGATTTCTTCAATGTGGCAACACTGGAAGAAGAACCCGGCTTCAGTGATTCTCTCCAAGTTTATCTGTGGGGTCCTCAGATGGAATTCATGCTTTAATAGAGGATAAAAGGTGTGCACAGGCAAGCAGTCCTGCATAAGATGTGGTCCTGCTCATCACCATCATCTGGGCGCCTGTCTCTCCCAAAATATGGTCCATCAAGTTGTCAGAACTATGTGAATCTCTTCTCAGAAAACAAGATGGTCCTCTGGCTGGCACCAGCGTCCCAGGCTTTTCTTTCTCCCAAATGAGATATATGCCTTAGGAAATTCTAAGATCTTGAAGCTCGTCGTTTCAGTAGCCTGACAGCCAAAAGAGGAGCATGGCACAAACATCTCTTCAGAATACCTTCCTTACTATCAGGAAAGCTACAAACCTAAAGATTACAACCAGCTGCTGTGGCAAAATGCTCAGACACAAACATCTTAACCAGAGAAGCAGTTTATTCTGCCTCGCAACTGAAGAGGGACAGTCCACCACAGGACAGAAGTCAGGGCATCAAAAGCTCGAACCAGCTCCTCACGTTGCACGCATAATCAGGAGCCAGAGAACGGTGACCGTAAGCATGCCGCTACTCCACTCCCTTTCAGCGAATGCTGAAGCACAGCCAGACAGAGCATGCGTGGAATGGTGCGGCCCACAGTTGGCAGGACTCCCCACCTTAGTCAGTGCCGTCAAGATCCCTGTGGCGCTTCCCAAAGGTCTGTCTGCCAGGCAATTCTATATCCTGTCAAGTTGACAATTATCACAACCCCTCACCAGTTGGAACCTTAAAAACTAATGAGCGATGAAGAACTTGGGCATGCTAAGCATAGCAAATACCCCTCGGTGTTCACATGAACTCAAGCGTCGCACGGCAACAAGATGTGTACAATTTTTTTTTTTACCTTTAAGTATCAGTTATAAATATAAATTTGAGTAATAAAACTTGTTTAAATTAATGCATATAAATAAGTATACCTGGACCCTGGATGATGTATCAGAAAGAGGGATAGGGACTTATGAAAAGGAAGGTTAGCTTCCAGAATTCAAAGACTTCCCTTAAACTGGCATAAGAAAGTGGATGCAGACAACAGTAAATATTAGAGCCAAACAGAACCACCCGAGTAGGCACACAGATAGCACTAATTGGATTCTAGTGAAAGTGTGTGCGTCATAACTAATTTACAGCCACCTCTGTGCTTTTCTCAGGGATCTGGGTCTTAAACCTCTGGAGCACTGATAGAAATTTATGTCTGTAATAAGGAAAATGATGATCTTACAATGTCACTGCTTGGGCACACACAGCGCTGTTGTCTTTGGGAAGAATGCGTTATTCAGAACGCCAACAGAATCACCTCTTTGGCCTTGTCAACAGATCAACTAATTTATCATCCAAAAGTATCTAAAATAAAAATTAGAACAAGCAGCTTGATATAATTTGGTGTCTCAAACTTACAGAAATATCAATATATAATATTGAGAGCACTGAATCCCAGCACTCCCAGGTCCTGAGGTGACTCTACTGACAAAGCAAAGCTCTAAGAACTGTCATTTAATAACAGGGATTGAAACCAGGGTTTTAGAGATCCAGGGCAGACCTTTTACAACCAGGCTATAACCCCAACCCAAAATTGTGATTATTTTAATTATCTTCTAAAAATTAATCTACACTATCTCACCAGAATCTTCATTACCCTGAATCTATACTCAAGAGCTAGTAATTAAAATCTCGGCAGGGTAGCCCTTGAGCACACACCATCACAGCCTTATTTCACATAGGCCATTGTCTAAAAGCTTGATAGATGCAAAGAGTATTTCTCTGTATTAGTCACTCTGACACAATCGTCTTCCTCACAGGATGTTAAGTGACCACATCATTTCAGGAAGTTGTTTTTATAGGAAGGTCATTTGTCAACAAGTATATTGATCTGAGGTGACAGACATTAGCTTGCTTTCCAAGATAGCTTCATTCTGTGAAGGTATAATTTTGAGCCAAGAGTGTGAGTGCTAGAGGGAGATAGCTTTGTGCAATCTTTAGCAGCACCAGTCTAAAGTGATTAATGTAAACACGAAGTTTATTAACAGCCTCTGGGGAAGAGGGAGGGAAAGCAACAGAAACAAAATAACCAACATGAACACAGCAAACTCGGAGCCAAAACAAAACACTAAATACTTCTTATTTACAGAAAGCAGCATTTTTTTAAATTATGGGTTTCCAAGGTTAGACGGGGGAGTTGCCAGGTGCTAAGCATCAAGTTATAGAAAAACTGCAAATGCTGAATGCAGATTTTACACACCAAAGCCCAAGAGAAGAGCAGACACTGCCCCTCTCCCTAGTACGTATCCAAACCCAAGTAACTAATATCTCAGAAATAAATGATTTAGCTCATTTGTGACAAGCTCCCTTTTATGGGCTTCATCTTATGCAGTATCTTAACTTTTGCCACAATCTTATTAAACACGAACCAAATGTAGATTGCAGGTCAGGTTACAGGATGAGTTATTCCCAACAATGCAGAGTTAACAGAAATTTTAGAGATGCTTTGTTTCCCTCAAACATGAGAAATAAAGAGCTAATAAGAGGATAAGGATGGCAGCCTTGCCACCAAAAAAAAAAAAAAAAAAAAAAAAAAAAAAGGAGATCTGACTGTGAAAAGAACAAGGAAATTTTGAAGAAAACTACTATGAGAAAAAAGGTTTAAGCATAGACTGTTAACCTTGTGTCTTTTATAGTAGCCTGATGTTTGATGAGTGACAGGTTAAAATAGCTGAAATCATTACTATTCTTACTCCCTTGGAATTCAGATGGGAGAAAAAACTTGAACTATTTAGGAGTTTTGTCCTCGTTTCTTTAGACTTTATTTTTACTCTCCTGGGTTGCTAGAGTTAGTTTTCTTCAGTACAAAGGACACTATAGCTAAATGTTATCACTGATAGAACAAAATTGCTATCTTTGGGCCTGGATAGATGGCTCAGTGAGTTGAAGGCTTATTGTGCAAGCATAAGGACATGAGTTTAAATCCCCAGAACTCACATAAAAAGCCAAGTACAGCAACACTTGTCTGAAATGCCTTTGGGCTCTGAGGAAAGAGAGACAGGAAGATGCCCAGGAGTTCACTAGCCAGCCAGTGTGTCCACGTCACCGAGCTCCAAGATCAGTGAAAGGCCCTGTCTCAAAAGATGAATGAGGAGTGAAAATGTTGATGTTGACCTCTGGCCTCCATGTTTACACATACATATATAGATATGCACCTGCGCGCGCGCACACACACACACACACACACACACACACACACACACACGGCAAAAATGTCTTTCGAAGTAAAAAGTTATAATGACTTTTGAAATGTTTATTAATTAAATAACTAAATTCCATGACATGTGACTATAGCATAGATGAAGCCAATGTAATTCAAGAAGTTTGGGCTCATTAAATTAACAGTTCCTGAGAGATACTCTTATTGTGGCCAAATCCATATTGTAAGTCCTTGGGCTAAGTCTCACGATATTAAGTTTAAGAACACTAGCCCTCCACTGAAGAAAAAAGTCCATATATGGAAATGCTGACAGATGACTATGTTAGTTCTTGTTACAATAAGGAGGTAATAGCTTTCTTTTGGCTTCAGGAACACAGACATTTCTCAGTGCCATCAGTGCTTGAAGTCAGGACTGTCAGGGAAATCAAGGTTAAACAACTTCACAACTATGCAGACTGCTTTTGTGTCCTATTTCTAGAAAGCCGTGTCCTTCTGTTCCTGCCTCACTTTCTGGACTGGCCCTGCTGACGCAGTGGCTTTACTGTCATGAGTGAAGGCTTTGTATAGAGAAAAAAATCCAAGTAAAGAAAACATGAGTAAGTCATGCCCAATATAGAAAAAGTCTTTTGAAGGTTAAAACATACTTGCTTCCACTCCCAGTTGCTTACACTGAAGAAATAGATTGGCATGCAAACACACACATACACACACACACACACACACACACACACACACACACACACACACACAAGAATGAGGTATTGCTTGGGTCTACTGCCAAAGTTTCATGTCCACAGGACTCTGGAAAAAATGGAAATATTATAAGTTTACTGGCAAACAGAAAATCAATTTGGCTGAATTTTGAATTTTAAGAAAATAAGCATTTAATTGTTATATCAAAAATTGTCATATTCAACATGGTATTTGACCTTCCTAAAGCATTTCTATGCAAAATAAATTTTCAGTGAGGGTGAACGGACTGTGGGCTTACTCCAGATGGTTTTCAAGGGAGACAGAAACTGGAAGGTTTTGGTTTTTTTTTTTTTTCAGCCTCTCTGAAATCACTTGAGATTAAGGATCTGGGTTTGTGGGAGAATTCTGTGAAAGTCAACTCTGCAGAATAAAGACAGAAAGGATTTGTAGATAATTAAAATAATATCTGAGTGCCTCTTAGAGATGTTATAAGCTAATCCTCGGTTCCTACGCTTTTATCTAGTTCTTTGACAGTTGGTTTGTACAGGGTGACTAGCTGAGCTGTAGATTTGGTTTGTTTTGCTTCAATGCTTGTTCATCTTCTGATCTCTCATCTTCTCTTTGCCAGAGTCTCCCTTTGTGAGTTATTTACACTTAAATGAGAAAAAGCATGTGACTACAGCATAGGAGACAAACATCTTACAAACTCCGAATTTCAGCTAATGCCTCAAAACTGGGGGAAGAGAAGTGCACACTGGGGCTGGGGGCAGGAAGGGGGTGGGGTGGGGAGGTGCATCTGGCCAAACAAGATACACTGGTCCTTGGCAACTCCAGGTAACACAAAAATGAAGGAAATCTAAATATGTATTTTTTTTTTTAAAGCATAGTAGTGTTTCTCCTGAGGACGAGGAAAAGGAGTGGCCGTCTTCCTCCTGAGCTAAGTTGGGGGAAGAAATAATGGGCTTTGCAATTGTCTGCAATGAAAAGCATTAGAATGTTGGTTTCATAATGTTTCTTCTCCCCCCAGCAGGAGCCTGAGCAGCAGGTGGATGGTGCTTCTATTTCCTAAAATACATGTGTACATAAACTGTAAACTTCAGAGAACATTATAAATTATAACATGATTTTTATCAAACGTATCTAAATTTTCATTTTCACTTAATGTTTATATAAAATCATTATGTAAATAGATATGGCCTTCTTAAACATCAGGAGAATGTGAAAATAACATATATTTTATACAATATATGATATAAATGTTCCTTTGGAAGGAAGGATTCCCTCTTGAGTCCTTAGTCCTCATTAGTAAAATGATTTTGTGTGTGTGTGTTTTTCAAGACATGGCCTCATTATGCAGCTTTGGCTGTCCTGTAATGTTCTATGTCGACCAGGATGGCTTAGAATTCAGAGATCTACCTGTGTCTACTTCCCAAGTGTTGCAGTTAGAGGCTTGTGCCATTGCCAGTATGCTAATAAAATGATTTTAAAATGAACTCAGAAGAAAGTTTAAGGACAATTTTATTAGTACCTTAGAGAAAAACAACAGGAAAGCCAAACTATAAAACTCAGCAGCTTCAGAGGAGAAGGGTATGGAAAATAGGAAGAAAACACCATGCATGTTTCAGTCAGGATCAAAGAAACCTGTCTTGTTCAAAAATGGAGGTCAGCAGCCAGCTTCATGGTGGAAGAGAGAGGGAGCGTCAGAAAAAGAGAAAACCCAGAGTGTTGAGGAAATTTTCACATGCTTAGTCTTTGTCTAGTATCCAAATTAAAAATACAAAGAAGAACGAGAATAGTTAACAAACTCTGCCAAGTGAGCAGGCTTAGCACTGCTGCCAAGATGGACGTTCTGTAAGTGGCTACACCAAAGGATAAGTACGTCATCACAATGTGGAATAATGTTCTTCCTATGTCCTTAGCATGTCCTCAGGCAAACCTCTTTTCCTGATGGGTGGTCACTTGGCCAACTATTGACTCTTAAGGGAGGAAACAGTGTTCCGATCTTTAGGGAGAGATCACTGTCTTATATCTCCACGGAGAGTCGGGGGTAGAAACTGTTGTTTTTGATCAGGGGGAAAGTAGTTTTGCCTTAATGGACCCCAACAAAGCCCTGAAACTTTATCATACAGTATTTTAAGTCTTAAGGGGGGCTTATGACCCTTCTCTGTGTAGAGTTATCACAGAAGCTGGCTGTCCGTCTTCAACTCCCTCCAGGCCTGACAGCACTAGCTACTCTTCTCTAAGTACTGCTGAAGTTACTGAGATGTCCTTAATCATAGCACATCTCATACTGGCACAGTTGTGTCTACTCACATGTTCACAAACACTTGGTGATTAAATCATTATTCAAGCTAATATCTAGAAAATACATGGAAATAAGCACTTGGAAAGGAAGTTACTGTCTCAATGAAGAATGTCTTCATTAGTTACGATCCATAAAAACCTCTGAATTATAGTCTTGAAAATACATTCTGAGACAGATTCCTAATGACCATCTCTTTAGTCTCCCGCAAGCAAGCCTGAATTTCTTTTCTAATATACCTGACCTTGACATTTGTCTTTATAAGCAGGATAAAAGGCTGCCACAGTTCGCCTTAGCTAAGAAACAGATTTGTCATTTAAGGCAGAGCACAAAGATGAGGGTGGCTCTCAGGAGAGACAGGCATCTATGGTGCCTCCAGCTAATATAGTCATTCTTAAGAGACCGGAGGGTGTGGGTGCGCAGTGTGGAGCAGAGGCAGTCCATGTGACTCAGGAAATTGGGGGGGGGGGGGGGGGGGGGGGGGGGGACCGGGGAACAGTACTATTTCGTTCAGAGGTAAACTTCAGCTAGTGACTTTATCAGTATTTTGTGCTGTTCTTAAAAGCCCAGAAAAAGGAGTGTTTTGCAAATACTTACTCAGCTTTTGTGTTTGTTTGGTTTGTTTAGAAATTTTACCAAGCTTGGAAATTTTCCTCTGAAAGGATCAAATCTCTTAAGCGGCATGATTATTTTCAGCAAGGAAACAGGCTAGATTAGCAGTTAGTCTTTAGAGAAAGAACAGAAAAGACTTATGTGCTACTATTAAAACCAACATTATACCAAAGTTAGGCAAAAGGAAGATAGCTCAAGACTCCTCTGAAAGAGCAGAAATCACTTAACGAGTGGGCAGAGTGTTAAGGTCTGGGTCAGAGTCTAGTGTGTCCATTAATTAGCCTCAGGTAAACTCCCCAGTATCTGTCTGACCCACAACAGTTTTGCAAATTAGAGAAAGAGGCAAGCTGAAGTCAGCCTCCTGCCCTCCCATTGAGACTCTGGGGAAAGAGGTTACCATCTTCCTAATTATAACCTTAAAATGGATAGTTCTAGAGCCTTAGGGATAATCCTTCCATGTAAAGTTGGCAATGGTGTTTTAAAAGAATTGTAATCAGTTTGTGCAGGCCCACCAACCAAGGACATTGTAACCTTGACCCTTGTTCAGATATAGCCATGGACAGCTCATTCTCCACGTGGGGAAAGGAGGGGTAGCAAGAGACTACCTCTGACAGGAACTCTGGTACTGGAGATTTGATTACTGTCACTTAGCAGGAGAGGCCCTGTGGGAGCACACAGGAAGAGGATGCCGGATATCCAGATGAGACCTGATAGGCTGTGGCCAGACGGTGGGGGAACCAAGGCACTTAAGTGTGAAAGGATAGAAACAACACAGGTGTGGCAGAAGAATTAAGTGTTAGCCACACGCTTGCATGTTTGATTCCACGGGTCTTAAAGAAAGCACATGATTTCCGTGAGAATTAGTAAGAAGAGGGTTGGTAGTCATTTAGATATAAGAGACAGTTATCGAAGAATTATTTTTATTTTAAATTTTGGATCACAAAAATGAATTTTAGACAATCGTAAAGTCTACAATACAAACCCTATGAGTGTTTCATTGGAGAATGGGAGTGTGTTTTGTCAGATGGCTGGCTATATGGACTTTGTATTTCAGACTAATGATAGCAACTGTTGGAAAGAAAGTTGATCCTCCAGCAACCAAGCCCTCAGTTAAGGTGGCATAAGGAAATGATGGTAAGAGTAGATAGCACAGGTCAATTTTTATGGGTCCGAGTGAGTGTGACCTTGTGATTTGTATAAACAACATAGAAGGGAACTTCTAGGTATACAAGAGAAAGATAAATCTTCTCACTGTAAATTAGAGACTGACAGGTTTCTTTAAAGGGATTTTGAGGAAAAAGTGCATATTATGAGAGTAAGAGAACAGGAGCCTGGTAAGATGGCTTGGCATTTTCTAGGCAAGACATCTGACCAGAATTTGAACCCTGGACCCCACAGAGCGGAAGGAGAGAAATGACCTTACAGGCAACCTCTGGCATGCACAGCTGCTCTGGTATCACAGACAATAAATACTAGGGCCAGAGGAGAATTGTAGTCAAGTTATTGCAAATTATAGAGAAGCGCTTTTTTTTTTTTTTTTTTTTTTTGAAATAGGATGGAATTATCCATAGTTAGAGTAAAATGAGCTAGAAGTGGAGTCAGCAAGAGAATGATAGTTCTAGGTAAAAGAAAATATAAATTAGATGGAATGGCTTGCAATTCGGATTAAAGATCAAGGACACTAGAAAGGCCAGGAATGCAAGGCAGATGGGAAGTATTTGAGAGTAGCCAGCCTCATGTCCAGCTGCAGCTTTGATGACAAATTATTTTCTTGCTTCTGTAAACTCAAAGCTAAGCATTCGAAACAGAAGGAGGAAGAGAGGAAATGAAAAGTACTACCCAAGGCTAGCAATGTGAGAAGAAATGCATGAGAGCACACAGTGAAGTCTCAGTGAAATAAGAAATGAAGAAAGTACTATGGTGTGCTCATTCATTGTATCTTTTGTGTTAACTGTCAGAATATTTCTTAAATCACCCTCCAGCTTCAGCAAGCTATACACAAGCTGCTCTTTCTCATAGTCTAATGCAGACCATCTCTCTTCTTAAAGGACTTACTCTAGAAACGTAGTAAAAGCAGCAGCAGGAGAACAGGTCCTCCCCAGGGAAGGGCACACCAACTGATTGTCCAGTACCAGATGGGCCAGACCTAAAAACATACATCCATACAATTAACACTGTATGGATACAACGGGTTATTTTTAGGAATCCAGGCATATGTACAAATGCAAATATGTATGCAATAACAGTTGATGAAAAAGGGCCATGGATTTAAAGGAGAGTGTTGGGGGGGGGTACATTGGGGGGAGCTTGGAGTGAGGAAAGGAAAGGGGGACATGTTGTGATTAAATGACAGCTTCAAAATAAACAACAGCAAAAAGAGAAACCTTGTGATTGGAAATCTTGTGATTATAAATCTTTCCTCTTAATCCTGAGTAATAATTGCCATTTGGGTGGAGAATGAGATGAACAGCACGTGAGACCAAAAGAGGAGCATATACAGAGCGCTCAGGGGAGTAAAGTGGAGGTACGATCACACATGCAGTGAACCCAAACCCTAAAGAACAGAGATAGGAACATTAAATAGTGCTGGGAATGCCAATGAGTTTCTTAAAGCTTTGTGCTCACTACTCCATAATAACTGAAAAATAGGCGGCCAATTGCGTTATATTCCTCAGTCTCCTTACAATGAAGCAGAGTATGTAGATGAGTTGTTTCTATTAGGTAAGAGCAGAAATAGGTTTTGTTTTTATCATGAAACATTCTATGCATGCTTTTCTATGCCATTTATTGCCCTTTTAGAAAGACTGTTAGGCAGTTTGTATAACCAAATATAGATCTATTACAAGTTTGTCAGTGAAAATGATAATGCCTCTCTTAATAGTAAGTAGCAACATAAGTTACATTTTTACTTCCAATCAACAGCCTTGGAAGCCAAACACTTGAGATGTCAGAGCTCATCAGCCTGGACCCCAGTGTAGAATTGAGCATGTGATCATCTGCCCTGGACCCCTGTAAAATAAAGAAAGTGCTATTTTCTAAACTTTTATTTTGCAGGTTTGTTTGTTTATTGATTTGGTTTGTTCTGGCTAAAGAAGAATGAGATGTTTTCTATAGAGCTTTGTAGGCCACAACAATGACTTGGAGCACTTGGCGAACATAAAGATGAGGGAAAATCCATGACATACAACACATTTCCAGACAGAGTAACTGGACAAAACAGCCACATGACATGGGAGGATAGAAACAATGAGGAACATTCTTAAAAAGCAGAAGCAGACATTCAGTTTTATGAATTCTTTTTTATTTTAAATGTCTGTAATCATTCAGTCATATAGGCTGCTTGTGAGACATGACTGAACAACAATTCCCAGATCTTTCCATAAGCCATCTTCCCTTGAGAGGTCTTTCTCCTATACATCTATAGTATTGCTCTGCCTATAGATAAAAACCAGGTAAAGGTATTGATGAGTTCACACAATCTAGAATGGCCTGGTCCCGACTACCTGATGAGAACAGGCTTTGTTACCAGAAGGGTGTCTTGATGTTTCTATGATGTGATGCCCAGATGTGTCTTGGTCTTGAAGAACTGAGTGAGCCTCCTCAGTGTATGGATCCTGGGGTTTCCATTTACAAATGAAAAAGAAAAGGTTAATGAAGAGTGGGCCTTTCTTAGTGATGGCAATGTCTATATTATATAACGGTATATATATATATAGATATATATATATAT
This sequence comes from Acomys russatus, assembly GCF_903995435.1. NCBI lineage: Eukaryota > Metazoa > Chordata > Mammalia > Rodentia > Muridae > Acomys > Acomys russatus. Next base: position 36,264,412 of record NC_067159.1, read on the forward strand.
ATATATATATATATATATATATATATATATTACATATATGTCACCTCATGATCCTCTCATTGAAGCCACATGCATAAGAAGCAAGCTATATGTGTTAGTCCCTAAGGGGTGGGGGGTGGCTATGAAATTCCAAACTTCAGTTCTGGAACAATCTTTTTAATGTTCATATAAGTCTTTAGTGGGCTCCCCTACTAAGTTTACTTCTTTGTTGTGTTTAAACCTTTCCTGTAGGTCAGAGGGCTTATACAACCCAAGGTATAATCAGAGTAGTCCAAGGGGTGGTTTATTTTAGGTGTGGGTCCTGGATTTAGTTTTTCTATGACTCATGCTCACTTGCCTCTGGCCCTAGCTTTCTACCTCCATGCAGTTCCACCAGAAACAACCTTCAAATAGTTAAATCCCAGCCATTCTATGGTTGTAGTACAGAGATATTTTGGATTCCTGTTTTTACTTTGTATTTTATTTGATTTTATTATTAATAGATCCATTTATTATATAAATGAGTTTATTTTCATATGTTCATACATTATGTACTGATCTTTGAGGCAGCTGGCCTCCATCATTAATTGCACCTATGTAGGTAATAAAGTGGTATTGTCCCACACTTACAGACCTGTGGCTTCATAATTCCTATATGGACTGCATTACGCATTTTCAAATGTCAAGTTTTTTTCCTAATATGCACCAGATTCTTGCAGCCTTCCCTTTAAGTTCTACTAAGTAAATTGGCAGAAGCTATTTTCCTCCTCTTCATATCCTCTGTCCTGTGGTTTGGTACATATTGGAACTTAGTTTTAATAAGAAATGCAAACTTCCACATCTGTTGCTAAATCGCAGTCTTTACTCCCACATGTGTGAAGGAAAGGGGATGTTATTTCTTGATATTGCCTTAATTTGAAATTATTTGCTTCCTCCTATGTATATTTGAAGTGAGCCAATGGTGCATTTCACAAACTAAGAGAAAATATTCCTGGAATCATACAAGAGTTATGAGTATGGAAAATATGTGACAATTTTAAAGTATCGCTATTTTAAGGCAATGGGCCTAATAACGACTTCTATAGGAAATATCCATCAATATAATCACATAAGATGGAACTAGATGCTCACAGAGAATGAAATCAGCACATTCGGCATGGTGCTTATTAGGCTAGAGATTAGTAACTCTGTTAAAAACAACTACTCAACCGGACATAATCTAGGAGTTTCTCTGGGGTGGGGGCAGCATAGTAACCCCTATAGATGTTCCCCATCTCCAGATTTATGAATGAAATGTTGCTATATGTAATATATACTGAGTTAGGTTTCCCCCAATATTCATATATTGTAGCTCTGACCCCAATTGTGGCTGTATTTTGAGGAGGGAATTTGTGGACCCAATTAAGGTCCTAAGAGCAGGGCACAGATCTAACAGGACTAGCGTCTCTGCTTTCCAAAGGGCAGAAATACTACTGGCACCCTGCCCACTCCCATCCTCCTTCCTCTCTCTTCCCCCTTTATGTGCATAGAAAGAGCTAAAAGGACCAGAGAAAGGCAGCTGTCAACAAGCCATGAGGCCTCAACAGAAACAAATCCTAACGGTAGGGACTTTGTATTTCTAGCCTCCAGAACTATGAAAAGATTAAGTACTTTAAAAAATTAAGTACTTTGGCCATCTCCCAAATCTATTCTATTAAAGGAAATAGTCAGAAGGATGAAAATGGTGAAAATTGTGATTTTTGAAGTCAGGCAAGAGCTGAAGAACACACGTAGTCTACAAAAAAGGAAAAAAAAAAATGGATCCTCTCTTCAGCCTCCAAAAAAGTTCTCAGCCCTTCGGGGACTTAATCTTAGTCCAATGAGTTCAATCAGCCTTCCAGTTTACAGAACTGTAAGATAATGAATCTGTGTTGTCTCAAGCTGTCAAGTCTGGGAAAATGTGTTGTGATCACCAAAGAAAATGGCTGTGTCTTCCAAGACTGAAAGACAATGCTATAGGTGAAAAGAAAAATGAAAGAAGATGAGCCAGTGACCCTACTTCCTCTTCCTCCGTAGCTCAACATGTGACCCTGTCAACCCTACTTCAGGCCATGCACCCAAAGAAATGAAATTAGTATGCAGAAGAGATGTCTGCAGTCCACGTTAATTAAAGCATCATCTATTATAGGCAAGCTACGGAATTGCTGGCCTGTTAATGTATAAATGGGAAATTATGAGCTGTACACACAACAGAATACTATAGGTCCTTTTAAAAAAAAAAAAAAAGAAGAAGAAAACACTGTCATTTGAAACTCTGAGTAGAATTTGTGAATATACTGATGAATAAAATAAGCCAAATTCAGAGAGACAAATTCTGTGTGTATGTAATCTGAGGGGGGGGGATCTCATTTCATCGAAATAGGGATTAAAAGGATTGTTCTAAGAGGCTGAGAAAGAAAGGGGACAGACAAAGGAAGATTTGGTGAAACAGACAAAGTTAAAGCTACATTGAAAGAATAAATTTTAGCGATCTATTGCATGACATGTTGGCTGCAGTCAATAACAGATTTGTATATATCAAATTCTCTTTAAAAATTTTAATATCCCACCATATAAAAGACAATGTTGACTGTGAATATGACTCAGGTGGAAGGAGCTTGCTGCTGCAAAAGTGTAACTTCAGAATCCCAGCACCCACATACAAAAACCAGGCATAGCAGCACATGTCTGCAATTACAGAGTTGGGAAAGTCAGTCAGAAGGACCCTGGAGCGTGGTGGTCAGCTAGGCCTTCTGAATCAGTGAACATCAGGTTCAATGGCAGTCCCTATCTCAAAAAACAGTGTCAAGGATGGAGAGATGGACGATTCAGTACTTAAGAGCCATCCACATGAGTTCTTGCAGATGACCCATGTTCAATTCCAGGTACCCACATGGCAGCTTATAATTGTCTATAACTCCAGATCCAGGGGATGTGACACCCTCTTCTGGCCTCCTAGGGAACTGCATACATATGGTGAACATATCTACCTACATACAAAAACCTACACACGTAAAATAAATCAACATTTAAAACAATAATAAGGTGGATAGCAATTTAAAAAAGACATTTACAAAATCTTTGGTCTTCACACACATATGTACACTCCCAAAACACATATACACACATACACCACCTCCATGCACACACAAAGATAAGGTGCTGTAATGGATATTGAGTAACTTGATTAACTTTTCATACAGAAGTCAAAATATTACATCTACTCCAAAAAAATAAAAATAAAGGAGAATTTAATGAACTTGAAATTCTTAAAGTCTCATAAGGCCTGGAGATATACTGGTCTGGAGGACAGAGGAAATGTCTTGAAGGAGCACCAACTATGTCAAAGGTTAATAGTGCCTAAAGGAGTCACCAGTGAGTAAACAACAGAAGACAGTCATAGCCTCTTCCCTGAATCTGTCAGTAGCACAAATCCAGAAGTGAATGGCAGGGTCCCTGACCCTCTCTCCCATGCATACTTGACTGGAAGGGAAGTGTTATTGCACAGATCTAGTTCAAATATCATCAGTGGCTTTTAGTTTGTTATAGTAATAGCTCTGTCTTGCCCAGAAGATGGCTTTTTCATCATTGTGGTCCCTATCTTCCATGACTTACAACCTTCATTCTTTCACATGTTCCCTAAGCCTAAGAAAAAATGGTTTTATTTACAGCTTAGTGTTCATCCTCACTTAACTTTTTAAAGTAGGGTTCCTCTAGTCACTCAGGAAATAGGACCAACATATGGCAACTGGGACTTCATGAAACTAAACTCTGTTCACGGAGGAAACACCCAGTTAGTTGAATGGAGAGATAACCCACAGAGTGATTGCTTCCAAATATTATCAACAGCCAAGGAAAATTTAGGTCTAAGAGGGAAGGACTAGAGATAGCAAGAGAAAGAAGCCAAAACTGGGAGGTGTTTTGAATGACTTTTTCATGTTATATTCATCAGTTGACATAAAAAAAAAATGTCATTACTCATTTCTCCACATGTAATTTTCTGTCCCTGAAGAAATTAGTATCTCAACAGAGGAACATGAAATGATATGGAAAATGCAAACTTGGTTCATTAATTCAATACCCAATTATTCATATTAGCCAAGTGTTAAAGAAGATATGAAAACCGTAACAGGAAGTATACCAGGTATGGTAAGAGTTACATCTGGAATTGCAAGGCTCTCACAGAGCTTATGTCAGTGCTCACGAGGCCCTGGATGTCATTATTCCATTGTTTCCCATTGCTTTCTACAAACCAGTTCCTCTCTAGCCATGTGTCCTTCTTATATTTCCGAGTCTTCAGGCCCACTGAGCCTTTTCTCCTGGACACTCTGAACCCAAATAGCCACATACTTGATTTCATCTATGCATTTGCTGAAAGGGCATTTCATAAAGAAATTCACTCTTTCCTTTTTTTTTTTTTCAAAAAGATTAGAAAGAAAGAAAGATAGATAGATAGATAGATAGATAGACAGAAAGATAGATAGATAGATAGATAGATAGATAGATAGATAGATAGATGACAAATAGATAGGAGATATTGTATCACTAGCTCCCGTTGTATTTTCTGTTATATTTTGCTTCTATCATACTCTATAGTTGTTTATTTCCTGGATTACTTTCTAAAAATATATGGACATGAATATAGGGTTAGCCTTTCTAATATAGAATTCAATAATATGTACTATAGAGCTGGAACTCAATAAATATTTGTTGAGTAAGTAAATGATTACTCAAAATGGTATGTAGGGACAATGTGCCAGTTAGTGTTTTGTTAGCTTGCCACAAGGTAGAATCATCTGGAAAGAGGGAAGAAAATACTTCTAGGATTGACAATTTAATTGTGGTATTTAATCTAAATATCTTGTATTATATATAGTGTTTACTCAAAATGATTACAAGTTTGAATCGTGAGACCATTATAACACCTGCTTTGTTGCCACGTTACTCAAAAAATAAAATTTTATATGTCTTGGCTGATAGCACACCCTCCTGAAATATATGTGGAGATTTTATGAAATATTGAATGAGTAATTTCATGGAGTGAAATTCATTTGCTACCGTGTTAGACAGACTGTGTAAGGAATAATGGCAGGGCTCCGAACCAAATTCCACCACCACTGCAAATGAAAATGTTCCTGGATCTCCTCAATACACTCACCACTGACTTTTATGACAGCTTTAAGACTCTATCTCAAAACCACAGGAAGAGAAGTGATTGAAGAAAATATTTAACATCAACTTGTGGCCCTCATGTGCACACATGTGCACATGCCTGAGAACATGTGGCATTTACATACCCAAATTGGTTAAGTTTTTAGGAGGGGGATAGGTGAGACAGGGTTTCTCTGCGTAGCCTGTCCTGGACTCACTTTGTAGACCAGGCTAGCCTCAAACTCACAGCAATCCACCTTCCTCTGCCTCTCTGAGTGCTGAGGTTATAGGCATGAGCCACTGTACCCAGCTGGTTAAGATATTTTAATTAAAGGTTTTTAGGATATGTAAATTTTATGATTAGGAACAAAAAAATATTAATCTTTAGTGATTTCATTTGGGGAAAATTTACCTATTGCACTATCATCAGGAGACCCAAACCAAGCAATTCACCTCCCACTTAGAGCAAAAGTAGAAAGCAGTATACTTAGGACATTGGTACCCTCATCCTTTTTAAATTCTTATTCTATTCAGCTGTTTCAGCCCTGGAATTTTTATATGATGTAAGAAAATCTCTGGTTCACCTGCGCTCTCAGTGTCTTTGTCTCTCTGACTCTCTTTTTATCTGTCTCGCTGTGTCTCTGTCTATGTCTCTCTCTGTCTCCCTGACTGCCACTGTCTCCATCTCTTCTGTCTCTCTGTGTCTGACTCAGCCTCTCTGTCTCTCTTGATTTCTCTCTATGTCTCTTTCTCTCTCTAGCTCTCTGTCTCTCTCTGTCTCTCTCTGTCTCTCTCTGTCTGTCTGTCTGTCTGTCTGTCTGTCTCTCTCTCTCTCTCTCTCTCTCTCTCTCTCTCTCTCTCTCTCTCTCACACACACACACACACACACACACACACACACACACAGCTCAGTTCATTTTTCTGTTGGTGATCCTCCTGTTTGTAATTTTATGTCCCCTTTCATTTCCATTGACAAAGGCTCTATCCTACACTTAGGGCCCAGTCGTGCTGCTCCTGCTTGTAAAGCTTATTACAGTGTTTATAAAGTCAGGGATATGTCATAGCTCCTATAGCTCCTTCTCAAAGCCCACATCTTTCTCAGAACTCACCCAAATCACCACCTTCCTCTTCCCTTCAAATTGCTTTTTCCAAAATGTCAAATTTTTCTAGTGAGAAGATGATTTGAGTTCATCATTAAGAGCTGTTGTTTTTCATCTACTAAGTTTGTTCCTCTGGAATCATAACATTAATCAGCATCAAGGACAGGATTAAAATAAAGCTCCAGATATAAACGCGCTCATGTTCTCATCAGGGCCTTTATGAGTCTCTTGTTTTGTAATAAGTAACTATGCCAACCATCCCCAGGGCTTGACTGTGACCTGAACTCATCCTTGAGTCTTACAGTCCAAATTCTAATAATCCACTTTATTTAAGCCATCTCACAGTATTAAGCACATTACTACAAAAAAAGTAAAGACCATGTCATTTTCAAAGAAAAACATGAATGGGGGAAGGGACAGGACAGAGAGGAGGAGGCAGGAGGACAAGGGTGGAACTGGGTTGTTTAGTCACTGGCACACCCTAAGCACTGATGTCCAGGAATCAGAGTTTATCACTCACTGATCAAACTTAAATACTTCTCTGGGAAATAGAAAACTGTGTGGTGGCACTCAGAAGCTGGTGGCCTCGTTTTTTTTTGTTTTTGTTTTTGTTTTTTTGTTTTGTTTTGTTTTGTTTTTTTAACAATTGGTTAGATTAAGAAACTGTGATTAGATAATAAAATGATTAAAGAAAGACTAGTAAAGTCAGCATCTAAATCCTCAAAGCAAGGAAGGGCCCAGTGGCAAGAGCAGGAAGTGATGACGAGGGTGGGATTGGATTGTGACACACCTAGAAGTGTGAGGAAATAATAAACTGGCAGGGTCTTTTTTTTTCCTTAATTGTAAACATAAAACTGATAAAATGACTTTTAATTCTATGGTAGTGAAATGTAATTAGTAAATATTTTATAACCTTATGCCTGTAACTCACTGGGTCTTGTTATAAAATAATACTATAATACTCAAAAGTAAAATAATAGGAAAATCGGATTAGTGAGTTCAGTGTGTGGGAGCAGAGGTAATAATATCTACTTTACTTTCACATCTTATAACCTATAACAGGAGAGTGTAACTCAAACTGTTAAGAGAATGAAAGTATTTTCAAGAAGTATTGATAAGGAAATGAGAAAATAATTGCTGCCTAATACTATATCATATTCTAACTTATTCTGTATGATCACCTTGCTTTTTATTTCATTTTAAAAATAAATTTTAGTGAAACACTAATTTAAATAAATTTTCCAAATATCTTCAATGAAGTAAATACTAAGTGAATAAATTTGTCCACATGGTTTTTTTATTTATAAAAGTACTTTTAGTGCATTAGGACAAAGAAGAATGGGATCTCTGAGAACAATCTCACAATGACAAAGTGGGGCACAGTGGCCCCTTAGATGTCCCTGCAAAGCAGCCTTATGAAAATTTTTGCCAATTTTCAGCCCATTTGATAGCCAGAAAGTATGTACAAGGTGCACACTGTAATGTTCAGGCCATTTCTCTTCTCTGACCCAGGCTGTCCTCACTCACTGCTGAGCCACTCTTCCACTCTAGCCCCACAATTCAGCTGCAAGGAGTGGCATGGGTGTTCCTGCTAATGTCCCAGGGCCTCTCATTTGAGCAGAAAAAAGATATGTTTGTACAAGCTAAATATATGAAGATTAGATTTTGAAGTAGCATCCTTGACCTCCTGACCCATTTCATCTACTTTCCTTTTTTTAAATAGTGTATCAAGTCCAAAGGTTTAGTAAAGTAACTAAAATATAATTAGCTTGTTCTAGCTAATTTAAGAAATTTTGTTCTAAGTTTTAGACAATACATGCTGATCCATACATGGGACCCCCTTTAAAACTACACACAGGTATGTGGTTACTCTTTGACTTTAAAATGCAAAAGAATTCCAGAATAAATAAGTCAGACAGATGTGACTACAGATGTTCTATCAGCTGAGAAAATTCTTGCAGCCTACAAATTACTTTTCCAGATCCATGCTGATTTGGCTTATTGTGAAAATTAGTTTCAAATAATAAATAACAAATTATATGAACTGCGTAACAGTATCTTTCCTGAGGGTGAGAAAGAATCCAAGTCCTGACATCTGACAGGTAGTCATGATGATGGCTAAAACTGGCCACTATTATTGCTGGCTGAGACTCATCTAGCCCATTTGTGTGACTGCCCCAGAACCACCCAAAGAAGGGGCTTCAAGAAGATCTTTCAACATGATAATAGAACATCTGGAGGACACATTTCTGTCTCCGTGATGGAACTAGCTCTGAGCATATGGCCACTCTGTGGGGCTCAGCTCCAGGCTTTGCTTTGCAGTTCAAGCTCTTCTTTGTAGAATTAATCATCAATATTGTTAAAACTGCAGATGGGGCCCTGTAGGGCAAAAGAAGCTGAGTCCAGCAGGCAAGTTAATAAGCTGAGAAATATAGGATAATACTGTGTCCTGGCTGTTCATAGGAAGAGCTTCTTCAAGGAATATAGCTTGGGGAATAGCTGAATTTCCTAATCTTTCCCAAGGATGTATATATTTAGCAAATAAAATAACAGAAAATGAGGAAAAAGGATTAAATAATTTTCCTTTGTCAAAACATTAATAATAATACCAAGTCTGAAAGGGGGAAAATAAAAAGTAATTTCTCTTCAGCATCTATATTAAAAGTAAAATAATTTTTACTATTCTATTTCACAGCAGACCGACTCTGAAAATGGTTAATATAAAGAAACAAATACACTGTAAATGTGTCATCATATTATCTTCCATCATAAACACTACCATTGCATTCACCAGTGTTATGTATTTAATGACACCATCCAACATCAAGAAAAACTATTTTGAAGAAAGTACTATTAAAATGTAACTCCAAGTGATTAAACATAAAGAAAGAAAACCAGAAAAATCATCCCCCGTGCCCCAGAATTCTTTTCTATCATGCACAGTCCCAGCTCATAACTTTCATTCCCAAATTCTTACAGATAGAAACTCAACCTGAAACACGCCTGAGGAAGCATTGTGGAGATTCCCTCTTTATTAGACATTTTCCATCATAATAATTATATATTAAATCAGCATTCCTTGATGCTCACTAATGTCATTACCAAATACTTACTGAGGCTAGGGAAAGAGAATGAAAAGATGCTTTGTCTGGGGAGAATTTATAAGGAACAGTAAAAATTATTAGCAATTAATCTGCTTTAGCCAAACAAGGAGATATATGCCTGTAGTCACAGCACTCAGGAGGCTGTGACAGGAGGATCACAGACTTGTGCTTAGCCTGGGTTACAATAACAAGTTACAAGCCATCCTGAGCTGTGTAAAAAGACCCAGTCTCAACAGAGAACAGTATGGGACTGGACAGATAGCCCAGTCAATAAAGTACTTGCCTTGCAAACATGAAGACCTGAGTACAATCACCAAACTAGCCACGGTAGTGTGTTCTTATCATTCCAACACCAGGGAGGTAGAGACAGGCCGATCCCTGGAGATCACTGACCATAAATGGTGACCCATTTGACAAACTCCAGGTCACTGAGGGGCCAGGTCTCAAAAACTAACTGCTAAGTATAAGGGTGATAAGTATAAGGACCAGAACTAACTTCCTCTATATTGGAACTGCTAATTACTTTTACGTTGCTGTGGCAAATCCTTAGAAGTTAAAGATTATTAAATATACTATCTGTATTTGTGTCCCTTGAAAAAGCCATATTCTTTTCCAACTGGTCATCTGTTCTATGCCAAAGGTATTTTTTTTAGGTTGTGATATATAACAAAAATTAAGACGTGTAGTTCTCTAACTTCTAGCGGTTACATCCTGGAGGAACCAGCAATGAGTAACAAGCATTAAGAAAAGCCAATCCCGGTGTCCTTTCTTCCTGTGTCCGCCGCCTGCCCATGGCCTTTGCGCCGCTACCGCGACTTCCCACTCTGGCCTTGTACGGGCTGCTCAGCACCACTTTCTGTCCTGAGGGAATCCGCAGGAGACTGGGAACTCTGCAGCCTGCCTTGGCCCTCGCGAAGGTGCCTGGAAGGGTCACACATTTGTGCCGCCAGTACAGTGACGCACCCCCACTAACATTAGAGGGGATCAAAGATAGAGTTCTGTATGTCTTGAAACTCTACTACAAGATTGGCCCGGAAAAGCTCTCAGTAAATTCCCACTTTATGAAGGACCTGGGCTTAGACAGTTTGGACCAAGTGGAGATTATTATGGCCATGGAAGACGAATTTGGGTTTGAAATTCCTGATATAGATGCAGAGAAGTTAATGTGTCCACAAGAAATTGTAGATTACATTGCAGATAGGAAGGGTGTGTATGAATAAATTACCAGAGCCACCTTCCTCACTGAGAGGACTCCGAGGACACACCAATGGTGGCTGACCAACCGTGGTTCTTTTGAACTTTTATTTAAATTGTCTGAGTGTTTTACCCTTTCAAAGTAAATCTATTACAAAACAAACAAAAAAGAAAGAAAAAAAGAAAGAAAGAAAAAAGAAAAGCCAATCCCATCAGATAGGGAGGGCACAGTTGCAACAGCAGAGAGGAAGGAAAGACAGATTGAAAGTGACTTGGAGGTGAAGAATAGTCTGTCAATCACAACATCAACAGGTCAGGTCCCAGCCCTTCCCAAGTTTATTTGGCTACAGAACATTTATTATGATATTTAAAAACTAATGGTCTATGGAAGACCTTCAAGAAATTATATTCTACATATACAGGGGGAGAAGGTCCCCCTCAGTCACAGTCATAGAGGAGGGGAGTAAGGAGAAAGTGGGAGGGAGGAAGGAATGGAAGGATACAAGGGATGGACTAACAATTGAGATGCAATTGAATAAATTAATAAAATATTTTTAAAAGAAATTATGCTCTGTATATCTTCTGTTCTCCTTCCATAAAGCACATGCATTGTTTTATGGAGTAGACACAAAGTTCCAAAGAAAGTATCTAATTTTACGTCATTTGGTAATCTTTCCTAGATTTTTTTTAAGACTTTTTATTAACTCTGTGAATTTTGCATCATGCACCCCAATCCCACTCATCTTCCTGCCCCTTTATATCTGTCCTCTGCCCTTGCAACCTCTCCCACAAAAGAAAAAAATAAAAATAAAACAAATCTCCTTGTGGAAGCCATAGCTGTGCCACGGTGTGCCCTACAGTAACAAATCTCCTTGTGGAAGCCATAGTTGTGCCACGGTGTGCCCTACAGTATACCACTCTGTCCATGCATCTTTACTTGCAAATATTCACTGCAATGAGATTATGGGTCTGGTTCAAGGCCTCTGGCTTCTGCTACACTATCAATGCTGGAGCCTCACTGGAGCTTTTCTCAGATATCCCACTGTTGCCCTGTGTCATGGAGTTCCTGCATCTTTGGATCCACATGACTGGTCCCTTCACATGTGCCAGCAGTTGATAGATGGGGTGTATGTTAGGGTGAGCCAACTCAAATCCCTGGATCTGGGCCTGGGAGGTAGCTGAATTAATAAGTCCACCAGCTCTCTGGCACTGCCCCAGCCAGCTCACCCAAGGCCACAGCTTGCAAGGGTCAAGGCCAACTCTCCTATTTTCATGACCTCAGAGAAAGCAGGGTGGGTGGGCATCTCTCCCTCACCCACCCCACTACATGACAGGAGAAAGGTGGGGCCAGCTCTCCTGCATCCTGCAGCTGGCAAGGGGTGAGGCTAGCTCTCCTGTTCTCACACCCTCTGAGACAGCTCTCCCATGCTGCCCAGGTATGGGGTCAGCTTTCCAGCCAGCCCTAGGCAGCAAGGGTTAGGAAAGGAAGGCACCAAGTGGGGCACTGGGTGAGGATCATCTCAAGAGTCCCTTCCCAGATTTATAACTGATGATCTATACCTTACAAACGCAATTATATGAATTTTGATGGTAAGTGCAGTCAGTTTCCTAGATAGCAGATTTGACACTTGAGCAGCTTGTCTGTATAACACACTAATTTCCAGTAATACTCCTCAAAGACAACAAATAAAAATAATGGAACCAAATAAGCTGACCTTGAATATTGGTGCCCCATATTTGACCACACCACCTGGATGGGGAGACCTGGTGGCACTCAGAGGAAGGATAGCAGGCTACCAAAAAGAGACTTGATACCCTATGAGCATATACAGGGAGAAGAGGTCCCCCTCAGTCACAGCCATAGGGGAGGGAAGTAAGGGAAAAATGGGAGGGAGGGAGGAATGGGAGGATACAAGGGATGAGATAACCATTGAGATGTAATGTGAATAAATTAATAAAATAAAAAATGGTTCTATGAAAAGATACATAAAATGAAAATGACAGAGTATGTAAAGGCTTGCCATGATTATGAGCTGGCATAATAACATTATCAAAAGTAATCTACAGATTCAATAAAACACTCATCAAAATCTCAATCTGATTTTCATAATACTAGGACAAAATTACTGTAAAATTTCCATGGATTCACAAAAGACCTCAGATAGACAAAAAATTCCAAGCATAAAAACCAGCGTCACAATAAAAATAACGGGGCATAGTATCATTTTTGCTTTATTTAAATACCCAGACACTTAAACCAATGTTATAGAGTAGAAGGCTCTAAATTAAAGCCACAAACTCACAGCCACTTATTTAATTTTTAACAAAGGTATCAAAATTATACAGGAGTGGGGTGAGTGGAAGAAAGAAAATCTCTCCAACAATGGTGCTGAGGAGACTGAATATCAGCTTGAAGAAGAATAAAACTTGACCCTCATCTCTCACCTTACACAAAAAGTCAACTCAAAGTAAAGCACAGACCTAAACATATAATCTGAGTCCTTGGATCTCCTATAAGAAAACACAAGTAAAGCACTTCAAAATATAAGCGAGGACCTTCTGAAAAAGACTCCATATGAGCAAAATGAGGAAATGACCTACAGAATGGGGGAGAGATTTTGCCAACTAAACAACAGACAAGAAAATGACATCTGGAAACTATAAAGAATGAAAACGAATTACCAACTCACCCCACCCCCCAAAAAAATTTCAATCTGTAAATGGGCTGAAAAATTGAATAGAGTCCACAAAAGAAAAATTAGAAACAGTCAATAAATATTTTTTAAAGTATTCAACGTATTTAGGCATCAGGAACATAAAACTAAAATTGCTTTGGGAACTGAAGTGATAGCTCAGAGGTTGAGAGTCCTTGCTGCTCCGGCAAAGGGCCTGGGTTCAGCTCCTGAAGTCCACATCAAGCAGCTTGTGGCTGACTATAACTCCAGCTCCAGGCATGTCTAACACCCCCGGTCTCCACTGGCACCTGGATTTGTGCACACATACTCACACACACCTAGCCACACAGATACGCATACATATCATTGTCTTAAATCTTTTTTAAAAAAACTCAATCATAAAAAAACAAAAACTTCTCTTGAAGTCAGACAACAAGACGCGCTATGCTATTGAGTACTCAGAGAAAAGGAACTATTGCACATGCACTATTAGTGGAAAGGTAGACTGAAACTCTCTGGGAGGCAGTTAGGAGGGTGCTCAAATCCCTAAAAATGCTCCTATGGTATGACCCAACTACGTCACTCCTGGCTAGATACATGAATGATTCCAAGTCCATGTGTCACGGGGATACATGCATGCCCATGTTTATTGTACCACTACTTACAATATCTAAATAATGAAATAGACCTAGATGTGCCTCAGCAAATGGATAGATTAAGAAAAATGTGGTACAGATGCACAATGGAATTTTATTAGGCTACAAAAATATTTAATATACTTGTAGGAAAATGAACAGAACCAATAATTTTTATAGTAAGCAAAACACGCCAGTTTTAGTGATACAAATAAGGCATGTTTTCTCTCATAAACAGACTCCAGATTTAATTACATATTTCTGGGTTTGTATGTTGTAGAAATAGAGAGGCTCTAAAAGAGAAGAGGAAAAAGTCTTACAGTAGGTTGGGAAAGTAAGAAAGATAGCAATATAATACGTGTGACATAAAAATATGAGTGAAGACTATGTTGGATGAGCAAGTAGCCTAAAGAGGGAAGGTTGGGGGTGACATGATGAAGGATGATATTGAAGGAAAGGATAAATTTTTAAAAGAATAATAACGTATATGTATAAATATGCCACAATGAAATCCATCACTTTATTAACTTAAAAAATAAATTGAAATAGAAAGTTTGGTTTGTGTGTTTTAAGCTTGAGATACATAGTAGTCATCTAAATCAATATATCCAACAAACACATAGATATAGTGTCCTGATAAGGACAGAATTATTTAATTTTAAAATTACCAGCATTGAGTCACTGTAACTAAATACAATAACCCAGGGAAGGGCGCGGACATTAATAGATTCAACTAGAAAGCGATCACTGAACCCCAAAGAAGACAAATAGCCCCATGAGCAAACTCAGAAGAAATGCATGGGTGACTCATATGCTCCTGAAGCAGTAAGATGAGAATTTATCACGTGGCTGTCATCAGTGCCTTGAAAAATAAAGGAATTAAAAAGAGATGGCAAGAAGGTTTAAGTTTCCGTTAAGTAGATGAGATGGGAGCCGACTGGAGTAAGCTGATGGGTAAATAGTAGGAGAAAAATATTTAGGACAATTTTCTGTATGGCATAATACATTTAAGGAATGTACAAGAAATAGATTTTTTAAATTTATTGGTGAAGGAACATGCCACAGCACTTGTGGACAAGTTTTCCTAGATATTATATATATAGATATATATATATATATATATATATATATATATATATATATATAAGCAAAACACACACACACACATATATATATATATATATATATATATATATATATATATATATATATATATATATCTGGTATAAGCTCCTATCAAACACAGGTGAGAATAACAAAGACATAGAATACTGAAAGCAACTGTATTCTGAAGAAAAAGTGGGACTACTTTAGAGCAGTAGTTCTCAATCTTCCTAACGCTGTGACCCTTTCATATAGTTCCTCAAGTTGTGGTGACCCCAACCAGAATATTATTTCATTAATACTACATAACTAATTTTTGCTACTGCTATGAATCATAATATAAATATCTGAAATGCGACCCCCGCAAAGAATCATGACCCACAGGTTGATAGCCACTGCTTTAGAGGAAGACAATGAAAATAGTGCTAGTTGGGTTATCATCACTATAGCGGCAAGGAGAGAAAACACTTGCTCCTGGAAGTCGCTGTTTTCTCTACAGAGAAGGAGTAGTTGGAGTGACAGCTGAGAGGAGCAATGACTCAAGATATCAGGCAATAAACAGGTTGGGAGAGTAGACAGGAGCCAAAACTAGGATCAGATATTAATGAGAGAGTGATAAAAACAAAAAGTTTTATAACCAGGAGAATACAATTAACTCTGCACATTAGAAATAACTGTGGGAATACAAATGATGGAATGAGGAGCAGTTGAAATACAATAATTCATGGTTGAAAATGGTCCACAGTAGGGCACTTGTAGGAAAGAGTTTATTAGGTAGTGAGGGAGAGAAAACTTGGAGAGTGAGAAATAATAATAGTTATGAAGGAGGGGTGTGTGAGTGTGTGTGTGTGTGAGTGTGTGTGTGTGTGTGTGTGTGTGTGTGTGTGTGTGTGTGTCTGCATGTATTAATCTGTCTTCTTTGCTAGATATAAACTTCATCATAGCAGAGACTTCATATCATTTGTTTACTGCTTTGTCCAAAGAGGCACTCAAGCAATATTTGTGGAACAAATGAGAACATAAATAGTGGCTTTCTGAGAAATGTTTGCTGAATTCAGTACCCCAGATTTAAAGTATCTTTTTAGGAATGACAAAAAAAAATCATACTTTTGCTCTTTGGTACTTTCTTAGCCTACCCCAATGTGTTTGATGATGTCACTCATTTTTAATGCTTTTAGTTTCAAGTCAAAGTTTTTCATTCCTTCTCTAAAACGATGACCCATGATGATAATGACCTGAGACAAATAATACTTAATGTCACTGTGATGGTTAATATCAAGTGTCAACATGACATAATCTAGAGTCACCTGGGAGTCAGACCTCTGCACATGCCTGTGGGTGATTATCCTGACTGCATTTAGTAAGGTGAGAGGATGCTGCCCACTGTGGGTGGTGCTGTCCCTATGAGATCCTGAGCTATGTAGATGGAGAAAAGGAGCAGAGCAGCAGGATAACTTGATCACTCATGCATTCATGCTCTCTGTTACCTGACTATGAGTACAGTGTGAGCAGCTGCTGTAAGCTCTTGATGCCTTCACCCCCTTCCCCTCATGGGCTGTACCCTTGTCCTGTGAACTGACGAAACCTTGCTCTCTTGGATTGTTCTTGTAGGGTAATTTGTCACAGCAACAGGAAAAGAAGCTAAAGCAATGACATAACAAAATTTTCAAAACCTAAAACGTAATGTTCTTTTTCTAAAGATTTATTATGTATAAAGTGTTCCGTCTGCAACCAGAAGAGGGCACCAGATCTCATTGTAGATGGTTGTGAGCCACCATGTGGTTGCTGGGAATTGAACTCAGGACCTTTAGAAGACCTGACAGTGCTCTTAACCTCTGAGTCATCTCTCTAAGCCCAAACATAATATTCTACTAGATTAAATTATGTATTTTTTGAGTTTATCTTCCTTTATTGTACACTGTTTGTCACTGATAGTTTTTCTTCATGTACGTATCCCCACTGTCTACAAAGTTCTTGGCACATAGTAGGTAAAGTTATGATTCTGAGAAGCAGGAAATAAGTGATATTGAAAGAAACACATGAAATTTGTACTTTTGAAAAACAAGTAAACAAGATGAAAGAAAGCTTGGTCAAATTAGCCCTCTATTCTTCCATCATGAACCTCAAAATTAAATGTTGTTCACAGCTATATCTGAGCATTCCTTCTTGAGCTAGAAATAATGAGGCATGATTAAACATATGCTACTGCCACTTTGGGACCATGAATGATTCTTATTGGACCCCTGTCATGTTTACAGAAATAGAAAGGGAGAAGCTGGGCTGGGATGCTGGGCCTACAGCAGCTCCCACCCTGAGCAAAGTTTAGTCACCTTACTGTTGCATTATATGACACAGGAATATACTTATCCCAGAAGGAGAACCAATGACAAACCAGAGAAAAGATCACATCATCATCCAACTTGGTAAACCAATGGACTTATTGGGGTTATTAACCAAAATATGAATAGGAACAAGGATGGCTCAAAAAAGCAGCTGTAACACCAAAAGGCCCACCTTCAACACAGAGGACAATTCCTGAAAACTGAATTCCTGGAGATCTCTGTTCAGCTTACAGGGAGTTCTCCGAGGTCTAAGAATGTGTTCTCTACAGCTTGGCCAGTCAGCAATTGTTTACCCCGTCTATAAAACTAAGTAACTGCCTTTGAGAATCTTCTAAGTTTTCACTTTCCCAGACATGCAACATTTTGTCTACATGAGCTTCCCTACCCCTCACCCCCAGTGGAAGTATTTTAATTTTTAAAAAAGTACTATAGTATACTCTCCCTACCACTGAACCAAGTCCCTCTGATGGCCAGCTCATCGATGTCCTTCTGCTGCAGCCAATAGGAGCTTAGCTCTTACCAACTGTCTTCATTTAAGTCCTTATAATGAATGGTAACTGACCCAATTGCTTTGCCTATTTAAGGAGAAGGCTTCAGTCACAGCTATCCTCTTGGTGGGGAGCCCTGATGGCACTCAGAAGAAGAGGATGCAGGCTGTCATGACGAGGCTGACAGGCTGTATATGGTGGGGGAGGAGGTCCCTTTTTGTCAGAGGTCTAGGGGAGAGGAATAGGGCAAAAGAGGGAGGTGGGAGATAAAAGTGAGGGATAACAATCAGGATGCAATTTGAATAAGTTATTTTTTAAAAAAAGAAAGTATAAAGAAAATCATGAAAGAGAAAGAAATATTAGAGAAAGAAAGAAAGGGAGGGAGAGAGAGGAATGGGAATACACCTGAAAAAAGGACTCCTTTCAAGAAGAAAGAAGAAGACCAATGAGACAAGGAGGACAAAAAGTAAACCAGCTTTTTTTTTTTTTTTTAAATAGCAGAGGGTTGAAGAGATGGCTCTGTGTCTAGGAGCACTTGCTCTTCCTGCAGAGGATTGTGGTTCAATTCCCATCCCACACGTGTTAGCTCACAAACATCTGTAACGTGAATTCCAGGCGATCTAACTCCCTCTTCTGGTCTCTGTAGGTACCAGGCATTCATTCATGTAGTGCACATATACACATATAGAAAGCATCTATACACCTACACAAAATCCATCTATTTTTTTTAAAAGTAGAATGCCAACATTTCATGGAAATGTCGTAATTAAACATTATTTTGTATGCTAACCTTAAAAAGTAATTTTTAAAGTGAAATTAATCATCTAAATGTAAGATAAACTCATAAAAAAAATCAGAAAGAAGAGAATAACACCAAAGGCTAGCTAGATAAATGTAACCAAAAAAATCAAAATTAAATCCTACATGTGCAGTATCTAGATTCACATTTCACTAATCTTGTATAACAATTTGGAAATATTATTTTAATAATGTGTATTATGTTTCCTAGATTATAATCTGAAACACTAGTTTCAGCAGTCAAGCCACCTAGGAGGGCAATTTTCTACCAGTGAGATACCTCTGTAGCTCAGAAACCCCATAATCTCGAGTGTACTCACAACAATAAAAATTCTATTTACATATTACTTCTGTGCTGAGATTGTACTGCACCTGTTTACCTCATTTACCTAATTTGATCTCTTTGCCATTACCTTTTTTATAAAGAACTTAAGGTGTGCTTGCTGCCCAATCTAAAAACATTTCTAAAGAACAAAGTACCATGTGAACCCACCTGAGAGAAATATTTGTTTCTCATTTAAACATAGGCTTAAAAAATATTACAAAGTGTAGGCAGGTTAATAATCCAAGTCAGCTTCAAACACCTCTGAAGAACCCTATATGATGGTCTTGTGTGATGTGTAGTCACAGAACGACATATGTGAATGAAGCCCCTGTGTCCTGGGAGGCCTGCAGATGATATTAAGAACTCAGAAGGAAATGAAGGTCCTGCCCCAGCTCTTTTTTTCCTTCTTAATAATTAATTTATTCAGATTACATCTGAATTTTTATCCCCTGTTTGTCTCTTCTCGTTCCTCCCTCTTTCACCCTATTCCCCTCCCCTAGGTCTGTGACAGAAGGGGACCTCCTCCTCCACCATATGGTCACAGCCTATCAAGTCTCATCTTGGTAGCCTTCCTATTCTTTCTCTGAGTGCTACCAGGCCTCCCCACCAAGGCGAAGTGGTCAAATGTAGGGCACCAGACTTCGTGTCAGAGTCAGTCCCCACTTTCCACATGATTGTGGATAATATCCTGTCCCTTGGCTAGATCTGAATAGGGAGAGGTTCAATATTTACTGCATGCATTGTCTTTGGTTAGTGCAGTAGCTTGAGCAGAACCTCTCTCCCCCCCACCCCAAGTCCAGATCCGACCATCATGATGTTCTTCTTGTAGGTTTCTAGGGCCCTCTGGGTCCTTCTATTTCCCTATTCTCTCATGTTTCTCTCACCTACAATTCCAGTAGGAGGTCCCTGCACTATCTCAATCTCCTGGTAAGTGAAGACTTTCAGGGGACATCCCTGTTGCTGCCTCCAGCTTTTCAGCCTGTTTCACCTATATCTTTCCACTAGATTAGGCCTTCCCAGTTCCCCCGATCAGAAACTGAAGGACAGGCCGGGCGTGGTGGTGCACGCCTCTAATCCCAGCACTCGGGAGGCAGAGGCAGGCGGATCGCTATGAGTTCGAGGCCAGCCTGGTCTACAAAGTGAGTCCAGGACAGCCAAGACTACACAGAGAAACCCTGTCTTGAAAAACCAAAAAAAAAAAAAGAAACTGAAGGACAATGACAACCTAATGCCCAACAGTCTAATACAACAGGAGTCCTTGTAGTGGGTAGTGAACTGCAAATTTCTCTCCTTTATCCCCTCCGCAAATCTACCAACCTCATCACTGAAACTTCATTTCGACTCGGTTTCCCTATCTAGAGGCCGTTTCACTACTATAGCTAGTGGCTGAATGCACTTATACACAGAGGGTACTTTGTAGTTAATTACCATCTTATAAAGTGGGTATCCTTATGATGTCATTTGACAGATGAGTTCTTCAAAGCCAAAGAACCTTAATATATTGTACTCAGTCACACAGTAAATAGTAGAACTGATATTTGAAACCAAACAATCTGACCCGGGGACTATATTCCCAGCCAGTTCCCTACCTGTGGGTCACAACTCCTTTGGGGGGGGGGGAGTCACATATCCTTCCTATCAGATATTTATGTTACAATTCATAACAGAATCAAAACTACAGTTATTTTGTAACAATAAAATAAATTTATGGTTGGGGTCACCACAACATGGGGAACTGTATTAAAGGACTGTAGGATGAGGAAGGTTGAGAGGTACTGCATTAGAGCAAAGATGGTTCCTTGGACCTGTCTGAGCCTGTATCTCCACCTAACAGCGGGATGATCCTGTATCTCTACCAAATACCTTACCTAGGATGGAGAGGAACAAAGTTTATTCAGCCCCTATGTTGGCCATAGGCTAGGATTCTGCTGTGAGTAGAATATTGGCTCAGAAGTGTAGTGCTGTGGCCCACATTCTTTGGAGCATGAGCCATGACATCATCTGTTATCTTCTTCTTAACATAAATGTCCAGACCAAACTTGACCTGTGTACCCTTCTCATAGTGATTTATGTAACAGTTCACCTTGTTCAAGGCTCAGCTGGCATAGTCTTTTAACTTCTTCATCCACAGTCCTCTTTTGCTTTATTCCTCTCTCTTTGGCTTATTGGTCATATGAACTACATAATAAGGCAGATTTGTCCACTGGAATTCAGACTTCCTCTGGAGAATGAGTTTAAGTGGATTTAGCACCCAAAGAAGTTTCCAGACCAAGCAAGTCCCCCTTCCTCCAGGAGTTTACACACTGATAGAGAAAACATTAATCATATCAGTAACAACTATGGACCACACATTGGTCTAGTTGGAGTCATACAAATTATTTCTTTGGGGGATGCAAACTACACCTTGGTTTGGGAAGCAGAAGAGAAAAAAAGGGCAGTGGAACTCAAGGGGCCCAAGGTGGGAATTTAGATGGTGACAATAAGGAGAGGAAGGAAAAAAGAAGATGTAGAGAAGAGAGAAGAAAGAAAAGAGAAAAATATTGCAGCCATAGTTTGATTTTTTTTTTTTTTTTTTTGAGAGAGAGAGAAGGTTTCTCTGTATAGCCTTTACTATCCTGGGCTTGCTTTGAAGACCAGGCTGAGCCCAAACTCACAGCAATCCGCCTGCCTCTGCCTCCCCCAGTGCTGGGATTACAGGTGCGCACCACCACACCCAGCTGCTTGATACATTTTCAATCTGAGAAACTACACTCAAAAATAAATTCATCAGATACCATTCTCTGAAAAGATGTTCTCAGTGATCAGTCTGATAGATGTGAACGTCCCAGGAAAACACTCTAAATACCACAAGCCCAGGAGTCTTCTGATATATAGTTCCTCTGAGAAAAAAACAGCATGTGCCAGGCAACATATTATGTACTTCATAACAATCCCCTTTAATCTTCACAGATACATGAGATACATATTGTTGGTCCCTCCACATTGATTAAGAAATTAAAAACAAAAGTTTTCACATAGTCAATGCATTGCCAAGTAATGGTGAAGAAGAGATTCAGACATGCAGTAAATTACACTCAATTCCACATTCTTAATCACGTTAACTTCCATGTTCCCTAGACTTCTCTGCCGAAATAATCTCTTCAACGTTTAGTTTGTGTCAAAATGCCAGGTTTTACTTTCTTATACCTTCCTTTGCCAGCAAGACGTAAACAACAGCAATCCTTCAAATTGTGCTTTGGAGATTTGACTCATCTGTTCACTTGAATATACTCTTCTGCTCAAAATATGCTAGACTTGGGGTATACAGCTAACAGTCATTTTGAACAAAAGCCTACTGCAGAAAAGCCACATCTTAAGCACCTCAATAGATTTTTTAAAAAGTGCAGGTGTTCATTAACAGAACAATAAAGAGATTCCACACAGGAGTAATATGCATAAATATTATTTATATGTATGACAGACAACAGTTGAGTGCATAGTGGAACTTGTGAGAAGGCCACTTCCGCTGTATCATCATCCAACAAGCATTCGTTCATCGAGGACCTCTGATAGCTAGGACAGGGTGGTAGGGATTGTCAAGGGGAGGAGCATAAAAAGGAAATCTGAGAATCACATCAGGAAGGAAGTGACGGAGAAATATAACCTGTCACCCCTGTTTTTAAGGTTCCCAGTGTTTTATATAGGAAGTACGTGCCTGGGGCAGCTGATGAAATTCTTGTGTTGAAACATTTATGTAGTCGTAAAGCTGCTTTTGAACTAAGTGGATCTCTATTTTGAATGACTTGTGTGTTTCACTGCTCGGCTCTGTGTCCAGCTTGCTGAAAATTCTCATGTGTTTGGCTGGAAGCATCTTTAATGCTCAAGGTGCTGAGAAAGGTTTATGCCTTCTGTGTTACCTGAACATTTTAGGTGGGGATCCAGAGTGATGGTCACCTAATACCTCTTCAGCGAGATGGTATAAACCAGCACCTAAAAAGTCCCAATTCACATGAAAATTACAAATCAAAACTCTGATATATAATCAACACAATCATTATAAATGGTGAATTAAAACATAGTGCAATAATTCTGAATTGGATTTAAATATGATCTGGTTTACACTAAGGAATGAGAAAATACAACTTTGTACCTCAAAGACTGCCCCCCCAAAAAAACATCAAAACAAAGATTATAGGAAACAACTACAAATAATTACAGTCTCAGAAATGTTGTATCTTGAGAAATTTTAGATAAAATGGGAGTTTCTCTCTTGAAGAGCCACAGATTGGAAAATAAATAGTATTTAAATGGGGAACTATTATCTAATTCCCTGAATGAGAGCCAACAGATGTAAGCACATCAGCAGCATTGGGCTCATTTGTTATTTGATCAACATAGAAGGCACTGGAGACTCAGCATTTGCAATCACTCCAGCAAATTCGTTATATGCCTAACTTCATTTATTCTAAAGAAACTATAAGGTTTATAACTCTCTTTGAGAGATTGTAAGCAACTGAGGTCATAAATATTGCAAAACATGCCCAGGATTGTATAGCTGGTAAGGAGAGGAGCGAAGACACAAAGACTCAGTGATACGAACCTTCAAAATTATCTTAAAAGTGGACAGATTTAAATACCTTAATCATACCACCAGTTCTGCTGTAACTATCCGTGAGGCCTTGAAAAGTCACCGTGATAAGAATTTAATTTCCTCATCCATAACGTGATTAGCAGCAATAATAATCACTAAGATTTCTTTCCACCCTGCAACTCAGTGATTCTGTATTAAAGAAACTAATTGGCATGTTCCCAGATACTAAAAGCACACCAAAGGTTGTCCTTTAGAGAAGTTTATATTGTGATTAATGACAAGGATCTGAAAATTGGAACAGATGTTACAAAACTGCTCAAGAAAAGTGCGTATCTGTGAACAAACTCCATTCTACAGCTGCTGCAGAGAGATGGAGGCGGGACGGATGGGAGCAGATGGTTGCTTGGGTTTATGAGTGGAGAGATCATATCTTATCACCTAAGAAATGTTGTAAACACTCTCTTAAATTTTTCACTTCGATGTTCTGCTGAGAGTTCACAATGTCAAACCTACTGCACAGGTCAGGGTTCCGAGAGCCAGGGAGTAAAGGCTGCAGCACAAATGCCAACTAGGGTTTTCTGATCTGGATGAGAGAACACAGATTTGTCCAAACACAAACACTGTGTTTCTCTCTGCATTATATAATGCAACTTAATGAGAAGTAACAGTGAGAAAAACAGTTCCAACGGTAGAAATGGTACTGTGTCAGGGACAGCAGGGTTCACAATACAGTGGCAGAGTGGTGCCAGGTCACAGGGGTCCAGGAAGTCCAGACTTGAGCTAACAAATGAGGTTGAAGAAAATTAATTCAAGGGCTCTAGATATACAATCAAAGCATATCTCTCTTTCTTTCTTGACAACCCATTATAAATGAGTGTCCTGTAGTCTCTGTACAGTAGAGAGAGACAGACAGAGAAGAGCTTCTTTTCTTTCAGCTAACCCTGGTAGCACTTTTAAAACTATTTCACCGTTATATTCCCACACTCTGCTATCATTTTATCATTTACTTATTCATGAACTCATGATTATACCAAAGAAACTGGAGCCCAGAGTTTAAGTGTGTCATGTAGTATCTCTGTATAAGTATATAAGAAAGAACAAAAATATCCTCTCATAATTATATCTGTATCTTGACTTTTTAAAAGGCTTATCAATCAAAGGAGGATTTCATGGAATAATAGTCATAAAATTGCCTATGGAATTCTTCTCTCCTTAATACTCTGGTTTCTCCTTAGCTCTTATACATATTTTGTTTTTTGCCTCAAAAGTCATTTCTGGGGCTCCAGAGATAGCTCTATGGTTAAGAGCATGCAGCACTCTTGCAAAAGACTTGGGTTCAGTTCCCCACATGTGTGTGCAGGAAGGTATCAGCCACAGAACATGGGTGCTGGGAACTGAACCCTGTCTCCCACATCCAGTGGCATTTTCCCTTTGTGGTCCATATGCCAGACTCTAAAACCCTGTCTGCCCATTTTCTTAACTGCTTTATCAGTCACTTTTTTTGTTGTTGTTGTTGTTTTGTTTTGTTTTATTTTGTTTTTTTGTTTGTTTGGTTTTTTCTTTGGTTTTTCGAGACAGGGTTTCTTTGTGTAGCCTTGGCGTCCTGGACTCACTTTGTAGACCAGGCTGGCCTCAACCTCATAGAGATCCACTTTCCTCTATCTCCTGAGTGCTGAGATTAAATGCAAGCACCACCACGCCTGGCTTCAGTCACTTTTCTAATGCTGGCAAAACGTACCTTGTCTTAGGCCCCTTTCTTTTTCTCTCTTTACTTTCTGCCTACCATGACATGAGCTTCTTTGATCTGCCACACTCCTGCCATTGTGATATTATGTCTCACTACAAAGGTAAAGTGATAGAGTGATGGACCGCTGGATTACAATTTTCTTTACTGTTGCCCTTGCCCTCGCTCTATGGTATCAAATGCATAGAGTGTCAACAAAGCATCATTAAACTTGGTGCATATAGCTGTCTGCTTATCCTCACTAAGAGCTGGGGTTTATGCTCTCAGTTCAGTTGCGCCCAGGTTCCATGAGGCAGAGCTCAGCCTTCTATGATAACCCTAAGGAAACTAATTGCATAACCAGCCTCCTGCTCCCATTTTTATAGGAACTTTCCTCAATGAACCATATTACATCTGGTTCATCAAAAGGCTTATCTCTTAAGCTTTGTCTGCTTAACTACGCTAAATAACATCTGGATAGTCATGGATGAATGCCCCGCATTACTAACTGTGCTTAATAAGCTATAATTTGGAGCAAGAAGCACTGGGATTGAGAGTAGAACGTTGATTTAAAGATCCTTTGGAGCTGTCAAGTAATAAGACATCATAGCTACTCTGCTGCTGCTGTGATAAATACCCTAAAGGAGAAAGCAAACTTATAGAAGAGGGACTTGTTTAGGCTCATAGTTCCCGGATGGATACAGACCATCATGGTGGCAGAAACAGGAACCTGGCCGGTCACATTGCATCTGTGCTGGGAAGCAAAGTACAAACAGGAAGTGAGGTCAGGCCATGAAGTTTCAAGGCTGGTCCCCAGTAAGGGGGACTGTTAAGTGAGGTCTCACCTCCCAGTCAGCCCCATCTGCTATGGGCCAAGTATTCAAACACATGAGGTTACGGGCACTATTTCACATTCAAGCCACATTCAGCATAAACCTTGATGATATAAAGAGCAAGTCTCTGTAATCTAAAGGGGTTCCTCTGGAGCATAAAAATCGGTAAGGAATCTGTCCCAGAGATGGATTGTGCCTTCCCAGAAAAAGAGATCAAAGAATATATTTACACAGCCTCTTTTAAGATGCTCTTTGAAAGCTAGTAGGGTTCATTAGATGACTTGGCCAATAATTGCCCATTTGGAATGACAGGCCGGTTTTACTTCACCGCTCTTCAGCCCCTCAAGTATATGTACCATGATATGTGGGCACGTCCACAAATTACCCTCCGTGTTATAGTGCCATTCCAGGTAATCCACCAAGAATGTCCCAGGTCCTATCAGGTACTTAGGAGCTACTGTGTGCAGTCTCTATGTGAACTCACCAGCCCCTTGAGCCAGATGTCAAGCTAGGCAGATGTCAAGCTCTGGTCCAAAATAACACTGACAACATTCTAAGGAAGCATATAATTCTTTCTCTGTATGTTTTCCAAAACTGTCAGAGAAACTGCCCAGATCGTCTTGATTGTTTAAAGTCTTACATAAAGAAAGGTTGTTTGACATTAATGACTTCAAGTTCACCCAAGTTCTTGGAAAGGAAGTAGCCTGAACAAGTGCAATAACAAATTTATTAAAGAATTCTGGATATGGGGGCACTGGATTTGTTTATCCAAAGGTGTTTTAATTCTCCCGGTTATCAGGGAGATGCCCTAAGGAGGTGTGTCCTCAACTGAGGACCACTCATGAGGACCATTTTTTCAACAGGAATTAGAGGCCTGTAGTTTTAATTCATGGCTTTATAAGCTTCTGGCTATGAGGTAGACATCTTTCCATGGCAACCTACAAGCCTTGTAATAACTAACTAGCTGCCTAACAACAGCGATAAGGAAAACAGCGATGGTGTTTTGACATATGTCATATGCAGAAGCCATTGCTCTCACAGCCCTGAAAGTACTTTAATTGCTTTCTGTGATGCTACCAGTCTCTGGTTTGAGGAGCCCTGCCACACCAAGCCTCAGTTCAGTTTGGCTCCTTTTGCTTTTATAGCCTCACTTATCTTGCTGACACTTTGATTCACATAGATTTTTTTTTCCACCAAACACTTTGAGGGAGAGAAATCTAGAACTTTCCAAGGACAGAATGCACAGCCTCAGGCGCCATAGGTTCTCATTCCATGCAAGCTTAAAGGCCAAGCCGCTGTGTGTATTTAGCATTGTTTTTTTAAGAAAAACATTCGTGAGGAGACACAATACGATTTGCCTACTCAGAGAGCCCATCCAAGATTCCTTGAGACAATACAGAATGGTACTAACATGGCTGGCCCGGGAGGGACACTCAGCATGAATATTCTGGTTTATTTCTTCCTTCTTTCTTCCCACTGTCCTTTAAACCACACGTGAACACATGGAACACAGTGTATCGTCATATTAATAAAGGGAGAAAACATTTGGCCTAGAAATGATACTGGGAGAGTAATTTTCATTTTGAGGATTTCTTTCTCTGCTGGTTAATCATTAAAATAAGGAAATATTTCTTTAAGTCTGTACTACAAGCTTCACTATTGACCTTTACTTCACTTACATATTTGGAAATGCACACTTAAGGTCAAAAAAAATTTTAGTACTATGGAGGAAGTAATTAGATCCTCAAAAACTAGCAATTAGGGTTAGAGGGATGATGCTGCAGCTAAGAGCCTGCACTGCACCTGCAGAGACCTGAGTTCAGTTCTCAACACTCATTTTCAGAAGCTCATGACTACTTTCTTCTGCTCCAGGAGACCTACTGCCATCTTCCAAACTCTGCAGGCACCTGCACTCACGTGTGCACATATCCACAAATATCTACATTTTTAAAATGAAAAGAAACTTGAAAAAAATCTAGCAAGTGATAACTATACCTAAAAGCTACAAAATTGTTTGGGATTTTGTGGGTTTAGTTTTGGTGTGTGTGTGTGTGTGTGTGTGTGTGTGTGTGTGTGTGTGTGTGCTCATGAGTGTGCATATGGTAACTGTCTACTTGTGTGGTAGTTTGTATATCATTTGCATGATCCAGCAACCCTAAAAAGCCATTTCAGCAACCTATAATCTCCAAGAGTATTGAATGATCCAAACTAACAGTGAAGAGCAGAAAAATATTCAATATGGCCACACTGGGAAGAGGGACAAAGATTTCTAGCCACACCCAGTACATTTTAGAGTAATGGCATGAAGTTTAACTTTAAATAGATAGTGAGGGGGTATGCTGTCCTGATCAAGCTTTGTACCCACCCATCATTGACCCATCATTGTTTCAGCTTTGGTCTGCCCTGCAGGGTGGTCTGATAAGTTGTCTCTTGTCAGAATGCTGTGTCCCTCCTCCTTTCCAAAGACAAGCTCCCTTTCTGCCTGAGTCAGGTGTCAACTTTTTCCTTCCCTCAGCATAAAACTATTGGGGGAAACTCTAATTTCCTAGGGTTCATACTCTTTACAAAGTCCTCGTTCCTTCACGGGCAGGAGCATACACTTCCAAACCTGCTTGTTAATAAATGCTCAGATAAAATTAGCTATAATTCTTTGCAGTTTATGGGGATTGAATAAATAAATTAATTTAAATGTATTGTTGGGAGAAAGTGATGCCTTCAGTGCTGCTTGCATGCTTACCTGTGGCTTTCTACCTGTTAGATACTTAAGACAAAAGTCTCAGAAATTTTGGAATGAGTTGACAGATAGGAAACATTCAGTGTTTTTTAAAAAAAGGTAGAAAAAGTTCTATCTATGGGGATGTATTTTTTCACAAATTTTTTTTAAAAAATAAGAAAATACTTTTAGCTATAAAAGATTTCCTTGTTAACACTTTCACTCCAACTAATAAAACTCCACTATTTTCATTAAATAATAACTATTCCTGGAGTTAAAATAACTGGAGTCCATCTTATATTTTTAGATTCTTCCTTTCCCCAAACCATGGACCCCAGTAAAAGTTGACCATAGAGATATTTAAACCACCATACACACTACTTCCATGGTAATCCCTAGACATGGCTGACTTCAAGCAAATAAAAAGGGGGGGGGGGAA
Organism: Acomys russatus; assembly: GCF_903995435.1. NCBI lineage: Eukaryota > Metazoa > Chordata > Mammalia > Rodentia > Muridae > Acomys > Acomys russatus. The sequence goes on from NC_067159.1 coordinate 36,293,603, forward strand.
CCAGTACTCCCTTCCCTTCTTCTGCCCTGCTAATACCCCAGCCTAAAGCAGACCGCAGGTCCAATTCTTACATTCTATGCCCCTCCCCAGCTTTTCTCCAAATAAAGCCTGCGATGTCTTTAAATCGCTCAACCCTTTGTGTTTTCTCCTTGCCAACCTTATTATTTTGCACAGTAAGAGTTTTGTCATAAAAATAAATCGTTCCAAATTGGGCAAACCCAGTAGATTAAATTAAGGAAGGACAAAAATAGGAGAAATAATTAAGGTATCCCATGAGAAGAAAAAGGAACCCTCACTCTACAGTGCTCAGACAAAGCTGCTTCTTGCCAACTGAGCATCAATAGTTCCAGCACAACTAACAACATTTGCTGTGAAAATTCCTTTTGTTAAAAGATACTTCAATTACTGAATTTTTCCAAAATTTAATCCTGACCACTTCATATATGTGCCCAACATATCTTGAGCCTATCTACCCCTGGTCCCCACCTCCTACGCCCCCCAATCCCCTAACATGTTTCCTGCCCAGCTTCAGGTCCTCTCCTCTCATGATTGTTTGTTTGTTTTGTTTTGTTTTGTTTTTGTAACCCACTGAGTTCAATCCATACAGTGGGCTGTAATGCTGAATGATCTTATTGGCTTGATCTTATACAGTTCTTGTGCAGGCAAGATGGCTGATGTAGAGTTCACAAGGCAACAGCTACATCGTGTCCAGAAGACAGCATTTCACAGCACTTGTTTTCATCCTCTGGCTCTTGCATTCTTTCTGTTCCCTCTTTTACAACTTCCTAGGAGTCTTAGTGAGGGGCTATGGATGTCTTATTTGAGACTAAGCAATAAACAATCATTTGGTCTTAGCACCTTGACCAATTACAAATTGTGGCATTACCTGCAGCTCACAGCAGAAAGAAGCTTCTCTGACCAGAGTTGAGAACAGCAATTACCTGTGAGTATAACCATAATATTTAGAAGGCACCATGCCCATTTAATAAAATAGCAGTAGTAGATTACATAAGGCCTATGACTTCCTTGTCCATAGGCTTGAACCAAGTTCACAGTATCAAGCTTCTAATCCAATCAGGAATCAACTAACTGCTTACCCCATAATAGTCATGCCAATATTGCACCACTGAGCATATATATCTTGCCTGGCAGGTGGGCATTGTAGCATTCAGGATTCACTAATAGGTAATGCCATTGACACCTTTTCTCCCCCAGTAGCATACATGGTAGCACCTTTAGACACTGTGAAATCTAGCAAGCAGGCAAGACGATTTCAGGTCAGGTTCAGCATGATTTCTCTATGTCAATCAATCATGTTGTCTTTAACATGATCTTACCATCTGGTTCTGGTGGGCAACCAAGAGCAATGGCAGCCTGTGTTGTTTTTAACTAGTAACTCATAGGGTGATCTCCCATACCCATCACTACAATTTTTACTAAATAGCTCATTTTTTTTTTTTTTTTTTTTTTTTTGGCGGGGGGAACATTGCCCACCATGCCGAGCCCTGTGATCAAACTCCTTTTCTTTTTTTCATCATATATTTTAATTCATTTACAAAGCAAAAGAGTTCCACTAGGTAAGTAGGTAGGTATGTAGGTAAATAGATAGATAGGTATTCTTAGTTTTGGTTAACTATAACCCTACCTCATACTCTCCCCTATTCTCCTGCCCATATCTCTGCTTACACCTTTAGCTCTTAGTATTCTCACTTCTCTTGTTGCACAGCACATGCCTTTTATTAGCCTCTCAACCCTTAAGGCTTCTTTCCCCTCCTCCTCTCCCAGGTCCTTTCTAGCTTCCTGACATCTACAGACACTTTGAATCAAACAATGAGAAGCTAGGAGCAACATATGAGAAAGAATATGTGACTTTTGTCTTGCTGGGTCTGGGTTGTCTCACCTAATGTGATCCTTTTCAGGCCCATCCTTTACTTACAAATTTTATTTGTTAGAGTTTAATAAGATGTTATTATTTACATGTTCCCTACTTTTATTATCCACTTATCAATTGATCATTTGGGCTGATACCATTTCGTGGCTATTATGAATAAAGCAACAAGGAAGATGGATGTGGAAATGTCTCTAAAAAGGGTTATGTATTGTCATTAGTAGATGCACATGAGTGTATGGCTGCTATATTATCATTCTATCCTTAACTTGTTGTGAAAATTCCATTCTGGTTCCCAGAGTAGATGCACCAAGTTACACTTCCACCAACACCTGGATAAAAGTTTCCCTTTCTTTCCTTGCATCGTTGGCAACATTTGTTGTCATTTGCTTCTTGGCAATGACCACTCTGAGGTTAAGGATACATTTTCAAATAAAAATATTAAAATATAAGTAAACCATGCTAAAGTCTGAGCTACATAGCCTCCAACATGGCCCTCCTACTATAGGAGAGGAAAATCTATAACCTCCAGCATGGCCCTCCTTCTATAGGAGAGGAAAAGCCATGCCTTTTGGACCAGGGAGCAGAACAAGCCAGCACGTCCATCAATGGAAGGCAGGAAGTACCTGCATGGTGGAAGGGGATAAAGTTCTTCAGAGGATGAGTGAGATAGCCCAGAGTATCAGAGAAAGCATACTCTGGGTTTGGGCCACTATCCAAAAGAAAATAAGGTAGAAAGAAGGAAAATTACACATTTTTAATTAGAATCCATAGGCTTGTCAGTCCTACATGAGGGAAGGTCTATAAATAGCTGTATCATGGGAGGGAGTCTGGGGAAGTGTAAGTACATTATCTCACTAAGGGTCAATTTTTTCTCTCATCTCCTTATCATGACACAAGGTGAATCAACCTTCCAAGGGAGTGATCTCTTGGTCAAGTGATTAACAGACCTAGTTATATCAGCTCTTTAGGAAAAAGACAATAATATGTAATGTTATAATTTTTGGTGCAGATCAAAATGACATGTCTTTACCTAGAGCCAGGGAAAACCTTGGATTCTATTCTTTTGACCTAAGTGGGCCTCAGCAAACCCTTAATACATCTAACATCTCGTGATATTTTAAAACTTAAGAGCAGGCAGTTGTGCTATCTAATCAAAGAAAGCAGAGGTGGGTGCAAAGCCAGCCAGAGGGAAATTGTTCATCCTCAATGGCCTTTAAAACTATCCCTATAACAAATGTAGAGTAAAATAAAATAAGATTCCTAGTACTAAACCTAGCCAAGGACATAAACGACTTCTACAGTAAAACTTTATCAAGCAGACAAATAGAGAAAATGTCCAATAATGGAAAGAGCTTCTATGTCGATGCAATGACAGATTTAATCTGGTGAAAATGACCATATTACCAAAAACAGCCTCCATATTCAACACAATTTCCATTAAATTTCCAATGACATTCTTTACACAAGTAGAAAAAAAAAATGCAATCCATACAGAAACACAAAAGCACCCAATAGCTGAAGCAATTCTAACTGGAATGTCTCACATTACTGACCTTGTTATACTGCCAGAGCCAGAATGACAAAGGCAACATGATGTTGATACAAAACAGACATGAAGAACAATGCAACAGAATGAAGACCCAGCAGTAAACCCACATAGACACAGCCCCTGCTGTCAGAAACATACACTGGACAAAAGGCAGCCTCTTCAACAAATGCTCCTAGGAAAATTGAATATCCATGTGCAGAAGAATTAAATTAAACCCATATTTTTCACCCTGCATCAACTCAATTCAAAATTAATCAGAGATTTAGACATAAAAACACGAACTACTGAAGCTTCTAGAGAAAGCGGCCAAGATACAGACATGAGCAAAAACTTTCTGGAAAGGAGTCTAATAATAATACAAGAAATAACTACAGGAGTTGACAAATGGGGTCCATTTGAGACCATAAAACTTTTGAACAGCAAAGAAAACTATCAGCATAGTGAAGACGCAGGCTAAAATGTTAGAGAAAATCTTTTCCAGCTATCCTTCAGAAAGGAGGCTAATATCTAGAATATGAAAAGAAGTTTAAAAATCAAACACAAATAATAAATATTCACACAAAAAAAAAAACCAATAGGCTACTTCTCCAGATACTTCTTAAAGGAAGCACAGGGTTAATTGTTATGTTAAAAGGTGTTCAACATCCTCACCCATCAAAGAAACATACATTAAAACTACTCTGAGATTCCATCTCACCACAGCCAAAATGGATAATGTCATTAAAAACGACAGGACCAGTGAGATTGCTCAGTGGGTAAAGGCACTCGCTGTCAAGCCTGTAAGCCCCACCCTGAACAACAAATAAATACATGTAATAAAAAAGAATTCTAAACATATACTGGCCGAGAAGAGAGAAAAGAGAAAGCTGTATTCACTACTAGTGGAAATGTGAACTGGTATAGTTACTATTGAAATCTGTATGGTGGTTTACCAAGAATTTAAAACTAGAGCTGTCATGTGACCCAGCTATCCCAAGTCTGGAGATACATACAAGAATCTCTAATTGTGCTACAAAGATACGTATATAGCATGTTTACTGCTATGCAGTTCACAACATTTTAGAACTAGAACCAGCCTAGATGCACATATTAATGCACAGAATGGAAATTGTATTAAGCTTTAAAGGAAATGGAATCATGATGGTGATACTACACGTTTTCTCTTACATCCAAATCTAGATTTTAATTTTCATATGTGTGTATTTGCGAGGGGGTAGATATAGGTCATGGAACTAGAAAGGAGACCATGAGAGGGTAATAAGATAACTCAAGGAAGGGAAAACAAGAAAATAAAATATTAGGGCAAATGAGAGACAAGTGAAGGATGCTAATAATATGGAATGTACCTCCACAAGCTTCTTATTCTGAAGTACCAAACACAGACTAACTTGACATGGCTGCTCAGCTGAAGGAATTGGTAACTGGAAATCCAGACAGCATCACTCAGGCTCTAATGAGGGCACCATGCTGGATTTCAAGGACACTTGGGAGGAAGCAGAAGATCAGCCTTACTCCTTTTATCATCACCCTGTCCTGTGACCCACCAAGGGATCATACAATAACTGTTTTTATCTGTTTTGAGAGCATGTCCCCAGAGTGCCAAAGACTCTCAACTTGGCTCCAACTCTTAAAGATTTCCTATCTCCAATACACTTGGAGATCAAATCTTCAGTGCATAGATCCTGGGGGATGGGGGGACTCAAGTATTGTTTCTGTGGCATAAGACCCTACTGGCTCTTAACATGCTGGCTGAAAAGCAACTACCTTTGGCAAACTCATATGTGATCTTCCTGCCTCTCAACAGCCAGGGCTATGTAGAAAGACCTGGTCTCAAAACAAATGAACAAACAAACAAAAAAAAAAAAAAAAACAAATATAAAAACAAAATAAAACAAAACAAAGCCAAATAATCCAATTTCTAAAATGGGGTACAGAGCTAAACAGAGAATTCTCAACAAAGGAATATCTAATGGCTCAGAAACACTTAGAGAAATGCTCAACATTGCTAGTCATCAGGGAAATGCAAATCAAAATGACTTTGAGATTCTATTCTACACCCATCAGAATGCTAATATCAAAACTTAAATGGAGGCTGGTGAGGATGTAAAGAAAGGGGAACACTCCTCCATTGCTGATGGGAGTGAAAACTTGTACAACCACTTTGCAAATCAATCTGGTGCTTTCTCAGAAAATTTGGAATAGTTCTACCTCAAGACTCAGCTCTACCACTCCTGGGCATATACTTGAAAGATGCCCCACCATACAACGAGGACATTTGCTCAGTTATGTTCATAGCAGCTTTATTCGTCATAGCCAGAAACTGGAAACAACCTAGATGTCCCTCAACTGAAAAATGGATTTAAAAAACTATGGTACATTTACACTGTGGAATACTATTCATCTAATAAAAACGAGGAAATCCGGAAACTTGCCCACAAATGGATGGAACTAGAAATGATCATACTGAGTGAGGTAACCCAGACCCAGAAAGATAGGCATGGTATACACTCACTTATAAGTGGATTTTAGCTCAACATAGATGTCCTCTGAGAGCCTCCATCCAGTAAGGGAATGGGACAAGAAGCTAGATTCTGGGCTATAAGAGTTGTAGGGGGGATGGAAGGTCTGGGAGGGAGCAGGAGCTCCACAGGGAGACCATCAAGGGCTGCAGATATGGATAAAGAGGTGGGGATGGGGGTAGCTGCACAAACTGATGCTCAGCCAAGGACATTCATTGCATTCAGAGAACCAAGAACCTCTGTTCAGATATAACTGATGGACTACCGATTCTCCACGTGATGGGGAGGGGGCACGGCTGCTGAACCTCTGACATGCCCTCAGGTGCCCACAATTTGGTCACTGCCTCTTGGCAAGACAGCTTAGCTGGTACATGGAGGAAGGGGATACAGACTATGTTGATAAGACCTAATAGGCTGTCACCAGACAGTTGGGGTAGGAGGGCCCCCCTATCAGCTGTCTCAGAGAGGGAAATAGACAGAAGAAGGAGGGACGATGGGAATGAAAGATAAAAGAGAGGGGATAACAACTCGGGTGTAATGTGAATAAATTATAATAAATAAAATATACATTAAAAAATAAAACAATACCATGTGCCTGGCTCGCTCATGTAGTAGAACATGAGACTCTTCTTAATATCCTAACTTGTCAGCCGCCTTTGCATTCTCCACCTCTCCCTGTTACTCACACTGCCCTGGGCTGTGCTGTTGAATCCACAAGCTTTCCACTTTAGCTTCTGCTTCAAACACTTGACCTTTTCAGGATGAAATAACCTCCAGACTAATACCTTCCCTGGGCTTTCCAGCAGATGCCAGAATAATCTTTGAAAAATACTTCATTAATTAAGCTAATCTCTTGGTAAAGAAAAACGTGGAGATCCTAGCCAGTAAGAGATCCCACAATGGGCTTTGTAGGTTTGAGCTTCGGTTTCCCCACAGACCTACTAACTCTATGAACCCGGCCAAGAAGCTTACATCTCAGAGTTGTTCTTCCTTCACCCATCAAATGCACACAGTATCAACGCATATCCCTGAAAACTCTTCCAAGATCTAACTGTGGTCACCCATGTGTGCTGCAACTGACTGGTCCATCACGTTGACTCTCACCACTATAGAGTGAAATAGGAGTTTGGCATATTTCTCTTTTTACCTTATTTCCTATGTGATTCCTCAGTCACTGCGAGGCCTCTGGCTGTAGACCAGAGATATGAATGAGAGGACAACGTCACTCTTCAGTGTAGGCCCTAATTTTTAACTATTTTATTTGGGGCTTCTGAAGCTTCTACCTCTCCTCCAACACCCAGCCCTAGGCAGGAGAGAAAGAGGGTTAGAAGGTAAAGGGGACGTAGGTCTCTTTAGACTTAGTTCTTGCTGGTTAGGGTCATCGGGTTCTTTAGGGCAATACCAATCTCAGTGGTCAGGATATCCAGCAGCAGCCTTGTTCCTTCTGCAACCATCTCCTTGAAGCCCCTCCCCCCCCCCCTCTCTCTCTCTCTCTCTCTCTCTCTCTCTCTCTCTCTCTCTCTCTCTCTCTCTGAGTGTCCCTCATGGTGCTCTCCTCCTCTCTCTGAGCGCTGATATTTATACCCTCTCTGAGTTCTCAGAATTCCTCTAATTGCAGCCATGTCCCTCTCCGAGCTGCATAAGGCAATTATCAGTTGTGGACAAACCAAAAGCAGCCCATATTCCACACTTGGGATGAAAACAAACCCTCTTTACATAACATAACTGGGTTTTTAAAGAAACCAAGGGCCTCTGGCCAGCTTAAGTGTGGCAAGCACGGCTCTGTCAAGCCTTGTCCTTCTCCTTCATTCTCTCTGCCTTACTAAAAATCATTAGATTAAACTTCTTCCTCCTGAGGATGACTACCAAGGTCCAGTTGTCAAAGTATTGACGTTCAGCAAGCAAAAGCCCCTTTGGCTCACCTAATTAATATCCCCAATTAAAATGAAATACCTCATAGCTAGGCAGTGTTGGTGCACACCTTTAATCCCAGCACCTAGGAAGCAGAGGCAGGCAGATCTCTGAGTTCAAGGCCAGCCTGGTCTATAAAGCAAGTTCCAGGATAGCCAGGGCTATACAAAGAAACCCTGTCTCAAGAAACCGAAAATTAATTAATTAGTTAGTTAATGAATTAAACATCTCATCCTCACACAGGATTTCCCCTTGTACCTTTATAAACTGTCATCTTCCTATGTGGCATGTCTGTCTTCCTTTCTATCTAGAGATAGCCTTTTGTCCCATATCTTTCCGGAACAAATATAGCCCCCGCCCCCACCCCCACTCTTTTGTTCCCTTCCCCTTCTCTCTTGTCCTCTATTTCCTGTGTTTGTCTCTTATTCCCTGTCCTCTGTCCCTCCAAGACAAATCAATCTCCTTTGTGCTGAGAACTTGGTCTTGGGGGTCCTGAGCCAATACTGGTTTTTCGCGAGGCAGAGGGAATGGGGGAGGAGGGCAAGGTGTGCCAAAGCCAAGCTTACTGCACTTGAGCTGGCCAGAGTCCCTTCAGTCCTGTTCTGTGCACAGCTGCAGTGGATTCATGCGAACCTTCCATAGATAAAAGCCTATATATCTCCACAGAACTCAACAGAAACCACACCGATCCACCTAGTAATTTCTGAGGCCTCATCTAAACTCACCGGTGGAAACTTATGTTTTCCAACAACCCAGAGCGTTCATAACCATTCCAAAACCGAAAGTTGTGGTTATCGGAGGACAGGCAGAATTGAGGAAAGCCTCAGCAGCTGTGTTTACGCTAACAATACCTGTTGTGGGGCCAGCAGGGATGCTCATGGGAGGAAGTAGACAAAAGGTCACAGGTCTGGGAAGGTGGAAACATGGAAGATTTTGAAAGGCCTCTGCCTGTAAACAATTGGAGAGCGGCAGACTAACCAGCCCAGATGCTCAGATCTGCCAAGCTGCCTGCAAGCCACGCAGAGACCTTCATAGCATAATGAGCTTTCATGAGTCAAGCTACCACCCACGGTGGGGCAGGTTGGTGAGTGATGACACTGATTTTGAGTCATCTCTGCTCCTATAAGTAACCCCTCACCCATACTCCTGTTAGTAACCCCAATAGAAACTCACAGTTCACCAAATTGGTCCTGTAATGTTTTCCCATTCTGAGGTGAGTAGATGAGAAAGAGAGAGAGAGAAAGTGTGTGTGCGTGTGTGCGTGTGCGTGCGTGTGTGTGTGTATGTCTCCCGGGAGAAGTCTCTCACATCATTCCCCAATTAAGTTTCACTGCCGTGAAGATTCCTGTTGCCTTTGATGTTATATCTAACCCCAGAGCTTCAATCTTCCGGACTCCAGAGTCAAATTATTTCATATTGCTTCCCCTTTTCCCTCCCAGCAGAAGTCATCCAGCTAGAGCAGATCACTGTTAATGTCTGTATTCCACTTAATGTCTCTAACTGGTCTGCTATGATTTCTGACTATTCCGAACCTACTCAACTTATATCCAATGTCCAACTTGTATCCAACTTTCTCCACGCTTTCTTTAACCAACTTCAACTGGTTACCTTCTAGGAGCCTTGTCCATTTCTCTATCCATTAAAGAGCAGGGAAAAAAATCTCAGACCCAGTAGACGGCAGCAGGAAATACGCTTTATTACAATCAAAGAAGCATTCGTGCGTGCACACAGCAAGGCACGCAGAAAGATACCCAGGAAAACAGAGAAGAGGCAGATGCTTTTGCCCTCTAAGAGACTGGCTATTTTCAGTGCTTTGAGTGGTCTGGAATGAGTCCTCTTTCCCTAATTTAGAATTGTTCAGTTTCGACTCAAAAAAAGTAGGCTAAGTCCACAGCTTTAGGTAAATAGATGCAGGTCCAGCCTTGAGCCTATCTGACTGGCCTGGACTGGTCAACAGGAAAGTGGGCCCTGCTGGGAGGAGAAAAAAAACAGGCCTTTGTCTCAGACTGGTGACGGGAAGAAGCAAGAGGCTGAAGTTTGCCTTCTTCATTTATACATTTGCAGCCCCTTTCCCTATCTGTCTGCCTGCGGGGATCTGTCTAGCTCCTCACCCCTCAAATTTACACCTTGTTACACATTTAGCATTTAAGCTGTGCACAGTCCCACCCATGAGTATAGACTGCCTTCTATCACTCTCTGTGTTTTCTGTTCTGTCCCAATAGGCTAGATACCATGTAGCATACGTTTTGGTACACTATACCATGAAATTCTACACTCTAAGTCATATAGTGGGTACCAGATAAATATCTGCTGATTAATGGATAAAATATTGTTAGCATTGTGAGTTTAAAATCACATTAGACCATACAGAGCATCTGTGTTCCTATAATACTAGTTGTTTGTTTTGGAAATTTATGCATAAAATCATATCAGTCCTCAATGAAAAGAAGAGGTACAAATGTTATTTTCTGAAGAAAAAACTGTAAATCCATCATGTTTCATGGTTTTTTATTTTTTTAATCAAAATGTTTACATATACCTTTTTACTTTTTTCCCATGGTCAAAAATAAATTCAGCAAAGGGATGTGAAGATCATTTTTTTTTTTTTAATCTTTTCTGGCACAAAATTCCACAAGCTGTGACCTTGTCCGTTTCTTATGCTGAGCTGAAATTAGTCTGCTGTTGGTACCACAGAGGACGTGTTAAAGTGCTAACAAAATAAAAGCAACCAAGAGATGAATGATGAGTGTGGCACTTCCGTTTCATCTAGGCTGGCCTCAGTGCTACTTACTTGACCCACAGAGTCAGTGTGGGCTGAGGTAGCAACCAGGGAAGTAAATGACATCATAGCCAGTTCCTCCTTTAGAGTCTTTCCTTTTTCTGCTTCTGAACAAGGATAAATACGTTTTCCAGCATACTCTCTGCTAACTGCCTCTTACTTTTCCCCCGTGTGGCTTCTTCAATTATAAAACAGAAATGAAATATGGGCATATGGGCATATGGGCATATGGGCACTTGCTATCGGGTGCAACCTTTGGTTCTAGGAGTCCCATTCCCAGATGGGAATTGGGACATCCCTCTGCCTGCCCAACCTATCAGTGACAGGTGCTGCCTCTGGAGCAAAGAAAATCACTATAAAGTGACCCAGATTAAGTCAACTATATGCAGTTAATCTGTTCATGTGTGTTATAATGATATAACATCTTACAGACTTGGAGACTTTAATCACAGATCACATTCTTCTTTCAATTCTAATCTGTGCATATCACACACACACACACACACACACACACACACACACACACTGTGGCAAACATGGGATTCTGATATTCATTTCTTTGTTCCAGTAATGCAGCCGCTGACAAGGTACAGCTTCTAGTGACTTTAGTCCACATTTTAGCTTTCTAGCAGAGGCCACACTTTTCTACTAAAGCTCCCAGCCACTACTGGGTGTGGCTGCCATATACAGTCGTTTCTGCCTGACGCCAGATGCCACTATCAGGAGACTGACACAGATCCCTCTGTGAAGTTGTTCTACACGGTCACATCAGCACCGTCGTCTGAGGCTTCTCCTACACAAGCTTGACCCTCTCCTCTATTTTCTTTGGTGATATCCAACCAATTTACTCTCCCTTTAGCCCCTGCAGGCTTCCTCCCAGCAAGCTTCTTGGACTACTTATTTCCTCTCAGCATCTTCCGTATGCATGCACATTCTCAGAAACACACACTCACATATATGTTGACACTTACCTCAGGCACACCATGAAGCAAGGGGACCTTTCATGTTTGGAACTGTCTGGCTCTTTGGATGTTTTATATAATTCTCCTTAATTTTGGGTTTTTTTTTCTTGGTACAGAATTATTTCTCTAAAAGAAATTAGGTCACAATGCTCAGATACAGAGACAGAGTGTATAATGAACAAATTCTTCACATTATACAGAGGAAAATCTACAGGGAACTATTTTTTATACTCTCTAGCTATTTGTAAAAGGTGCAAGAGAGAGACACTGAGACATAGAAAGACAGAGAATTCACTACAACAGATTTTCATTAGGCTCCTAATGAAAGACCCCAGCCATTATCCATAGGCCCTCTTGGGGAAATTGTACTCTTTTGCCCTCTGTTCTTATGAGGTAAGTAAAGTATATACTGCGACAGCCCTGCTCAGCATCGATGCAATTATTAAAAATAACATGAAAAGATTTTGTACTGAACAAACTACATTAAAAGCAGCTATTGCAAATGAGCCGAGCAGAGTGTTTTAAATGAGACAGTAGGCGCAGGCGATCAAGAGCAGTGCTACCAAATCAATTTCATTGTTTTTTCAAAGCAACCTGGGAAAGTATTCCAGTGAATTCCAACAAAGCTATTTTTATCAGGTAGCTTCATACTGCAATTAAGGCATTATCTTAACATTTACTCATTAAAAAATTATAGAAAACATCTCACAGTGCTGCATATTTATGCATCCTGTTTAAGTGTGCTGCTATCCACCTTGTCCCAGACACTTCTTTTTTACTTCTATTTCTATAAGTGAAAAATAAGCTCAAAGAACAAAGAATTGCATTACTCCAAAAATGGGTTTAAAACGCATTCCCCAAAACAGTCCTAGCAAGAGAAACTGCAAAGGCTTCACAGGGAAGAATGGCTTCTGTGAGCTAATAGCAACGATACAGGGTGGGGGGATTTCACCTGAAAAGGATACAGGGGGGGGGGCGTCTTCTGTTTGTTCCTGTTTCACATCTTACCCCTTCACAGCATCCCATTCACTGGCAACTTTGCTCAAAACACTTACACCTAGATTTCCCCTAATTAATGTTCTTCAGAAGATAACATAGCCCGGATATTTACAATCAACAATCTAGTCATCTGTGGTAAATCCATTTCTTCTTAAAAACTCTTCTTTAATAGGTCTCACCTCAGACTCATAACAACCCTCCCCTTTAAGCCTCCTTTGTGCTGAGGTTATGGGCACTTACCTCCCACTCAGCATTTAGCAGATCTATTAGAATATTCTCTAAAATGCCAAGTCATCCCTGTTCCCTTTTGCATTTAATCTTTCTTCACTTTGTAAATACTTTTGAGGGCTTGGGGTGTGTCTCAGGGATGGAGCACTTGCCTGTCTGTGAAACACTGAATTCAATCTACTGAACTGAGAAAGAGCAGGCTGGTGTAGTTGTTCAGAGTAGACAGTTCATGGACTACTGGTCAGGGGATGATTGAATCAAATGGTGTAGAGTCCTTCCTCCTCTTCTCCATTTTTTTCTCTTCTCCCTCTTTAAAACTCCAATCTCAGACTAACTTTTTACAAAGGAACAGGTGTGCACTGAGTGCTGCCATTGGCTTACCAGCATAACAAGGAGATAAGCTCTCTTAACACGGTAGCCTTGTAGTCTGCACTATTGTGTAACCCTGTTTTTGTGTCTTGGAAGCTAAGCATTTGGCCTGGACAGACGCTCTGTTGTATTTCAAGGGCTAAGACCATAATACCCGCATTGCTCACTAGAGAGTTTCTTTTATTAGTTTTTTTCTTAATGAATTTTCCAAGCTTATATCAATACAACTGAGATCTCCCTCAATGAGATTAGCTTCAATTACTTAAATATGAAAGGCAATAAGAAATGTTCATTACTTTCAAAAGCGAATGTCTTAATTGGAAGATGAAACCAGACTGAACATGAGCAAAACTAAAACAAGGGTCACAGCTGGTCTCAGATTATTTCTGCATTTCTCCTTGACATCCTCATTCCTGCTGATGTATGATCACTCAGGTATTCTTCCTCCCATCACTAAGCCATATTAGAAGTGTGTGTGTGTGTGTGTGTGTGTGTGTGTGTGTGTGTGTGTGTGTGTGTGTGTGTGTGTGTATGTGTATAAGAGAAAGAGAAAGAGAGAGGGAGAGAGAGAGAGAGAGGAGGGAGAGGGACACCTGCACCCATATGCACATACCACTCACAGACACAAGTACAAACTTAAATAAAAACAAATAAGCATTTTTTAATATTTATGGATTCATTTCAAGACTCAAATAAAGGTAAAAAGAACCAACTTCACAAAGTTGTGTTCAGAGCACTGCATAAGTTCTATGGATCTCTCTCTCTCTCTCTCTCTCTCTCTCTCTCTCTCTCTCTCTCTCTCTCTCTCTCTCTGTCTGTCTCTCTCTCTCATATCATCATCATCATCATCAAATATTTTATTTGAGCACAAAAAAGAAAAAAGAAATCTAGAAGAGAGTTTGAAACTGAGTCCTTCTACATACCAAGCATTGCTATGTCATGCATTAGCAATATAAAATCGGTAACTCAGAATGATAACTAATAACAATTAGCATTCCTTAAGCACTTACCATGCTTAGTAGTGACTAAAGTGCTTCTTTAGGAATTTCATCATCTTGTTCACAGCACCTGACAGATGTTGCCATGAAGACTTACAGAGGCAAGCTAACTGGCTCACAGAGCTAATGAGTACACAGCTGCGACGCAAATGGGCCTATGTACTCCTCCCCGAACCATACCGCATCCCAGAAATCAAGCAGGAACAAGAAGCAGCAAATCCAGAAAGCAGGCAAGGTCAACAGTAAGAAATACCAAGCATCATAGGCGCCTTACTTTTCAGTGGTTCTTCATTCAAAAGTCCAGACCCCTGGGTAATTGCAAATGGCAGCACAATAACAGAGACTGTGGGGTTGTTCTTTGGCTAACACAAAAGTCATTTCCCAGCTGAGCCTTTCTTCTCTGCCAGAAGTTAAAACTAGCCTCCCTAGACTCACAGTGAAAGGCGGTCAAGGAGAACTGGAAAGGTTTGATTCGTTGACATTTTTTTTAAAGAGGAACAGAAAGTGCCATCCACTTTTTTTTTTCCTTCTTTCTGCCTTGAACATGAACTGAAAGTCAGGAATTAAAGCACAACCCTGAGCCATGAGATCATAAATCTCAAGTATTAAAACATATCAAGGACAGAAAAGGACTATAAGGAGGATATGGATCTGGAGAACACCTGAGAGAATAAACCACAGCACAGCCTTCATCTTCCTAGAGATGAGGACATATGCTCTGCTTGGTTGAACCTCTGTCTTCCTATAGGCAGGAGGCCAGAATAACGGGCATCAATTTTTATTTCATTTCTTCCAAGAATGAGCAGTTTCAAGTCAACAATTCTTAGACGACTCATTGCATCCACCTCCCACTGTCTTACTTTTTCCACTGGATAAGATGATCTTGTGGGTTTACAGAAACATCTGTATGCACAGAAAGTAGGCTCCCATCTTTTTCTACAAGGCAGTCTTGCACATACTTTAGGATGTATTTGTATTTCTGTTCACATGGGCCTCCAGTGTTTTACTTTTTGCCATTGTGAGCTTGTGTAAAACAAATTGATGTGTGCGCTAATTTTCAAGAATTAAAAAGCAAAAAACTGGCAGCACGGGCCTAAGGGAGCAGTTCAGCTTTGGAATCATAGAGTGTGCTCTTAGTGCATCAGGCACTGAGCTATAAGTGTTCAACAACCTTCGTTCCCCAAAACACCTTCCTTTTCTTGATACCAAAATAGATGTTGCTTTAAAAATTCTGAGTGAGAAACTCAAGTGTTTAGGTTACCATGACAATTCAATTTTCTCATAATAAACTAATTGGCTGTGATTTTTCAGCATCTGCCTCACGTTCATTCGTGGGATGGGCAATGATTGTAAGTTTTAGAAATAGTTACCACCTGTAAGATGTTTTTATTCACTAGTGCATGGCTTGTTCTGATAAGTGAATTTGTTGCTCACATTAGAGTGGAGATATCTAGGACACCAATTAGGAGATTGGCGGCGGGGGCTTACTTACAGGAGTATGAGTTACCCTAAAATAGCTGCAGCACTGAAAAGCCTCTTCCTGGTGTGGATGATGACTTCCTGTAGCTGTGTAGCTTGAGTTCCCCTTCAGTTAATGTTCCATGCTCTGTATGCACTAGCACCTCTTAGGACCACGTGCAGCTGGAGCAAAGTTACTTACAGGTGGGCTGCAGCTGCAGGAGGGAGGAACCGGGGTCCTGAGTGGGGTTCTAATGACCCTCCTCTCACATCCCTTCTATGGGGGACTGTCAACAGGCCCAATCATGTGGAGAGTCTCTTGTGGGTAAATCACAGCTGTTCTGGTTACAACACTGAGAGCCATCAGGCTGGGAGGGCAGAGTTTCACACCACCAGGAAACAGCCTATCAAGAAGCCTTAATGACGAAGTGGTTATTAAGCACAGAACAGAAACAAAATGAAGCCATGCAATAAGCATTCTTACTCTGATTTTTTGGGAGGAAAATCTTTATATCACATTTGTAAAAAAAAAAAAAAAATAAAGAGGGTGAATGTCAAAGGATAAATATTAAAGCACATCATTCTGTAAAAGTAATGACAGAAAACCTGAAGCCATTGAGAGATGACTGAAAAGTTACCTCAAAGCCACTAAACAAAGCTTCTTAAGACTTTGAAACAGGGAAAGAATATAGGAAGAAGAATTCTCCTTAGAGGGCAAGTGACATTCTGTTGGCAGGTGGTTGGGAAAGCAAAGTGTGTCCGTGTTATGGGCTATCCTCTATCGATAATAAATGCCACAAAGTTGAGGATACAGATCTACTGACACACAGAAACCATTTTTTCCGAGCAATTAATATGCAGAAGCATCAAGTTCCCCAGGATAAATGTCTGGCTTCTGGCGTGGCAATTTTTCTTTCAGGAGTGAGATAACCGGAAGACAGTATCATGAAATCTTTCTCATCTTGGCACATAACACACATAACACATCTCTACGCCACTGCGGGGAAACAGGTGTGCGCAGATGTTTGCGATTGCCAAGACAGAAGAGAGTTCAAGGTGAAACTCAGCAAATAGCGGGGTGTGACTGCAGTAGTCAGATGAAAACACCCCTGCCAGTCTTCCAGTTACTTCTTCTGGAGGTGATGTGGTAAAGGGGGTTTCTGTGAAGAGCTGAGGCCGACTGGGAGCACCCTTCTGAGGATCAATCCCAGTTTATATAGGTAGAAGTGATGCTGTGCTCCAAGCTGACTGTGTGCAAAAAGGCACATCAACCCTGTCTGCTTCTCCTGTGAGGCAGGCCTCCTGCATAACAGAGCACTGAAGAGGGAAGGATGGGCTGACTCCACGGTCTAAGACTGGGGAGGGGGGGCAGGGGGGTGCAACAACACATTGATACTTGATTCTGATGTACAAAATGACAAAATGGAAATGTGTATGTTTTTAACTCCTGTCTCATTTCTGATCAAATGCTCTTTGATAGCACCCCCTATTTTTTAACTACACTTTCAGTATTTCATACCCCTATAGACACTTTTGGGAATCTAGAATTCATTGAGGTCATCTTTAAACAAAAGCATGTTCTGCAAATCCAAGCCCTCCCTTTCCTACTGAAAAGACAGATTTAGGGATGTCTGGCTATTTGGAAAAGAAGGAGCAGACTATTTTTAGCATACCTCTCATCCTTTTCCTCTCTCACTTAAAGGAATCCTGGGAAATTTCAAAGGTCCTGTACTTACCTGGATACGGTCCGAAACCTGCAAAGTATGCATGTGCTAGAATGACAATGGCCTTATTTTTTTCTTTCCTTTATGACAGCTTTTCACACCCAAACACTACCACATGTTACATGAGAATAATTCAAAACAACACACACACACACACACACACACACACACACACTCACACACACACCTGTAGATTTTCCACAGCCAAGCCGGAAATGAAATGCTCTAGTTCTAGGTACATCTCAGCCCTGCACCCAACCTGCCTCACATAGTGTGGCCATCTTCCTTCCTAGATGCACATGCTCAGTGAAGTTCATTTAAGCCAGGCTCTCACCATTACATCTATGAGAGCCTGAAACATCTTTGCAAATTTACCTCCATTATTCTTTTTTTCCCTTCCTACTACAATATTTGTTTCTCCCCATCTGTTAAAAAGGGCCAGGCATAGTGGCGCATGTGTTTAATCCCGGGCCTCAGGAGACAGAGGCAGGGGGATCGCTGTGAGTTCGAGGCCAGCCTGGTCTACAAAGTGAGTCTAGGACAGCCAAGGCTACACAGAGAAACCCTGTCTTGAAAACAAAACAAAACAAAACAAAAACCAAACAAAACCAAGGACCTGTCAATCGAGGTCACTCTTTTAGCATATGAGACCAGACACTTTTTCCTGCACACATCCCCCAGCCCCAATCTATTCTTTCTCTCCAAACTTTAGCTCATACTCCTTGCTTCCAGAAGGGAAGGAAACATCCTACCACAAGCACAGAATTCACATGCTATAGCATGTTGAAAACCAACGCAGAAATGGGTCAGTCACATATCAAAAAGATACTATCATAAGTAGGGAAGAAGCAGTAAAAAATAAGCAGAACACTGAAACATTATGTATCACTCTGAGAACAGGGGAAGAGGAGAGGAGAGGAGAGGAGAGGAGAGGAGAGGAGAGGAGAGGAAAAAAGTTTCTGCGGTAAGTGTTTCTGTTCTTTTTCCAGGAGACTTTGCTCTCTCCACCTTAAGCTCTTGACTGGGTCAGCAGAGGTATGCTTCAGCCTGACCCCGTTCATGCTACTGAGGGGGCTCAGACCATCTATGATGGGGGTGGCTGTTTAATTTTCTATCCTGACCCCTCAGGGCATTCCATCATCTCCCAAACATGTGGGAGACCCCGCTGAGCCATGCGGACTGTGGCTTTATCTGCCCAATTGTCCAGGCCTGGACCTGTGGCTTGCAGTCTGTTCGTTGTCACATGGGAACCTCAAAAACTTATCAACGCACAGAAGCATAAGTCAAGCACTGTGGGTCATCCCCTTTCTGGGTTGAATTCTATCTCTCATAAATCATATGCTGAAGCCTTAATGGCTTTATACTTCATAATGCGATTGTATTTGGACCTAAGGCCATTAAGAGGGGAAGTTAGGATGATACATTGAGAATAGGTCCTAATCGATCCTGACTGACGTAAGAAGAGAGCAGGACACAGACACACACAGAGTGAGTGGACCACACTTGACAAGCCAAGAACAAACTGGGGAAGAAATCGAGTCTCATGGCACCTTTATTCTTTGACTTCTAGCCTCCAGAGTGTGATAAATCATACATCTATGGTGTTTTGTCATGGCAACCTTAGATAATAGGATATGCATGTGGAGAAATTTCATCTCTATCATGATTGCCAACTGAGAGTCTCAGACAAGAAGAGGGGCTCTTCTTAGGTAATTTTATAGCTATGTTTATATTTTAATGGTTTTTTTTTTTTTTTTTTTTTTTTTTTTTTTTGGCACAGTATGGACAAGATAGGGAGAAATCTACACTGAATTGTACAGACTGAATAAGAAACCATTAGGGTAGACAAGGAGCTTGGTATATATCAACTCTTCTTCCCATGAAATTAAACTGAAAAAAAATTTTCCTTAGAGAGGTTGTTTTCCCTTTTCTCAAGTTCAGCTTTGTTTTAGAACCAATGGACCATGATTTCGAAGTATTCCATTGTATTACAATGCAAAATAATTCAGTAAAATATGCATTAACTTAATGATGCATAAATCAGATAAGAAGTATACCAATGAGATTAACAGGGAAAAAACACAGAAACAAATTTAGCCCACGGTCATCAGGGACCTTAGTCATTACCTAGCTGTGACAGGCATTTCCAGTTGACTCCGTTGCCTTCTCCCTGTTCTCTGCTTCCACACAGCACCAGCAGTTTCCCTGGCAAGAAGACTTGCTGCCTCTAACCTGTGACACTTGTCAGCCATTACACACTCTAAAATAGTAACCAGACTTCACTCATGGAAGTCCATTCATTTCTATCTTAGTATTTTCAGTGATTTTTGTTTCAGGTTTACATTGCTTAAAGGCAAAATAAATGAACTAACAAACAAACAAATGAATGAATACAATCTTAAGCAATACTTTTTCAGATGTTTCCTTATCCCAGCTAAGGAAATACTGATTCAAAAGCATCTGGGGCCATATCCATAACCTTCACACTCTCGAGTCCCTTGATGCCAGATTTTTAGCTGGTTCTGTTTCTGTGAAGACATACAAGAAATGCTCCAGGCTTCATTTTAATCTTTTGTTATTAACCGACACAATAAACACATACCACCATGGGACAACACAATAGTTAAATGTACACATACAATGTATAATGATCAAATCAGATTTCTGATGCCTTAAATATTGTTTCCTTGTTCCTAAGGACTTATAATTCTTGTGTCATTTTTTTAAAAAAAAAAATGTATACATTGATGTAAATTACACTTAATGCTACTCTGTTTTCTCACAAAGTGAATTTCAGTGCTTGCTTGCTTTTTAAGCAATTTGCTATAAGAATATTCAAGAATAAGCAATGATTATATAATGACTAATATGTTTGATTGGTGGGTTATGCTGATTTGAAGATTCAAAAAATAATTCTTTGATCACTAGTATCTAATTAAATTTTTATTTTCACCAGACAGTAGTGGCACACACCTTTAATCCCAAAACTTGGGAGGCAGAGGACCACTGTGAGTGTGAGACCAGGCAGGCCTACAAAGTGAGTCCAGAACAGCCAAGGCTACACAGAGAAACTCTGTCTCGAAAAAACAAAATATTTTTTTTCAGAATTGTATGCACTGGTATATTATAGGAGACTCTGAAAATTTTGACTCAGCACTCTAATTTTATTCTTTTTCTTGCTATATGTGATATCATTAGATTATCTATCATAGTTTGATTTATTGAGACCCAGAATATAAATCCTCATGAGGAAAAGATAAAGTCTGGAGCCAGAGAGTTAGCAAATACATGTGCTTAGTCCACAGAGCCTCACTGTGCACACAAACAGGAGAGGCACCAAGAGGCAGGTCCACAGTGAAAACATGTGTGGAGTTGAAGCAGCAATGAATGAGATCTGGAGCAATTCAAATTTCATCTAAGGTTGCTATTTATGTGCTGACAGAAGGGAAAGGGGGATGTTGGGCCCTTCTGCTAATGTTGAAGTCTGGCATTACTGGATAGCCCCTGAGTTCGGTGCTAAAATGATGAACTCCCTTCCTCAGCTGGTTCCTTCCTCTCTGCCTGATGTAGGGAAACCCCGGATGCTCTAAAGAGTGTCTTATTGTCCTCAGGGAGATTACAGGCCCAACCCTTTCCCAATAAGAAACTCATTCAGTGTGCACTTGGGGATTCCTGGAAATTCCCTCCATGCTAATGAGATGTCTTGGTATATTAGCTTTCAACCAGTGGCTTTTTCCCATACCTCTAACTGCACATGGGGTTCGTCTCCCATGCCTTACTGCCCATATGACAATTAAGTACTTCATTCGTTCCCCTTCTTAGAATAGGACTGTGCCGCTGCATGTAAATGAAGTATCTCTGGCACTTCTAGCCCCAGCAAATCAAATACATTCACCCACTGAAAGTCCTCCGTAATGGAAGTTTTGGTTTCTTTGTAAACTCGGTTATGTTATGTAATTATGTTTTTGTTTTAATCCCAAGTGTGGGATTTTAGTTTGGGCTTTAGTATGTCCACACTGATAATTGCCTCATGTGGACGGTCTTTGCTGGTTGGTAATGGCCTGCCTTGTGCATCATGGAGAGGGGCGTGGTCTAGGACTCTGAGGAAGATAAATAGGAGAGCCTGGAGAGAAAATGCATGGCATGAAGTGGTGGCAGATGGCATGTAGACAGTGGGTGTGACATCTTTGAGAGATGAAGAGAGAGAAATGTTTCAGTGAAGCAGCTCAGAGAAGACTGCTTGCTGCACTTGCCGTTAACAGAGATTGGCATTGGCCCCACCCCCGCAAAAAATCCATCGACCCTAAACAGCCTGGAAAAGTAAAGGGGTCTGCACCACCTGCCCCCATTAACCTTATTTCTCACGCCCAGGGTTAAGGGGTTGGTGGAAGGGAGGTAGAGGCTTCAATACGCCCAAATAAATTAGAGTTTAAAAAAAGAGCACTGGCTCTCAGTGTCAGAGTTCCAAGCCTCCATTACCAGCTGTTCTTGAAGCAGGCACCAACTCACTCTAGTCAGGCCAGGTCTTCTTTGCTACCTGGCTTGGGTTTCAGAGCCCTGAGCTCCTTACTGCCAACTGGCCTGGTGCTGGCAGGCCAGGCAAAAAGATCGGTAACATTTACTATGGAGAAATCTTTTCTCCTTCACCTCCGGCTCAAGTGGCACGGGTCTCTGTTCCGTGCCCCATCCTTCTCAGCCCAACACCAACGTTCCTGGGAGAGGCAGAACCTTTGACCCTACACGTCACCATTTTCTGTCCAGAAACTGACATAGCCCTAACCTTCTAGAGAAGGAGTCCAAGCTTCCTGGAAGAGTACCCAAAGAGGCCCAGGATCCCGATGAATGTAGAGCAAAAGGAGAAAGAGACAGAGAAGCAGAGAGAAGGGGGGAGATGGAAAGACAGAGAGAGCAAGAGCAAGAGAGCGAGAGAGTGAGAGCGAGAGCGAAGACACATCTGATGCTCTTACTATTTTACCATTCAGGTCTATTTTCTCTGGGTTTTCTTCCTTCCTCATATATTTTTCCAGGTGGGTATGTATCAAACTAAATCATGATCTAAGTATATCACATAGTAATATTTTTAGTGAGTATATCTTTAAATGTTTTCCAAACTCTTCATTGGCAGGAGATATTGGGGCAATGAGATTTTCCCTAAATTGTCTAGCATGCTAATAGAATGTTTGCTTTTACAGATAAGAGACTGCCTTTGTGGTATTGTAGCATTAAGATCACTGGTGATGGATACCTCATGATTATCCCAACCTCTGTGTCAGATGAATCCCTCTCCCATTGTGTGTGACTAGCTCGATTTTTGCCATGCTCACAGGCTTCTCATACACCTATCTCCATCTGTTTATCCTCAGATCTGAGCCCATTTTCTCCAACAAACCTCTCTATTCTACTAACAGCCTCTATACAAGAGTCCTATCAATAAGCCTTATCATTTGTTGTATAGTAGATGCCTTTCAAGGTACAATAAAACAGTAAATGTCTTACATTGTAAGAATTGAGACAGAGATAAAGTTTGAAATCAGATATCAGGAGTGTAAGAGCCAGAGGCAGTACATAGAAAGAGTGTCCTCTGGACAGCTAGACAGCTGGACATCCACAGGCATTCACACCGGCATGGTTGTGACAGCACACACAAAAGACCTGGGCAAGCCCAAGCCTGACTGAGGCTCAGCATGGACAGGAGAGCTAGGTACAGGATCACTCCTGAAGTCGGGGAGCTATTGGCAGCTGCTAGCTGCTGGGAGAGGAAGAGGCAGCGTTTTCCAAGAGTGTAGCCCCTGGTAAGTCCACCATGCTCCAGTGGAAGACCACACATGGAAGAATACCAAGGCACACAAATCGGTCTTGCAAGATTAAAAATAAAATAGGACACAAAGTTAGGTGGGTAAGAAAAGAGAGGTATATCTGGGAAAGGTTGGGAGACAGGGATACATGTGATCAATACATGTTGCATGAAATTCATGAAGAACTAATCAAGACGTTTAGGAAATCAGGGAAGATGCTGGGTGAGCACATCCTATATGAACTTGGAATCTCAGATAAAGAGAAACAGCTCACTTAAGGGTTTCCTCTGGAAGTTATGTAGAGAGAAGCAATCACCAGTGAGGGAATCAGAACTCAGGAGAAACTAAAGTAAATACTACATAAATTCAAGTTGGAATTACTCAAGTCAAAGTTCCCTATCAAAGGTTTCCAAATAATTCCAGGTCAGATCATTCATAAGTAAACTGTAATTTTATTTGCTTATCCCCCGCCTCTCTGCAGGATTAAATAAAGCAACACATTTTGAAAAAAAATAAGCCAACTTTTAGCTACCATTGCATATCTGAGACTATATCAAAAGGCAACATTTATGTTGCTGACATACAGTAACAATTGTTTTCCATTCAGTTTAATTTTATGAATCACCAGTCTTGTTCATGAATATTAAAACAACTGTTTCTTAAAAGAGTCCATAGAATTTAGCAAGTGCACATAATATATGACAAATTTGTTTTTAAAAGATATGAACATAAATCTCATTTCCTCTTCATCAAGGTGACCTTAGAAACTTTATAAAAGTTGTCTCAGACACCACCCCTACTCTGTGTGTGTGTGTGTGTGTGTGTGTGTGTGTGTGTGTGTGTGTGTACATGTTGCAGGTATAGTAGGAGAATTTAACAATGCTAAACTTGGCAAAGACCTGGTCCCTCAGAGTACTCAATAAATATATTAATTAATGAATGCAGTTTATATCTATGTATAAGAATACATATAGGAAAACAAACATACTAAAAATTAACTATTTTCAACAAAGATTTGGAGTGTTTTTCTTCCAACTGGATATCTAGAATTTTGGGGAACCGCAGTATGAACTCCATTGTCCAGTAGGTGTGTTTAATGACTGGTTCCTGACACTCTTCTAAACTTAGGGAAAGCATCCTCCCCCAAGTCAGGCACTAGTCAGATCTCTCTGCTTCCTTATTCCAATAGTTTATGCTATGACATTTCCTAATGATAATTGCTTTCTAAGAAGTGAATCACCTTGGGGCTAAAACATGTTTGCTAAAAGAGGACAGGCAAGAAAAGACACTTTGCAATGCCATGAACACCAAAGCTCTTTAACAAACAACATCCTGTACAGGTGAGATGCTCTGGCCATAATCAAAATCACCTCTGACATTTGCAAAGGTCACAGCCAATCTATTCATAATAGCATTATTTTCAGCGTAGTGAAAGGATGACTTCTGAAGGTCATGTTTAAGCTACAGGACACACAGTCATCTTAGCTCAGGAACCCTCAGGGGAAAAATAAATTAGGAATATTTAGAAACATATTTTTAAAGTTCATTATCAATACTTTAAGAATATTTCCATAGTTCAGTAGTGAATGTGTTTATAACTTTTCATAAGAACCTGGAGTATTTATTATATGGGTTTGATCCTAAAATGGCTAGCATTGTTACTCTGTTCTGTGACTATATACTCCTAACCATCACATCTCACTGTGCCTTTAGCCACACAGCATAGACTGACATCCTAGGGTGACAAAGAACCTTGGCCCTTTCACCATATTGTTGGCCTGAAAATTGCCAGGTGGTCTAATTAGAGCAATCAGAACCAGTCTGTAAAACCACATATGTGGACATCACAGCTTTCAAAGTCATATACTGTGAAGCTGGAATGATTCTAAACTGAAGATCCCTTTGGCTTCTCTGTCAGCTCACTCACAGTGTGAAGAAAGGCTATTATAGAGACAAGCACAACAAACAAGCACATGAAGGAAGAGAGATAAACTAGAGAAATAGAGAGAAAAGAAAAACCTCAAAAAACAAAATTACCATTCTGAAGCCATAGTGCTTCCAAAGACTACGTTACCATTTGGAAGTAACCACAGAAACACTTCAATACATTCCCACTGAAACTAGCTTAAAGTATAGCTTTCAATGGAATGATACCTTTTAATCACATTTACTCAGTGTGAGTGTGAGGGTGTGTGTGTGTGTGTGTGTGTCTGTATGTGTGTGTGTGTGTGTGTGTGTCCACATGCATATACACACACCATGGAGCATGGGTTATAAGGTCTGGGCATCAACTCATGTTGTCAAGCTCAGTAACAAGTGTCTTCACACATTGAGGTATCTCACCAATCTTCAATGAAACAATACATTACCCATTAGTTACCCATTAGTTCTGCTGTAGAAAGTGGCCACTAATATTTACTATTAATACTTATAATTATTTAAGCACTTATTATTTAGCCCACTATCATATCAATAAAAACCACAGACACCTATAAGAATGTTAATATGCCTACACAGTGGAAGTAGGCAGAAACTAACCCCCTAAGCTATATTTTGCCTCCCAGTCCCACATTCCATGCCACTTGCTTTAATTATTCCTATCTTGGATACTTCCCGTCCATAATTCCCATAAATATTTGCACACGCTTCTCTCTATCACCAATCCTCACAGCAAGATCCTCCCAGTCACATGTCCTTCTCTCTGCTAACCCATAGCGACTCTCCTGTCCCTCCTCCTCCTTCCCTCTCTTCTTCCCCAGCCCCTTGTGATCCTCCTGTTCTCCAGACCACTGAACTTTAGTTCCGCTTACATCTCTTCTGCCCTGCCCAGGTGTAGGCATTTATTGGCCAATCAGGGACAATTTGGAGGCAAGGTTACACAGCATTGCTTGGTGTGCGTGAGCATTTTCTCACAGAACAGTAAGAATTTGGGAGAGGTGGGAGAGGGGGCAAGCAATTAACATCTGAATACATGGTGGTTCTACATCAACCACCACATAGTTCATTTAAGGAAAAACAGATTTAACATTTTAAGGGCAAGTCTTAAAGACTTCTTTTTAATTTTTTATTCATTCTTTACATTGTTCATGCATATATATACTATGTCATGATCACATTCACCCCAGCTCTCCCTCCTCGTTCCCTGTGAACCTACACAACATGCTCTTCTCCCAATTCCCTCTCTCTCTCTCTCTCTCTCTCTCTCTCTCTCTCTCTCTCTCTCTCTCTCTCTTTCCCTTTCTCTCTCCCTCTCTCTCTCTCCCTTCCTCCCACTGAGTCCAGTTGTTCTACTTGCATGTGCATAGGTGTGGGACAAGCTACTAGAGCAGTTTTGCAGTGTTTCTCAACATGCAGGTCATGATCCCTTTGAGAGTCGAATGACCCTTTTCACAGGGGTCACCTAAGACCAGGAGAAAACACAGAGATTCACATTACATTACATTTATAACAATAGCAAAATTACAGTTATGAAGTAGCAATAAAGATAATTTTATGGTTGGAGTCACCACACCATGAGGAGCTGTATTAAAGAACTGCAGCTTGAGGAAGACCAAGAACCATGGCCTTAGGGCATCAGCAGCCTGACTTGATGGCAGTCTTGTAACTATAATAACTGTGAGATCCTGAGCTCAATGGCTCATAACACGAGGCATGTTATGTCCAGAAGGCCACATTTCACAGTATCCCTTGCCATCTTTCAGCTCTTATATTCTTCCGAGCCCCTCTTTATCAATATTTCCTGAGCCTTGAAGCTTGAGTCTTCATGTAGGTGTCCCACCAATCAATGGACTCCTAGCACTTCAACTAATGATGCGTCTCTCCATTTACCACTGCCTACAGCAAAAAAGAAGCTTCTCTGATAGAGGCTCAGGGCAACCCGGTCTATGGGTATAAACACAGTATTTAGAAGGCAGTTTGGCAACATGACTGATGGGAAAATAACATGAAAACAGGTATACTCTAGGACTTATGGCCACCACCACCCCAGCCATGGTCTTTTGGCCATTGTCCACTCATGTAAAGTATCTGTTTTGAAACTTTCTTTTTTTTCTTTTCATTATATTCTTAATTGACTTCCAATATACTGGGTTTCCATTGAATTTTTTTTATATCCTTAGTCTTGTTTCATCTACACACCACTCTTGCTTTCCCTATATTCATGATTCTATCCCCCACTTAAAATTTCTAAACTTTTGGTTATTTGTGAGTTTCACACTATGCACCCCAGTCCTGCTCACCTCCCCATCTCCTCACAGCCACCCTTCACCCTTGCAACCTCCACCACAAAATAAGAATACAAAAATAAACAAAAAGAAAAAATAATAAAACAAAAATCAAAGCATAGAAAACATCTCATTGTGGAAACCGGCGTGTGTCACAGTGTGTCCCAGAGTATACCCTTCTGTCCATGCATCTTCACTTGCAAATGTTCATTGCAATGAGTCATTGGTCTGGTTCAAGATCTCTGCCTTCTGTGACATCATCAATGCTGGATCCTCACTGGGCCTCCTCCTGGTTTTCCTGTTACTGCACTGTGTCATGGAAACTCTGCAGCTTTAGATCAGCAAACACTGGCCCTTTCACACATGCCATCCATTCACAGATGATATAGATTTGAGGATAGGCCACTTTTAGCCCTGAATATGGGCCTGGGTAATAGCTTAGCTATCAGCACTCCAGCTTTCCCATACCTGCACCACCAGAGCAAGCTCTCCAGGACTGAACTCTCAAGCGCTGCTCCAGCTAGGCCACTCAATGATGAAATTGCCAGGAAAGCATGGTCAGCTCTCCGGCTGTCATGCCCTCAGGCCAGCACACCCACACATGCACACACCTCCACAGCCAGACCCACTGTGCTTCCCAGTCAAGGTACAGGTACAACACTCATGGCCTTGGGCAAGCTCACCCATACCCCACCGCCAGGACTAACTCTACTCTGTTTCTCAAAAGAGTTGTGCGACCTGCTCTCCAAAGTGCTGCAGCTGGCAAGGGGCAGGGGCAGCTCTCCTGACTTCCTTCTGCAGGTGGTGAGGAGGGCTATCACCTAAGCACCCATATCACCACCTCATAGCAGATGAGTGGCAGGTGTCCCAGGTCACTCCCAACATCAGGGACAACTCTGCTATGCTGTCCAGGCAAAACACAGGGCCTCTTTAGTGCCGCAGCAGGTGAGAGGTGCAGCCAACTCTCCAGAGCACCACAGCCAATAAGGAGCAGGACCAGTTCTGCACAGCCCCTGGACATTCATGTGGTCCCCAGTGACTGCCATGACCAGGGACCTCCCCATGTTTTCTAGTAATAATATGAGGCATGGACATCAACACCAACCCCTGCCACTGCATAGCATGGACCCAGACATGGCCCTTGAGCTGGGACCAAGGCCTTGGTCACCAGGGCTCCAAGGGATGGGCCTGGCCACTCATAGCAGGCTAACCTCTCCACCTTCATCTCCAGTTCCGTCTCTCTTCATAATGCTCAAAGTGCTCCACTTCTCTTTCTTTCCCATCTACCCTCCACACAAATGCAAAATTTTGGTAGCTCCAACTGCAGGCTGACCACTTGGTTGGCAGGTCCCTGAATGACATCCTCCAGCAAGTATCTACAGCTGGCCTGTGCCCTGTGCTGGAGGGCAGGTCTCCTACTTAAACCTGCAAGCCCCAGTGTTCTGCCTCTCTTCTCTCATAAAAGTTTTCTACATATCTCCTGCTCCTGTTGAGGCCTGTTCACCTCCCACCTCTGAAAGAACTTTTCTGTCTTCCTGACCTCTATAGACGCTCCACGTTAATTACATAACGAGATCCACATATGAGAAAGAATATTTATCATTTGTATTTCTAGGCCTGGGATATCTCATTTAGTATAATATTTTACCATTCCATTCATTTTGCAATATATAAATATTATCATTCTTCCTTTGTGGCTGACTAAAATTTTACTATGTATATGTACCACATCAGACTGTTTTAAATTGACATAGGATGCACTTGGCACGTGCATAAGTAAATCTAGACAGATCTAACTAACGGGGAAGATTTAATGTAATCCTGTAACAAGCACATGTCCTCTCACAACCATAATCTAGCCAAGCATCTCTTGCCTTGTTAGACAAATTATTATAAAACAAATATAAAACATTATGACAGTAGACCATGTATAGCTTCACTTTCATGTACTTCCATAATGTTACTTTCCTATTGCTATGGCAAAGTACCATGGCCAAGTCAACTTACAAAAGAAAAGTGTTGAATCTGGTTGAGGATTTCAGGGGGTAGAGTCCGTGGTGATAGATGAAGGTGCCCTGGCAAGAACAACTAAGATCTCACATCTTTATCTGCAAGTAGGAGACAAAGAGGCATACTGGGAATGGTGCAAGTCTTTGGAAACCTCCAAGACTTCCAGGGGGCCACACTTCCTCCAATGGGGCCACACCTCCTCCAATTATCCTTCCCAAGTAATTCTATTAATTGGGGGTCCAAGAATTCAAATGTAACTCTATGGGGGTAATTCTCATTCAAACCACTACACATGGTTTGCCAATTTACAGTAATGATGCTTTTTGTAGGAGGAAGAGGCATGGTGTTGTTGTTATTGGTGTTGTTGTTATTGGTGTTGTTGTTGTTGTTGTTGTTGGTTTTGACACAATGTCTCATGTTGCATATGTCAGCTTCAAACTTTTAAGAAAGACATATTTCTGACCTCTCTACAGCAATGAGAGTACAAGCATGTACTATCATGTCCAGTTTATATGCTTTGGTGAACAGACTCAGGGCTTCATGCTTGCTAGGCAAGCCCTCTGCATCATGAATTATTTTAAAATCTCTTTATTTTTAACTGTTGTTTTAAAGACCAAAAGATCCAAACATTTGATTTTACCAATATACTCAGGAGCCAGATGCTGAGATGAAAGCCTGCTTGCTCAGAGAGGCAGAGAAAGCACCCAGCTGACCTTCCTACTCAGCTCATGTGCTAGAGGTAAAAGTCCTTCCTACTTGTTAGGGTTAAGGAATACCCACATACATGTGAACACCAGATGCATTGATGGAAGTTTGTTTAAACGCTGAACAAGAACTAACTGGTCAGGGTCACAGCCTGTAAACTCAGACTGTGACATTGGTAACAAAAACTGACCAGTCAGGGCCACAGTTGAAACTCAGAATTAGACCATGACATTGGTCTGCTTCCAAGGCAGGCTTTTTATGAGAATAACTGTAACCAGGTAGCAAGCAGGTAACTAGGTGGGAAGCAAGGAAGACAGTAGCATTACATCATATTGACAAGAAGAATCGATTTTGTTCTCAGCACAACGTCCAGATAGCTAGACTAAGCATTTTAAACTGATTGGCTGGGATTTAGGAATGGAGAGCTCCAGGGAGGCTTTCCAGCTCTCTGGGAGTAAGGAACATAACAGGATATTGTGGCATTAACTCTAATAAAACATACATTTATCTTTAACTCATGCAGCACATGAATCAATTATTTTACTCTAAGTAGCAAGCATTGAACTGCCCTGGTTTCAGGCATGTAGGGCCTGAGAATTTGAACTGTATTTTACCTTATAATCAAAATGGAGACTTGTAGTTAAAATGCTAAGAGCTGGTGGTAACAGAAGAGCTACAGTCATGGTAAGAATTAAATGATTGGTTAAATAAGTAGTAATGAGCTACTTGGTGATGAACCTATAATATATAAATGTAGGTTTATTGGTAGAAGCACAGGAGGGACGAGGGAAAGGCGAGCACATGCTGGGGGTCAGGGGAAGAGGAGAGAGGGCAAGGAGGTGGGAAAAGGGCAAGGGCAAGGGAGGGCAAAAGGGGAAAATGGGGCTGTGGAACCAAAATGTCTGGTTTATATAGTGAGTCTCTAAGGGGAGGCCCCCGCACCCAAGTAGAGGGCAGGGCATGCCAGCCACTCCCTACAGCAGGACCTAACACTAAAATAGGTCTCAACAGAGAGGCTATCAAGTTTAAGAAGGTTAAGCAGGTTACAACACTACCAAGCTCATGTCCCAGATAGAAGATGGAAAAGGCCAAATGCCAAAAAGCCAAAAGGCAAAAGATTCTTCTCCATGATGTTTTAAATACCCAAATGTCCCTCCTTTCTGTTTAATCCCTGTCAGCTAGTTTCTTGCTCTACCTCTTGGCCTAGGGTTGACTTTATTTAGCTCTTGGATTAAAGATGTGTGTTAGGGCTGAGCCAAAGCCACAACCAGGAACAAATTTTTATAGTTTCACTGTAAAAAGTTTCACAATCTCAGGATTCACAATGGTATCAAATATGCAACAATATTAACTTTTGAAATAAGCTATCAGCCCTCTCTTTTGTAGATATGACAATCTAAAATGTAGTATAAAATTAGTTTAAATTAGTGAAATAGTAAATTCCAACTGCTTCCCCTGTCCAAAAAAAAAACAAAAAACAAAAAACAAAAAAAAACCAAAAAAAAACATATATTGACAAAGAAACTTTAGAATATGGCTTTTTTTTTTTTTCAGGAAAAAAAAAAGATTTTTGTGGAAACAAGATATGAGATAAAGACATCCCTAGATTAGCATGGTTCCACCTCCAAGGATGTGTGTCCCTCTAACAGGAACACACAAAGAATAAGACCACATGAAGCCATAGACAGATACAGGAGTGATGTGGCTATAAGCCAAGGACCACTGGCGACCAGCAGTTGCTGAGAAACATAAGAGCAAGGAAGAAACAAAGAAAAATCCTTTCCCACAGATTCCTATCACACATTGCATCTGATCTACCGCACGGAGACCAGAGACCTGACGGAGAACCACAGTCTGAAACAACAAGAAAACACTAGGTGAGTGGGGTCCCACACAGTGCAGACCACAGGCGGGCCTGGCCCCAGGTCAATCAAGACCCCATGGGGGACAGGAAACCAGTCCCCAGACGTTGGAACAGAACCCACCTGCAAACTACAGCCGGGCTTTTTAACCCGAACTTGGTATATGGGACAATGAAACACAAGAGCTATTGGACTGGGGAAATCTCAGGTAAATGTGTAGATCTGGTCTCAGAACCCTCACCAGCCCTGCACCAGTCCACAGAAAGCCCCAGGGGCCACAGGGAAACCCAGGCAGCTGTGAACACATTACCCAGCCACAGAGGCGTGATCTGAATCCACCAGACAGGAACCTAGCTACTGGCCACAGAGGTGCATGCCTGCACAATTGGGCAGATAAAATCTGACCTAGCCAAAATACATGGCCCTGCAGGGTCTCCCACACTCTTGGAAGAGGCTAGGAAACCATGAGGGGTCAGGACAGAAAACTAAACATAGAGGTGAGCTTCTTAAACAAAATCCAAGAAATGGAGGAACGAATCCCAGGACTAGAAGACACAATTATCGAACTCGAAGCAACCATCAAAGAAAATACTAAATCTGAAAGATTCCTGATACAAAACATCCAAGAAATCAAGGACACCATGAAAAAATGAAACCTGAGGAAAGAGAAGACACCTGACTCGAAGGCCCAGAAAATATCTTCAACAAAATTGTAGAAGAAAAATTCCCCAATTGAAAGAAGAAGATGCTCATAAACATACAAGAGGCCTGCAGAACACCAAATAGAATAGACCAGAAAAGAAAATCTTCCTGTCATATAATAATAAAAAAAACAAAATATACAGAACAAAGAAAAAATATTAAAAGCAGCAAGAGAAAAGGGTCAAGTAACATATAATGGCAAACTTATCAGAATTACACTTGACTTCTCAGCAGAGACCATAAACGCCAAAAGAGCCTGGACAGAGGTCCTACAAACCCTAAAAGACCACAGATGCCAGGCCAGACTACTATACCCAGCAAAACTATTAATAACCATTGTTAGAGAAAACAAGATATTCCATGACAAAATTAAATTCAAACAGTACTTATCCACAAATCTGGCCTTACAGAAGTTACTAGAAGGAAACCTCCAACCCAAAGTGACAAGCTACAACCAAAAGTACATGGGAAAGAGATAATTACACCATCGCAAAAACATAATCACACAAACCTCTACTGCAATCAATATCAAAATCAAGGGACTTAACAGTCACTGATCATTAATATTTCTCAACATCAATGGCCTCAATTCTCAATAAAAAGACACAGACTAACTGAATGGATTCATTAACAAAGCTCAACATTCCTCTGCACTCAAGAAACACATCTCAGCCATAAGGATTGACATTACCTCAGGGTAAAAGGCTGGAAAAGGTATTGCAAGCAAATGGACACAAGAAGCAAGCTGGTGTAGCCATTTTAATATCTAATAAAATAGACTTTCACCAAAATTAATCAAAAGAGATGAAAATGGTCACTTCATACTCATCAAAGGTAAAATCAGCCAAGATGACATCACAATTCTAAACATCTACACTCCCAATATAAGGGCAGCCACGTTTGCAAAAGAACTATTAACAAAGCTTAAATGACACACTGATCCCCAAACATTAATAGTGGGAGACTTCAACATACCACTTTCACTGAAGGATAGGTCAATGTAACAGAAACTAAACTTAGAAATTATGACATTGACCGACGTCATGAATCAAATGGATCTAACAGATAACTACAGAACTTTTCACACAAACACAAAGGATTATACCTTCTTCTTAGCACCCCATGGAACCTCCTCCAAAATTGATCACAGGTTATAAAGCAAGCCTCAGCACATTCAAGACGATTGAAATAATACTTTGTATACTATTAGATCACTATGGTCTAAAGCTGGACTTCAACAACAACAGAATTAACAAAAAGCCTACACACACATGAACACTAATCAACTCTCACCTTAATGACAACTGGGTGAAGAAAGAAATAAAGAAAGAAAGTAAGGACTTCCTAAAAATCGATTAAAATGAAAGAACAACATATTCAAATTTGTGGGACACATTGAAAGTGGTGCTAAGAGGAATATTCATAGCACTAAGTGCCTTTATATAGAAATTGGAAACATCCCATATAAGCAACTTAATGACATATCTAGAAGCCCTGAGAAAAAAAGAAGCAGAAACACCCAAGAGGAGTAGATATCTGGAAATAATCAAACTCAGGGCTAAAATCAATAAATTAGAAACAAAGAGAACAATTCAAAGACTCAACAAAACCAGGAGCTGGTTTTTTGAGAAAAATCAACAAGATAGACAAACCTTTAGCCAACCTAACTAAAAGGCAGAGAGACACTATCCAAATTAACAAAATAAGAAATGGAAAGGGAGACATAACAATAGACACTGAAGAAATACAAAGAATCATAAGATCCTACTTTAAAGGCATATATGTAACAACATTTGAAAAATCTAAGGGAAATGGACAATTTTCTTGATTAATTCCACTTGCCAAAATTGAATCAAGATCAGATAAACAAATTAAATAGTCCTATTTCTCCTACAGAAATAGAAGCAGTCATTAATAGTCTCCCAACCAAAAGAAGCCCAGGGCAAGGTGGTTTCAGTGCAGAATTCTACCAGACCTGTAAAGAAGAGCTAATATTGATACTCTTCAAGCTACTCCAAAAGATAGAAATGGATGGAACATTATCAAATTCAATCTATGTGGCCACAGTCACTTTGATACCTAAACCTCACAAAGACCCAATGAAGAAAAATAATTTCAGACCAATTTCTCTTATGAACATTGATGCAAAAATACTCAATAAAATACTTACAAACCAAATACAAGAACATATCAAAGGTATCATTCCCCATGACCAGGTAGGTGTCATTCCAGGCAGGCAAGGACAGTGTAATATATGGAAAACTATCAGTGTGATCCACCATATAAACAAACTGAAAGAAAGAAACCACATGATCATCTCCTTAGATGCAGAGAAAACATTTGATAAAATCCAACACCCATTCATGTTTAAAGTTTTTGAGAGATCAGTGATACAAGGCACATACCTAAACATAATAAGGGCTATATATAGCAAGCCAATGGCAAACAACAAATTAAATGGAAAGATACTCAAGGGACCAGGCAAAGTTGCCCACTTTCTCCATATCTCTTCAAAATACTTCTTGAGGTTCTAGCCAGAGCAATAAGACAACAAAAGGAGATCAAGGGGATCCAAGTGAGAAAGGAGGAAGTCAAATTATCCCTATTTGTAGATGATATGATAGTGTACATAAGTGACCTCCAAAATTCCACCAGAGAACTACAGCTGATAAACACCTTCGGCAAATTGGCTGGATACAAAATTAACTCAAAGTCAGTAGCCTTCCTATATACAAATGACAAACATGCAGAAGAAGAAATTAGGGAAAATTCACCCTTCACAATAGCCACAAACAATATAAAATATTTAGGAGTAACTCTAACCAAGCAAGTAAAGGACTTGTTTGAAAAAAATTTGATATCTCTGAAGAAGGAAATTGAAGATGACATCAGAAGATGGAAGGATCTCCCTTGTTCGTGGATTGGAAGAATTAACATAATAAAAATGGCCATCTTACCAAAAGTAATTTACAGATTCAATGCAATCTCCATCAAAATACCTACACAAATTTTAAAGACATTAAAAGATCAATTCTCAACTTCATATGAAAAAACAAAAAACCTGGGAAACCTAAAACAATCCTGTACAATAAATAAAAGAGCCTCCAGAGGAATCTCCATACCTCAAGCTGTACTATAGAGCAACAGAAATTAAAACAGCATGGTACTGCCACAGCAATAGGCTGGTTGACCAATGGAATTGAATTGAAGGCCCAGAAATGAATACACATACATATGGCCACTTGATTTTTGGCAAAGAAGCTAAATCTATTCAATGGAAAAAGGATAGCATCTTCAAAAAATGGTGATGGTCTAACTGGATGTCTACATGTAGAAAAATGCAATTGGACCCATATTTGTCACCATGCACAAAACTCAAGTCCAAGTGGATTAAATACCTCAACATAAAACCAGAGACACTAAATTGGTTAGAAGAAAAAGTGGGGAAGAGCCTAGAACACATTGGCACAGGAGACAACTTCCTGAACAGAACACCAACAGCCCAGGCCTTAACGTCAACAACTAATAAATGGGACCTCATGAGGCAAAGAAGCTTCTGTAAGGCAGGAGACACTGTCAACAGAATAAAGCAACAGCCTATAGACTGGGAAAAGATTTTCACCTACATCTGACAAAGGTCTAATATCGAAAATATATAAAGAACTCAAGAAATTAAACACCACCAAACCAAATAGCCCAATTAAAAATGGGACTCAGAAGTAAACAGATTCAAGAGAGGAGTATCGAATGGCTGAGAAACACTTAAAGAAATAAATACTCAGCATCCTTAGTCATCAGAGAAATGCAAATCAAAATGATTTTGAGATTCCATCTTACATCCATCAGAATGGCTAAGATCTAAAACTCAAGCGACACCACATACTGGCAAGGATGTGCAGAAAGGGGAACACTCCTTCATTGCTGGGAATGCAAACTTGTACAACCACTTTAGAAATCTATCTGGCATTTTTTCAGAAAACCGGGAATAGGGCTTCCTCAAGACTCGGCTGTTCCACTCCTTGGAATATACCCAGAAGACACTCCACCACACAACAGGGACATATGCTCAACCATGTTCATAGCAGCCTTACTCATAATAGCCAGATCATGGAAACAGCCTACATGTCCCTCTATCGAAAAATGGATAAAGAAACTGTGATACATTTATACTATGAAATACTACTCAGCTATTAAAAACAAGGAAATCCCTAAATGTGTGGACAAATGGTTGGAACTAAAATGATCATATTGAGTGAGTTAACCCAGAAGCAGAAAGACTCACATGGTATATACTCACTTATAATTGGACACTAACCCAAAAGACATGTCCCATGAAAGTCTTCACTTACAAGGAGATTGAGATACATGTGAGGACATCCTATTGGGACTCTAGATGAGAGAAGTATGGGAGAATGGGGAAAACAGAAGGATCCAGAGCATTTTAGACACCTACAAGCAGAATATCATGTTGGGTGGATCTGGACCCATGGGGGCATCTGCTCAAACTACTGCACCAACCAAGGACAATACATGCAGTAAATATTGAACCCCTACTCATTTCTAGCCAATGGACAGGACACTCTCCACAGTTGTGAGGAGAGAGGGGACAGACTGTCATGAACTTTGGTGCCCCATATTTGACCACTTCCCCAAGGTGGGGAGGCCTGGTGGCACTCAGAGAAAGGATAAGCAGGCCACCAGGATGAGACTTTATAGATATCCTATGACCATATAGTGGGGGAGGAGGTCACAGACCTAAGGGAGGGGAATAGGGTGAAAGTGGGAGGGAGGGAGGAATGGGTAGATACAAGTGAGGGGAAAATAATTTAGATGTAATCTGAATAAATTAAGTAAATAAAAAAGAAAAGAAAAGAAAAATTCTTGCCTGGAGGAACTAGAAGAGGCTTAGCCTCGCCCACATCTTGGCTGCAGTGGTTTTCAGCCTTCCTAATGCTGTGACCCTTTAATGCAGATCCTCATGTTGTGGGGACACCCAACCATAAAATTATTTCATTTTTATTTCATAGCTGCAATTTTGCTAGTATGATGAATCAACATGCAAATGTCAGATATGTGGCTCCTACAAAAGGGTCGTTGGACCCTCCAAAGCAGCCTCAGCCCACAAGCAGAGAACAATTGCCTTGGAGGAGGGGAAGAACCCATTCCTGTCTCTTTAAGCCATCACGCCTACAGTGATTTGCTATGGCAACCTTAGAAAAGTGCTACATATAAGAAATAGGTGCTTCCTTAACTAATCCAGGTGTGCTTTTGTTGGTTTCCTCGTGACTATAAAGTATTGGGTTTTCATGCTATTCTTAAAAAACCTAACCACACATATTTCTAGGTGTTAAAGCTTCTGAGACTTTTTACTTGTTTTGCCCTCAATAATTACTTTTTGCTAAATTTGTTCCCTGTGAGAGTGTGATTTTATGTTACTAGGCTACCCTTTTTCAACTGTTCAGTCTAACTGGTTTTCTCTAGCATTATTTTGAACAAAGCATCCTCTAAATCTCAATGTACACTCTCATACAGAAAATGCTTATTACATCTTATAGTCAATAATTAATAGGCAATTTTTTCTGCCTCGTATATGGTTTGTTAGGGGTCTCTGCGCTTCCTGGCTCTCTTTCCTGGATTAACATCCCACAAGCTCCTTTGCTGATATCAAAGAAGACTAGAAACAGTGTTGTAAGAACATTACCGTGTTGCCAATCTAGTTCTATTTGTTTTGCTTTTGAGATATCTGGTTTTGAAATAAAATAATAATCTGAATAACATGGGTTTGTTTTTGCATTTCCTCCAATGCTTACAAATGTGTTTTCTACATAATAGTTACTTAATAAATGTTTATTAGGATGGATAACTGAAAGGCTTTCTACTATTACTAGAGAGATATTTGCAGCTTCAAATTCATTGGTTGTGTTGTTACTTCCCACAGCATCTTGTCTACCGTGGACAGTGCTGACAGCAACATCATCGATAGAGCCAGACAACATTTAAGACTCTTTCTCCAGACCCTCTAAAATATCAACATGGTAACCTGGGACAGCAAGCAGAGTTTCCCAGCACTTAGTTCATTCAAATGGGCAATAGTCACATGACAAGGACTGATGATAGAATTCCCTAAATTAGCATCTATAAAAGAATTTTAGTGGAAAGCTCTAGAAGAAATTGTATATAAGAATTTGTGTATACTGTTGGAGAACAACTACCAGGGTTCCATCAGATCAAAATCTCAAAAGGATTTTTGATCTAAAAAAAAACAGGCTTCCAATTATTAAGCTCTGAAATGCATATGTGTAATGTATGTATTGAAGACATTTTAATTGCTGTAATGAAAACAAGTACTGCATAACTTGATGAAATATTTTTAGTATTCCATAGATACCCTAAGTTTACCTTGTTAATTCTGTAACCTGCTTAGCCTGTTTAACTCTTCCACTGAGACCTACTTTAGTTCCTAGCACAACTGTGGCTCCTCTGTCAACACCTGCTGTGCCTTTTAACATATTAGAAGCCATTTTGCCCCCAAATCTCCACTTTTATCATAAAGTAAAATTAAGCTTAGGCTCTCAGGTTCTACTTGCCTATGAGTTTAAATAGCCTTTTACTTGCAATTCAATAGTTATTGAACATTTTGCTTGAATTAATGATTTCTGTTCTGCTTAAACAAAACCACAATACCCTGCTATGTTTCTTTCTCCTGGAACAGTGGGGAACTGAAAAGTCCCCAGGCCTGTATCCTAGCCAATCATCTTAAAATATTTTGTCTAGCTACCTGGACATTGTGCTTAGAACAAAATCAATTTTTCTTCTGTTCAACTAATCAAAATGATGTAATGCTGCCCTTCCCCCTTGCTTCACACCTGGTTACTTGGTTATTACCTGGTTACAATTTTTCTTATAAAAAGCCTGCCTTAGGAACAGACTAACATCACAGTCTGGCTCTCGAGTCCAGTGTGTCCCTGGCCATGGTCAGTCTTGGGGTGTAGCATTCTAACAAATCATCAATATCTCACTGAGATTGGTGTTCAAATGGTTTGTGTGGCAATTCTTGTACTATAACAGTTAACCAATGAAATCCTGTTGTGAAACTGATGTCAGGATCACAGTTGCCTCTTTGGGGTGTTTCTAGTCTCATGGAGATAAATCTGGGCTTCATGTAAATATAGGTAGAAGAAGTCTGATTTGGCCATCATAGCTAAAGTTACTTTACAGCCTATAGAAGGCTGGATCCTAGATTCAGAAGTTACATCTGTCCTTAGCCCAGATGAGACCATTTCTGACATCCCATCCACATATCAACCCAGCTGGTCTACAACCTGACAAACTGGCATAAGAGCAAACAAGGATCCATAGGAAGAATCTGAAAGTGTTCCTTCCTTTTTCTATTTTGTGGGATAATTTGAGGAATATTGGTGTTCTTTTCTGAAAGTCTAATAGAATTGTGATATATCTATTTGGACCTGGGTGTTTTGTTTTACTTTGTTTCATTAAAATATTTTTAATTATTGTTTCTTCTTCATTGTTTGTTATGGGCATGCTTAAATTATTTACTTCATCTTGACTTAATTGTGGTAAGACGTACATATCTATAAATACAGTTTTCTTCAATAACATGACACCTAGAAGCTCAATCACATGCCAGATCAGACCCGACTCCTAAGCCTAGATGGGCAATACAAACTGGGTTTATGGGGAAAAAAAGAAGAAAACTCAAGAGTTGTGTAGGAAGGGATGTTATGGGAGGAGTTGGGGTCATGATCAAAATACATTGCATAATATACTCAAATAATTAATTTTAAGGTGTTTTTAAGTTTAACTTCCTCTTCATTCTTTTGTCTTCATGCCCATTTGTTTTGATTTGAACAAAAGTGTTTGTTCCTCCCAATATTCATGTACAATGTACTTATTCATCATCTTCTCTCTTTTTGTTGCCTTCTCTTAGACCTCTTCTCTCTCCCACTGGTCCCTTTCCTCTCCCTTAAGTGTCCTCTTACTTTTGTGTCAATTTTTTGTGGTTGTTGTTGTGATGGTGTTTTGTTTGTTGTTGTTGTTGTTGTTTGTTTTGTTTTGTTTTATTCTACATATGAGAGAAAATATGATTACTTTTCTTTCTGAGTTTGGTTCATTTCACTTTACACAATGATCTCCAGTTCTGTAATTTTGTTACAAACCATTTGTTACAAATGGTTTCTTTACTCTTCCTGGTTGAATGCACTTCTGTTATGTATCATACATTTTATTTACTCATTCATCTGCTAATGGATACCTAGGATGTTACATAGTTTGTTATGTGAATGGTAACACAGTAAACATGGCTGTGCAGATATCCCTATTATATGCAGATTTTGACTCTTTGGGGGCATATACACAGGAGGAATACTTCTGGATACTTTGTAGTTCCATTTTTTAATTTCTGAAGAACCTCCAAACCTCCATCTCATATCAACCATGCTTGACCAATTCTGACCACCAGTGTTCTAAGACTCTTTCCTGCGACATTCTTACCAATTTTTGTGATTTTTTTTTTTTTTTTTTTTTTTTTTTTGCTTTTTGTTTTGGGGATTTTTGTTTGTTGGTTGGTTGGTTTGCTTGTTTGTTGCTTTTTTAGTGATGCCCATTCAAACTAGTGTAAAATGAAACGACAATGTAATTTTTACTTCCATTTCCCTGGTGTCTATGTACAGTGAACATTTATCATGTACTTATTGACTACTTGTCCATCTTTTTTTTCAAAAGGGTCCATTGAATCACTCCTTTATAGATTGGATTATTCATTCTTATGTTTAAATTTTAACTATATATTCTAGATTTTAATACCCTGTTGGATGAATAACTAGAAAATATTTCTTCCCATTCGGTAGGCTTCATCTTCACTATGGAAATTTTTACATTTGCTGTGTAGAAGCCCTTATTTTGATGTAATGTCATTTGTCAGTCCTTGCTGTTATTTCTGGCACTTTTATTAAAGTCCTACTCAGAAGGCCACTGCCGAGATTTGAAAGCATTTTCCAGCATAGTCTTATAAACGTTTCAAAGTCTCAGATCTTATACAAAAGCATTTAACACATCTTGAATTAATTTTTGTGAAGAGTATGAAACATCTAAATTTAATACTCTACATGTGGGTTAGCAGTCATACTTTATTTTGAACAAAAATTAGTTATTAATTAGTATAACCCTAGCATCCTATAGATGGATCTCCTTTGTGAGAGTCCTCTGACTTTTTACAAGTGACCTCTTATGATTTAAGAGGTTTAGATGCAAAACTCCTCAAGCATCCCACAGATGATGAGACAAGCAATGAAGAAACGCAACAAGAAATTGGAAGCATATTTTAACTACACATTTAAGGTCTCTTGAATCTCCTATAGCCCTACGTAAAGTATAATAAATGTACCAGATCACTTTCTGCTTCAACTATACTGCCTATAAAGAAAAATAACCTCCCACAGATAATGATCAATACAGACAACATTTGCTCAGTACTCATCAGAGTATGAACTGATTCTTGTCATCACCAAATAAGGTTTGTATTTTGATGGTAAAACAAATTTTTGAAAGAAAAAAAAAGAGTGAAGAAAAGAAATTAAGGACATCTTTCTTAAAATCCTAAAACACAATAATTTCCGTGCACCTGTGACTTTTCATTTAAATGCTAATTTGCCTGCTATGACTTCATACTTGGTTTCCTTTTTTAACCACTTCACACAAGATGGTATTTGTTTTATGTGAGACCTTTTTAGATGCAGTGTCATAAGCTCTTACTTTAACCCCTACTGTGGTAAGCACACAGTGAATATTAAATACTTTTCATTGAAATAGGCATTTCATTGAATGGAGTATGAGATTTCTTTTGACAAACCCAGACACAAAGGACTCAACAGTGAACCTAGAAAACAGTAAACATCCGGTCTACTTGGCACAAAGTCACAGTAATAGAAAATATTAATGCTGTTCATGTTTTCTAATTTTCTCCTCCAAAACAATTCAGTGAAGCCTGAGATCGATTTGAGGCCAGCATCTCTTGTACAAAGAAATCATATAACAGATTTTGTTTCTTTCAAATATCTGAGTAGTCAAAAAAAAATTTCCCACAAGTATGATTCTAGCCAATTCAGTTATAATGGTTGGTTCATATGGTAAACTTGGAGCAAGTTACTCAAATCATAATTTTTTTAAATACAAAAGTGATGTGATGGTTACTTCTATGAATATTGGTATGGGGGGAAAGATATTGAAAACTGGGGCCAGAGAGATAGCTCAGTAGTTAAGAGTACTTTCTGCTTTTGCCCAGGACCTGGATCCAGTTCCCAGCAATGACATGGTAGTTCGCAACCTTTTGTATATAACTCCATTTCCAGGGAATCTAATATCCTTTTCTGGACTTTGGGTGCACTGCATACATGTGATACACTTATATGCATCTAGGCAAAGTAATCATACACATGTTAAAATAAACCATTTAAACATATACATATATATATGACAAATATAATCAACAAGGCTATTAATTTGAGAGTGAGGGAGAATGAGAGGGATTTAAGGTAGAGTAACTGGGAGGTACAGTTGGTGATATAATTATATTTTAATTAAAAATATCAAAATATTTTTAAATATACAGAAAACTAAAAGTACTCACAAGGAGTAGTCAATTTCTTTCTAGATATTTTACATAACATACCTGTAGTTGATAATAATGTATATCTCAAAATTTTCAAAAATCAATCCCAAAGGTTCTCATCACAAAACAAATAAGTATTGTGGGGTATTTGACATGTTAATTGTGTCTATTTAATCATTCCATTTTGAATACATGTGTGACATAGTTCATCTCATATGTTAGAATGCACTACTTATTTATTATGTTTAGTATTCATTTTATCTTGCTCTAATCTAGTAAATAGTTATGAAAAGGCACAGATTTGTATTTCCCTTCTTTAAGCAATATATTCCAAATGCTCTGCCCACTGCACAACTGCATACTGGGCACCTACTAATAGCATTCATCTAACAATTAACTTCCGTTCAAGAAACAGTAACTGAATGAATCTTAACCTGACAGATCTTCCAGGAATATGAGTGTGAGACAAGGCGGATCTGTTACCAGTTTATAGGACAATTAAACTCCAGGACAGTAGAAATGTGGAAGAGAGAGAGAGAGTGCGCTGAAACCTTGAACAATGAAACACCAATGTAAGACTCAAATTACTGGACTGCAAAGAAAATGCAGGTTAGGTTCCTAGCCACATAGCCTTCAGAGAGCCACTGCACCTTGAAACAGTTCCGCAGGGAGATGGTGGTGGGCTGATGAATTTTGGGTGTCATACCACAAATGTCCCTGCAGCATCAGGTAGCCACATGGCACACTCCATTACTTTCAAGTCTTTTCTCAAATCCAACCTAGTTTGCATCTATGGTCTTCTATATTATG
Organism: Acomys russatus; assembly: GCF_903995435.1. Classification (NCBI taxonomy): domain Eukaryota; kingdom Metazoa; phylum Chordata; class Mammalia; order Rodentia; family Muridae; genus Acomys; species Acomys russatus. The sequence continues at coordinate 36,337,724 of NC_067159.1, forward strand.
TTTTATGCATAACACAGAGAAGGTACTCACAACAATTTCTAAATGAATGGATGATATTGGACAAAAGGGAGGAGAGTATGGCTTTTTGTCAATAGTTCAGAAACAGGTCATTGCAAAATAGGAAATTGCAAAACTAGCACAAGCTGTGTCAAGGTACCTATGGAAGCTGGACAAGGTGGCACACACCTGGAAATTCAGCACTCGGGGAGGCAGAGACAGGTGGTTGCTATGAGTTCAAGGCCATCTTGTCTACAAATCGAGTCCAGGACCGCCAAGGCTGCACAGACAAACCTTGTCTGGGGGAGGGGCTGGTAGATACCTGTGGAACTCAGTATAGTCTCCCATGGAGAACTTCTAAAAAGGGCCAAGGAAATAGTTGTTGAGATTAAATATATCTTACCAAAAAACACAATTTCTTTGTCATCACAGGTTCCAAGGGAGGGGAACACCATGACAGTCTGCCTGCTCAGACACACACACACACACACACACACACACACACACACACACACACACTTGAGCAGAGCCAGAGATGAAAACCCTGAGCCCTCTGGCAATTGTACCTTTTTGAGTCTCTGAGTCCTACAGAGTAGAAGAAAAAGCATGTGGAGGTGGGGGTGGGGGCGGGGCAACAATGATAGTTTTTCATTCTAGAAACTGTCCAGAGCAAAAAACAAAATAATGAACTCAATTTGTAAAACTGAAGCCAAAAGAACTGTCTTTCCATGTGGCTGTACATATATATATAAGTTTATAAGCTGTTTGAGCCATTGACAAGGGTTCAGGTCCCCAGGGAAGACCAGCATTCAAGTACACAGAGAGAAGAAGAGACTTGATACCTTATGAGCATATACAGGGGGAGGAGGTCCCCTCAGTCACAGTCATAGGGGAGGGGAGTAAGGGAAAATGGGAGGGAGGGAGGAATGGGAGGATACAAGGAGTGGGATAACAATTGAGATGTAATATGAATAAATTAATAAAATATATTTTAAAAAGAAGGTAAACAATCCCGTCGAGGACGTATGACTCTTCCAAAACAGATACACCACAGGTCTTAACCACAGACTATCATAGCACTAACAGTGTCTTGAGATAAAGGATGTATGCTTCTATCAAATTTAAAAGGAGCAGCCCAGTCAGAGCACCTATCATCAAGGGAACGTTGAGGTAATGGAAGGCTAAATCAGATGCTGACTGAGGCCCAGACTAGAACGCTCTAAACTAAAGCAGAAGCTGTTTGGTCAGGTTAAGAATTTTTTCAAATTTATGTGCTGAAGAGGCCACTTCCTTCATCCTAGAATGGAAGTCCAAGTCCTCAAGGGCTCTGCGTTCCTGAGATTCCGGTACTGGGTCTTTTGACACACTCAAGTTTCATTGACAATGAGCACATAGGTCTTCAGCGTATTGATAACCATCTTCTTTCCTTTTCATTAATTATATTCACTCCTTAGATACCTTAATTATTCCTTACCAAGCTCTTTTCAAGACTATGGAAATACATCAGGGACACCTAGGGGGCACCTTGGACAGCTTAGTGTGGCTCTCCGTTGCTTGTTCCCTTGAGAAACAACAGCTTGAACAGTATTCACCTGCAAAATCACCTTCACGAGAACTAGGAACCCACGTGAAGAGAGGCAGTACACGGCAGTAGTAGTAAAATAGAGCATGCAGGGAAAGAAAAACATCCTTCAAGTCTATAATCGTTCATATTTGTCTTCTGTATTTAGACCATTCTGAACTATGAACGTTAGCTTTCATTTTTGGATTATTAGTAAGGTACCACTTATTAAAAGCAATGGGCTTTTTAAAGCAAGTTTTGCTTTTAATAAGATGCTTTGATAATATAACACACACATACTAGTATCTACTTTCAGAAAACATCAATTTTATCCTTTGGGGGGAAAATGAACTCATTTTATTCTTATATCTCACAAGGTTTGTAGGACTGCATTGCGGGGCAGTCAGCTGCAAAGCAAACAACCCTGCTGGCTCATGATTCTGGCAAGCAACAGTATGACCCACAGGAAACTGTGCTCTCCCTGTCTAGTGTGACTCTACAATATCTTGGCGGAGCAGAAAATAGATAATTCAAGAATCTGGATATAGTGCTTATGTTCTGGACACCAGGTGTGAGCACAGCTGTCTCCACTGCTGTCAAGTGTTCCCAGTGCACAAACAGGACCCTAATACTACCCAGAGAGCGCTTCCTCTATGTAGATTTGCTCTTGGGAACAAAGATAACCACTTCACCACAACAAATATCCCCAATGGTAATGAAGCATGTCATTGCAAATGAACCTAGGGATTATAATTCCTTTACACTGTCCAGCATCTTTCAGCGGGCACCCGGTTAAAAAGCATTTTAACCTCAGAATATGTGATGAAATCATATCCCCAAAAAAAAAAATCAATGAGGAAAATACTCATGAGTGAAAAAAAAAGTCTCCAAAGTTAAGACTGTTTTCATTTTGCTTATCTTAACAGCATTATCAAGTGATAAAAAGTAATTAACACTTTCTAAGATAGCTTAAAATGTTGAACAATAAAATGAGAATCTCTTCCTTTGCCTCTTTTCACAACTTCTGTCATTTGAAAGGATTAATATCTTGGTGGATTTCCTTTTAGTCAGACATTTTGTCCTTTTATTTGATGAACTCTGCTTTCCCCCATTCCATTCTTCCTAAAAGTGTTATAGGGAAGCAATATCTTACTAATTGACCAAGAAAATTAGTTTTGAATCAAAGAACTCCTAAGGTTCTGACTAAGAAGCTCATGTTTTGTATGGCAACCTTTCAAAATTGGTGTGTGTGGGTTGCTAATGCTGTTCTCAGAAGCAATAGATGTTTACATGAAAATCATTTTGTTGAGAGTGGGTTACCACCCTATGAGTTGTCAGCCAGAGATACCCAAGTGGTTCCCAAAACAATACAAGGTATCACCATTTCTCTTGGTTATCAAACAAAACTATATACTAAAATCCTATTGCTGAAGACAGCAGCTACCTTGCCTCTAAGACACAGAAATCAAGCCAGACTGGGCCAGAAGCTTCCCCCTACTAAGGCTCGTAGTTCTATAATGAGCTATAGAGGCTACTGGAGTGGGAGAAAAGCCACACACAGTCTTTCCAGTCCATGGACACTGGATGCTACAGTTCTGATGTGCCTAGAAAGGTGAGCACACTGATGTGACAATGGAACAGCTGCTAGTTGACTAACCAGGCACTTTCTTATTTGGCTTAAGGCCCACTCCACAGTAATAATCATTCACCTGGTACTGCAAACAAAAGCCTATGGCTGCAAAGATCGCAGGCCCTAAAGGAGAATGCTTCACTAATGCCAAACGGCATCTTAAATATTTCTGTTTATATCCATAGACTACTGCCACTCTCAACCTGGAACAGAGAAGCTTCTTTTTTTTTTCCAGAGGGCAGTATAGAGTTAAAGCAGAGACTCACAACTTGTTAAAATGCTAGAACCAGTGACTGTTGTGTGGTCAGCCCCAAAGGAGACATCTGCATCAGCATTGACAAAGCCCAGGAAATATCACAGAAGGAAGTTTGAAAAGATTAGAAGAGCAAGCAGAGCTAGGAAGAATAGGAGATGGATAAGGAGAGGGTGACAAGACTATGGTCACAAGGTACTCTACACATATGACAACTGTCAAGAAAAGGATGCAGCTAACTAGCAGCAGCTAGTTCCTCTCTTACCGAGTTGTTTTTCATCAAAAAGCTACGCTTTCTGACTCACACACTATGGAATTTTTCCTTGAAGCATAAAGTATTTGGTATGACACTTCTACCAACAGAATCATAATTGATGCTTTTCGCAAAACTTCCTATTTAGGAAAATAAGACTGTCTTCTGCTTCCAAAATTCTCTCTCAAAACCTTCAGCACTCTAATCCAATTAAGAAGCAATAGAGCAGAATGCTCTTACCAGCACCCACATCTAGCACCTTGGTTTGCTACATCCTCCCCACCCACTCTCATTTTCAAACTCATAAATAGCCTAGACTACAATAAAGTTAAAAGTTTGCTGCTGACATCATGCAACCAGGGCTCTGGCTAACTAAGCATCATTCATAAATGCTGGCGTATTTTTAATGGTATCTTTATTTTGGGCTCCTTACATCTCTTTCTCCCTTCTTCACTCCAATCCCTTCCAACACCAGGTAGGAGAGAAAAAAGTTTAGTGGGGAGAAGAGCATAGTTTTCCTTAGCTATTTCCTGCTGTTCAGGGTTGTCAGATTCCTTGGGGCAAGTCCAATCCTCATTTCAGGATACCTCCAACTTCTTTTTGTCAAACTGCATTACTTGCAACCACCAGGAGAAGCAGGGGGCAAACACCAGCAGCCTTCTTCTTTCTCGGAAACCCCAGTCTCTCTCTGGGTATGGCTTCTATCCCCACCAGCAAAGCCCACTCCCCTGCAGGGAGGCAGTTCACAGCTGATAAACATCACATGCCCTCACACTAAGCAGCTACCAGCTGTGGACAAACTGGAGCAGCTCTGTATCCCACATCTGGGATTAAAACAAAAACATGTTTACATACAAACTAAAATTTCCATAAAACATAAACTTTATAAATAAGCAAATGCATGTGCAAAGTGTATTTGTGTGGTTGTGTTCTTCAATATGTGGATTCTATTTGACTCACCATTGCTTAACTGTATTCTTTAGAAAATAAGTTATTTGGCATGTGTGTAAAGAAAAACATTTCATGATAAGATTTTTCAGTACTATTAATCTATCTTTCAAATTGATTAAGCTTGACAAGTTAATTAACTAAGTTAATTAGTAATTATATACCTTGTTCAACATTTACAGTTTTGTTTATCATAGGCCAGATTCCCACCTGCCAAGCAAACTTGTTTGCAGATTCCTAGTAGGTTGGGCAGGAAGCCTATGTAAGAAAATATTTCATAAAACTTCTCAGAACTACATGTAATTGTTCATCTACAAATATAACCCTTCACGTCATGACATTGAAGTTTTCCAACTAGTACTCCTCAGATGCAGTTAATGGCATCGCATTGATATAAGCATTTTCTCAATAAATTAGTTTCTACAACCAAGCTGAGTTTTAAAGGTGTTTTTCTGCATTTGTGCCTTTGAGCTTCTAAGCAGTTAGTAGTTTTCAGTGCAGTCAACTGAAGAAAAAGAACACTAAAAAACAATGTCTCTGTTTTCAAGCAGAGAGAACTCCAGTTTAAAGAAGTGGTGTGGTCTAATTTTTTTAATTACACCAAAAATAACTGAAAGGCATGCTGGCAAGGATGTGGGGAGAGAGGAACACTCCTTCATTGCTGGTGGGAATGCAAACTAGTACAGCCACTTTGGAAATCTATCTGGTGCTATCTCAGAAAAATGGGAATAGGGCTTCCTCAAGACCCAGCTATTCCACTCCTTGGAATATACCCAGAAGATGCTCCAGCACACAACAAGAAAATTTGCTCAACCATGTTCATAGCAGCCTTATTCATAATAGCTAGAACATAGAAACAGCCAAAGTGTGCATCAGTAGAAGAATGGATAAAGAAACTGTGGTACATATATACTATGGAATACTATTCAGCTATTAAAAACAAGGAATTCCCGAAATTTGTGGATAAATGGATTGAGCTAGAAATTATCACAATGAGTGAGTTAACCCAGAAACAGAAAGACTCAAATGGTATATACTCACTTATATCTGCATACTAGCCCAAGGGGCATGTCCCACGAAAGCCTTCACTTACCAGGAAACTTGAACACAGGGGAGGACATCCTATTGGGACTCTAGATGAGAGAAGCATGGGAGAATAGCAAAGTAGAAGGATCCAGAGGGTCCTAGAAACCTACAAGTAGAACATTATGATAGGCAAATTTGGGCTCAAACTAAGGCACCAGCCAAGGACAATACAGGAGGTAAACTTTAAACCCCTTCCCAGATCTAGCCAATGGTCAGAACATTCTCCACAGTTGAGTGGAGAGTGGGATATTACTTTCTCAAGTACTCTGGTGCCTCACATTTGACCATGTCCCCTGGAGGGGGAGACCTGGTGGCACTCAGAGGAAGGACAGCAGGTTACCAAGAAGAGACTTGATACCCTATGAGCATATACAGGGGGAGGTAATCCCCCTCAGGAACAGTCATAGGGGAGGGGAATAAGGGGGAAATGGGAGGGAGAGAAGAATGGGAGGATACAAGGGATGGGATAAACACTGAGATATAACAAGAATAAATTAATAAAAAAATTTAAAAAAATAACTGAAAGGAATAATACTACAGAGATTATTTTAAAGGTTGTTTACTCAAAGGAATTTGAAAGATAAGTGATCATCTTTCTGTTTTACTTTGTTTTAAAGTATATAGCTTGTCCATTCATTAGAAAAACTTTCAAGATTATAATTAGTAATGAGTAATGAGTTACCTAGTCAGAAGTTCATATGTCTCCTGTCCTTTATAAATTTCTAAGTCTTCCATAGGGGAAGGGAGTAAGGGGAGATGGGAGGGAGGGAGGAATTGGAGGATACAAGGGATAGGATAACAATTTATATGTAATATGAATAAATTAATAAAATATTTTTTTTAAATGCCTAAGTCTTCATTTACGCAGTATACATGCTGGGACATCTAAAACTATTACTCACTGTGATCTAAAAATTATTTAAGTCTTTTGATTTAATTTGCATCCTGAGTAAACTTAGTCATCCATATGAGCCAGTACATGAGGCTATTATGTGTTACTATTACTGAGTGTGTAAGGGCTAAATAAGTATCTAGATAAAACATACAGAGATCCAACAATGGAGCAAAAAGTAAGGAAACCAACAGAGTCCTATAGGTGAACCAATGAGTTTACTGGGGCAACTTACAAGAGTATGTATGAGAGGCTACATTAAAAATCATTAATGAGTCAAAGACAGTTCCATTATCAAAAGCCCATGTTAGCTGGGATGAAAACTCAAGAAATCTGCAATCCTGGAGTTCATTCCACAAGTTACAGGCAGATCAACCTGTTAGAGACTGTCAGGCAGCTCAGATGATCTCTGCCTCTTTCAGGCAGATCAGTTGGTATGAGAGTATGTTACAATAGTTCCTATTGCCTATGTACTTAAGAGTGAGGAGAGGAATATATCTGATCAGTTTCAGGAACTTCCTGGAAACACTGAGTTGTTTATTTCCTGGGTTTTATGAGATTCCCTGTAGGATAGAATGTTTCACCTCCCTTTAAGACATCCATTGTCTTAACAAGCTTTCCATAAAAATGATAGGTAGGAGTTATCGCAAAGGAAATTGCCATGTAACAGAAGCACCATTTTCCTTCTACAAGTTGTGTTTACTCTCCTGAACATAAAATGAAACTTTGAATGAACTTCTTTGAAAATACGGGCATTTGAAATATAAATTATTATTTTCTTAACTATATGTTATTCATATATCACTATACTTCAAATAAATGCCTTTTATTAGAAATGTTCATCTTCCAAAATAAAGGTTCAATCTAGCCATAGCCAGAGAGTATAGCAGATACTTTCTTGATCTTATCTAAAGTTTTGCTAGTCAAAGACTAGGGATAGATTTAGATACATTGACACTACATTTTTAAAGATAATTTACCTCTAAAAATAAAACATAATATGTATAAACTTAAACTTTTTTAAAATTTATTTATTTAATATTGTATATACAGCAGTGTTTCACCTGAATGTCAGAAGAGGGCATCAGATCACATTATAGGTGGTTGTGAGCCACCATGTGGGTGCTGGGAGTTGAACTTAGGACCTCTGGAAGAGCAGACAGTGCTCTTAACTGCTGAGCCATCTCTCTAGCCTGTATAAACTTAAACTTATACCATTTACTTAATAAAGCAAAGTTAAACATAGGAGAGGTATTTGCTTCTCCAGATCAAGTCAGTCACTCTATTTCTATGTTCTATATTTCAACCACGCAGAAAATATCTTTTAATTCTTTTTTTTTCTTTGAAATTTTCATACATGAGTAAAACATATCTCAACCTGTAAATGTAACTTTTATTTGCCAGATGTAATTGTCATCTCGGAGGCTTACTGCTGAATAAAGAGCCCTTTCTAGCTCTTTCTGAATTCTGGCTGGCTGGTTCAACTCAGCTACTTTGTCTCAAAACTCTTCTCCAAGCTGACTGAGTCAAACTGGCTTCTCTTCTTTTCTCCTGAACTGCTCTGCTTCTCCCTCTTTGAACTGACCTGCCCCAAACTGCATGAACTCTGCTGAAGTCAACAGCACTCAATTTAACTGCACCTAACTGCCTGTACTGTATGAATCTACTGTATTGTCTTCGCTACTCTCTCTACTGTACTCTACTCTACTGTTTCAACTCAACTATACTGCTCTTTAGTGTCTTCTCTTTCCTGTCTGTTCTCATGAGAGTTGAGCATACCTTATCTCTGACTCATTCTTCAAATCTTTCTCTAATTTGTTACTTTGTTTGCCCCTCCATTAGACATCACTTTCAAATATGGGTGCTTCTTTCCACAAACTAACTTTACTTTCATTGTTTGGGATTATAAGTGTATACTAAAAGCATGTCTGTATTCCAGCCAGAGGGATTAAAGGTGTGTGCCATGTCTGCATTTCAGTGAGATACACAGATACAGATCTTTGGATGTGATCCCTTGCCAGAACAGCCATGTTGTTAGATTAAAATTCTTCTATACCAACCACAGCACCCTTTCCCTTCATTCAACACTCCCTAGGTCCCCAGCACATATCCCTTCCAACTTCATATCCTATAGGTTTTCCACAAAAAAAAAAAAAAAAAAAAAAAAAAAAAAAAAAAAAAGATTATTTCCCAGATCTATATATTGTCTCATTGCAAGAGCTTCACAAAGTTTCATTTACCTGCACATTTTTTAAGCCTCACAAGTTCATTAGCGTGTACTTATTTTCCACATTTTTATTTTTTTACAATTCGATAAGAAAATTTTTATTTTTTTAACATTTGTATTGTATTTTATTTTTTTTATTAATTTATTCTTGTTACATCTCAGTGGTTATCCCATCCCTTGTATCCTCCCATTCTTCCCTCCCTCCCATTTTCCCCTTATTCCCACATTTTTAAAGCTACCTCTCAGGGATGTGTTACTTGACTGATCTAGAGTATGTAATTTCCCTTTTTATGGGTTTCACATCGTGCTCTCTTATTTATCCCAACAGTCTTGCCAACACTTATGCAATGGCTGGAATCAATGTCTTCTTTCTCAGACTTTAAGCCCCAAAGACATAGGAGTGTTTTACTTATGCTCAGTTTCTTATCCTTAGTATTCAATACCATGGTTATCATCTATCAGTCGCTCATGTTACTTGCTGAGTGACCTCAGTATTAACTTTTTCTATGAATCTTTACTATCATGTAGGACCTTGTTTTTATTTTGTTTTATTCTTGGGCTATATCTGTAGACCATGATTAGCCTTGAATTCTATATATAGCAGAGTCTGGCCTTGAACTTCTGACCCTCATGCCTTTAACTCCCTGTTCTAGGATTACAGGTGTATTCCACTATGCTTGGCTTTGAGCCATTACTTATTTCTATTGTATCATACTAATTTCCACTTCAAAATATTTATTTTACTCTTTGTTACTTGTTAAATATAATTTTTAGTTTTATATAGATCAGAATCTTTGGTTATAACAGAAAATAAGTCTCATAGTATTAAATATGTTGAGTAACACAGAGTCACAGAAGAGTCGAGCAGTTAGTTGCAGAGACTTCTCCATTGGGGAAATGCCTAAATTGTACCACATAATTGGTCTTATGGAAACTTTATCCATACCACCTATGCATGCAAACACTTTTTAAAAACTTCACCAACCCCACATTGCTAGATATTGCACTCTTTTCTTAGCTCTTTTACCTATATTACCTGTGGTCGCTTATTAACTTTAAATGGGGCACACATATGTGGGATGACAATTCTCTACTGAAAGGTAGACAAAATCTCATTAGAAGAGGGAATACCAGGGTGGGAGTGGAATAAAATGGGCAAATGCTATGGCATCCCCACATAATTATTTCAGATGCAGAGACAAGTGAACACAGAAAATCCCTATCTAAATGTTCAGTAGTATATTTTAAAGTACTCAGAATAATGCACTCTATACAGTGGGACATAAATGATTAATATTTCAACAAACTAGCAGACTATCAGGGGGAAAAATAACAAATAAAGTCATACAGAACAATAGCACAACGATGGACTCAAAAATTCCACTTGAAACCAGAGGTACAAATTTTACTACAGTCCATATGACAGCCTTATTTCTGAACACCATCTGTGAGATTAAAAAAACAACTTCAGAGCCCATTTAAATGTGGTAGCAAAGATGTAAACCAATTTTTTTTTTCAGTGACCAGCAGGGACTCAACTGCTTAGGGACATGGAACAATGAGTCAATTAAGAGACTCACAAAACCATGATCATCTTACACAGTGCTAGGAAGAAGATATTGTGCCCATTAGAAGCCGGCCGTCTATCACTGATCCTCAGACAGCTGGTCGCCAATAACAGAAGAATGACTGGTAGGTAGAAATTACAAAACCCAGATCACTTTCTCCTCAGTGCAAGCATTTCCACCAAAGAACTGTGACAGGAAAACTGCACATGGAATCTGCATAGATATGTGAGGGAGTGTAATAAAACAGCTGTACCTACCAGAATGATTATTTGAATAGGAGACTACTTGGACTTTTAAACTTCAGTTCACAAAGCCAGGATTAATACAGCATCACTGGGTGCTATCATTTATGTGAGCAAGTTAGAAAGGTTTTATTTTTCTGCCAAAAAATATTGAAGTAGTCACATTTGGATGAGTTCCTATAGTGAGCTACATAATCAGGCCAGAACAATTATACTCGTGGATTGCTTTTGTACCTCTAAGCGTGGATATAAAAATTTAATCTGTGTAGAAGCAATTTCATAAAGAGGTATGGCTTTTCAAACACAAATCTGTTCAATGAAATCTAATATCTAGTGTCTAGAAGCCATTAAAAAAAAAAGAAAACTTTAAAAATAACCTTATCTGTCCAACTGTTTACACTACAGTAATGTATTTCACACCATACTTTTGTACAATATTAGATCCAAGTTTTGTCATTAAGACCCTTAAGAAACTTATTGTTTTTTCTTTACATATGTTTTTAATAATTAAGTGTCAAGCCAGGTCTAAAAGGCATCTTTCAAAATTGCCTGTACAATATAAGTAGCAAAGTCCAGTGACATTCAGCAATGTTTTCTTTAGTTCTTACCAAAACAGTAGATGATAAAAAATATATATAAATTAATTTTTAAAATATGAAGTGTCCCCAACAACAGTCTTCACACACCATAACAAAATATCCTTTTAAATAACAAGAATACAAACAAATGTGTTCCAGATGATGTTAGTTTTTAAATAATGATAGTCTTGAACATGCTTTGGAGTTCATTCATAGTGGACACTACTAGAAATATCATAGCATCTATTCTTTCACTGTGCTTTCCATTCCAGTAGGCACTAATATTTTACCTAGGCATGTACCCAACAATCACAAAAGAGCATGTCTCTGCCTCCCTAACAGATGGGGTTGGCTGCATACCCAAGTACTAGCCATCAGAACAGAAACGGACACAATGAAAGGGGTGTGTGTGTGTGTGTGTGTGTGTGTGTGTGTGTGTGTGTGTGTGTGTGTGTTATCAAGACAGGGTTTCTCTATGTAGCCTTGGCTGTCCTGGTCTCACTTTGTAAACCAGGCTGGCCTTGAATTCACAGAGATCCACTTGCCTCTGCCTCCCCAAGTGCTGGAATTACAGGCATGTACCACCATACCCAGCTACTTTTTGAGTTTAATAAAAAAAACTATTTATTTTATATTAATTACGTATATTGGGTATGTAACCTATGGGTAAAGAAGTCCATAGAGGCCAGCTGCTGAAGCTGGAGTAACAGGCAGTTGTGAGCCTGTTAGACCACAATCTCATCCTGTTCTACCAGCCTTTTACAAGTCTTTCTCCTACTGTGAACTCCTACAGAAAATAAAGCAACTTATTTTTCTTTTTTTTTTTTTTTTTTTTTTTTTTTTTTTTTTCCTCTGGTAGGATTAGGGATTGAACTCGGTGTTTTACACATGATAGTCTTGTGCTCTGCCACTGAGCTATCTCCCCAAAATGGAACTGTTAATTTCAATATGTATTATTGTATCTAACACACTGTGCAATATGTGACATATATTCAATAAATGTGAAAATATGGAAAAATTACATAGTGCAACAAGGTAGCCAAAGGTGAGTTTAATCAGTATTTACTCTGATAGAATATTGACTAAAAGTATTTTAAGCCTCCATATCCGTCAATGGGGACTCTAACAGTGCTTTTTTTTTTTTTTAATACTAATTTACTGTACTGTTCTCTGTGTTGTGACAAATGAGAATGCAAGTATCTGTGAGGTCTATATAGTTCTTCATACTACTGGAGTGACGATGCCAAGATCCTCATGCACAATCCAACAGGCTTTAAAGAAGCCTCACCATTCCATGTCCACTCTAGTGGGCGTATGAGCAGTTCAGAGAGGCGGCCAAGTCAACAAGCACTTCCCGGTTATGCTTTAACTCCTAAGTCTCACAGTTTCATGTTACACTGTGACAAGACTGTGAGATGGAAAGAAACTGCTTCATACTCCAGCCTTCTCTTGTACTAAATAGTCCATCCTACCCTTTGTCCTTCTCATCGTGTACTTAGCAAGACTCTCCCTGTGGTCTATTTTGACCATCTTTTAGGTGGGTTTTCTGGAATGGCTGGGTGCTAACTGACATGGTGACTTTTAGCCATGAACATTCTGATGTCTTGATGCTTACCCAGGGACCTCCAGCTCTCGCTTTCTCAGTGCTGTTCCCTTTGTATCTCAAGTGCTTGTCCCAGCTTTCTCCTACATCCACTCTCTAGCTTAGGACACAGAGCATAAAGCTTAATTCATCCAAGTCATCAATCCTTGGGGTTTTTATTGGTTTTATTTTTTGTTTGTTTGTATACCTGTTTGCTTTTATGCAGGAAAGCATGCCACAGATGTGGCAGTGTTAAAGGCGTCTTGAGGATTCTGACACGTAGACCTTAGCCCTATTACTTGATGTTCGTCTGCATATTAGTCATAAGAGGTTCAGATCTAGCCAATGGACAGCTCATTCTGCACAGTTGTGGGGACAGCAGGGACTGCCTCTGACATGAACTCGGGTGCCCCCAATTTGATCACTTCCCCTTGCTGGGAAGGCCCAATGGCACACAGAAGAAGGGGAAGCAGGCTATCCAGATGAGACCTGATAGACTGTGGTCATAAGGTAGGGGAGGAGGTCCCCTTCTGTCAGAGGTCTAAGGGAGAGGAATAAGGCGAAAGATGGAGGGAGGGGGGAGTGGGAAGACACAAGTGATGGGATAACAATCAGGATGTAATCTGAATAAATTATTATAAAAAAGAGAAAGAAGTCAGCACAATGATTAATTATGTATTCTTTTCACGGTTTTTTTTTTAATCTAGCTTTGTCAACAAACAAAATCATAAATGCCACTGAGGCATACACTTGCACAAGTTTTCAAAATGTCCAAGGAGGACAAAAATCACTTCTAGCTGTGATAACCCACAGCACTGCTATGACATGTGTTGGAAGGAAGGCATTGTTGAGTTATGTGTACGAACAACACAACTTTCATCTTCATTTCTGAAGAAGTCACTGCTACTATCATCTTTGGCTTGTATACTGGAAATGGAAAGGCACAGAGAGCACAATGTCATCCAATTAGAAAATTTCAGACACGGGAAATAAACTCGGGATAATGAATTGGACCCTAGAATCTTAGTAGTCTCAGGAAACATACTTCCTAATCGACAACCTTTCTACCTATTGGTAGAGCAAATTAGATAAATATCATAAGGAAATGATGACGATGATTGTGTGTGTAGCTACGGTGTGGGTGACACTATGCCAAGAGGTTTACTTGAAATACTCCCTTGACTGCTCCTAGAGGCATTTCAGGTGTGGCAGCTGTGTCACATGCATGTCAGTAGGTGGCAGAGAGGAGAGAGGCCATGTCAAAGCTCAGTGTTCTGACCTGTGACCATCTGAATGATTAGCAGACTAACATTCCCTGAAAAGGGGGAACTTGAGACAACCACCAGCCCCGCATCCCTGTGCAGATCCAGACAGGCTCCCAGGGTGGCAAGCAAGCTGCAGACTGGAAGAATACGGTGTATGAATCAGGCCCCACGTGGAAGTGAACTCTAGAGAGATGACCCACCCCCCACATCCCACATGGGGTCCCACAAGCTAGTCTGGATGAGAAATAAGCCCAAGATGCCCACCATGGGGCCCAGACAGAAAGCTAGCCTGAGATGACCACCAGACCAGCACCACATAGGCCTGGGGTGGGAGGAGGGGCCAGACTATGCCCGAGATGATCCCTGTCTGGTGTAATAATGCATAGATAGGTCATAGCACTTCTGAAACCACTCCTGACATGACACCAGGCATTCAGGAACCTGGGCATCATTAGGTAGAACGAGTAAGCGATGGAGAAATGGAAGAGAAACAGAAGGATGTGGGCACACTGAAGAAAAGCAGAACTGGAGACTCAAGAGTCATGAAGAACAGTCTGATGTTAGTAGCCAGCAATGCCATCTAGGACCATGGTGCAGTCCTGGCCTGTGCTGCCACTAGAGGGCTCACTTGGGTCTGTTGTCCTGCAGCAGCAGCAGCAGAGATATGTTACCACCAAAGGCTAGGCAGACGTTCCTGGTCTGGACTGCTGCCTGGGGACATGTTATTATCTGAGGGCTCTGCAAAATTGGGCCCACACATCACCTGGGCAACATGACAGAGCTGGCCCTGTCCCCTAGAGTTGCAGTACTCAGAAGAGCAGGCTCATACATTGTCTAGGAAGCACACACAGTACAGCTGGCCCTGGTTGTGCAAGTTATAGGTGACCTGGCCCCGAGGGTATGAGCATGGGAGAGCTGGCCCTGCCACTCATCTCCAGGGCAGTCGCATGGACAAGAGAGAGATACTCTCCTTTGCCCTCTTGCCTCTCCCTCCACCATCTGGGTTGGGAGGACAATGAGAGCAGGAGAGCTGTTTTTGTCCCTCAACTGCTGCAGCACTTGGGAGAGCAAGCCCTGCACTTCACCTGGGCAGCACAGTGGAGCTGATCCTGGTGTCAAGGACATAGGTGAGCCAGACCCAAGAACATGAGAGTGAGAGAGCTGACTCTACCCCTTCTTGATGGTGATATTGGATGGGCCAGCTGGGACAGTGCAGCAGAGCTCACCCCAGTGGTGTATGTCCTGGAGAGCTAGCAGACTGACCAGCTCAGATACCTCTAAGGTCCAGGCCCAAGGCTTTGAATTGGTCCACCCTAACATCTACCCCATGGATGGCCTGCTGGAGTGCCTGAAAAGGCTAGTCCTACAGATTCAAAACTACAAGATCTCCATGACACAGGGAAACAGCAGTATATCTGAGAGGAATCCCAGTAAGGTTCCTGTATTGATAGTATAGCAGAAGCCAGAGGCCTTGTATCAGAACAACAGCTCATTGCAATAAACATTTGCAAGCAAAGAAGTGGGGATAAAAGGGTAAATTGTAGGGCACACACTATGACACACTACAGCTTCCATAACAAGGTTGTTTTATTTTCCTCTATTGAGGAGAAGGTTACAAGTGTGGAGGGCAGGTACCAGGAAAGGGGGAGATGAGTGCGTTTGGGGTGCAGGATGTAAAATTCACAATAAACCAATAAAAAGTTTAAACATTTTTAAAGTAGAAAAGCTTCATTGTGGTTGTTTTATCCTTTCTTTTTCTCCCTTGGTCTAGAATGAAATTGTTATAGCCAAGCATAATAAAATACTATGTAGAAAATTATAAAAAAAAAAAAAGACAAGAAAAAAGAAAAATCCTCTTTGAATTATTATAACATAAATTTCTTTTTAACTCAGTTTTACATATGAGAACACTAAGAATGCTTACATATAGTTAGACCCTTACAGTTTCTACTTTAATTCTATGTAAGTTCCTAAATGGTAATATAACTTTGCAGGATAATAAAATTAACTCACTCTCCCTCAAATATATATTAGCCAATGACAATAGATCCTGGACACCCATACTCAGGCTCTTTTGCTTGCAAACATGTGGCCTACCAGTGCCTCTTTTTACTTCCCTCCCATGGGCTTGCCTGAAAACCTAATTTGATAAGCATCATCCATGGTGTGTATACTGTCTTGGAGAACAAAAATTCTTTAGTTTCTTGTTGAACCATTGAGAGGGGAGAAGAGAAGTCATAACTAAAACTAACAAAAGCTAAAATATCCGTGTCATCAGATAAAAGCTTATCAGTTACGAGCCAAGCAATGATGGTATATGCCCTTAATCCCAGCACTCAGGAAGCAGAGGCCATCCTGGTCTACAGAGTGAGTTCTAGGACAGCCAGGGCTACACACAGAAGCCCTGCCTCAAAAAAATAAAACCAAAAAAACCAATTACATAGCAATGTAATCAAAAGCATTCAAATTAGATCTATTGGCTTTGTGAGAGTGGAAACACAGGCTGTTTCCCTCTTGTTTATCTTTGTTTAACAAGCATCATGTCTCAGGTGACTTTTCCAGTTCCTTACTCCAGGTCCAGCCATAGGCAAAGAGACTAGTAGGGCATGCATACCTCCTGTCATGTGAGCAGCACTAGAAAAATGGCATGCACCACTCTACCCATGTGGCAGTTTGAATAAGAATAGCCCCCATAGGCTCATATATTTCAATGCTTACTCATCAGACAGTGGAACTATTTGATAAGAATTATGAGGTATGGCCTTGTTTCAGGAAGTGTGTCACTGGAGGTGGACTTTGATGTTTCAAAAGTTTATGCTCATCCCAGTTTGATCTCTTGGCCTCAGGATGAGGATGTAGCTATCAGCTACTTCTCCAGTGCCATGTGTTCTGCCATGATGATAGCCTAAACCTCTGCAACTGTAAACCACCAATTAAATACTTTCTTCTATAAAAGTTGCTTTGGTCATGGTGTCTCTTCACAGCAATAGAAAAGTCACTAAGATAACCTACCTTCCATTGTCTAGGAACTATTCCAAAGACTATTTTCAGCTGCAAGAGTTGCTATGAAAAAAAGTAGTTAACTAGGCTTCTCACAGAAGAGCAGCGGCTCTCAACCTGTGGAGGGGTCATATATCAGCTAGCCTGCATTTCAGATAACTACATTACAATTCAGAGCAGTAGTGAGGTTACAGTTAGGAAGCAGCAAGGAAATACTTTTATGATTGTGTCCACCACAACATGAGCAACTGTTTTAAAGAGCTGCAGCATTAGGAGGGCTGAGAACCACTGCTGCAGAGTGATACCCAACTAGTTCAAACTCTAGCTCTCTAGTTAGTCAAAAACAAAGCAAAGGTGAAAAAAAAAAAAAAACAACAGAAGCTATATTAACCCTGACCAAGGAAAAAAATAAAGTGAACTGTAGTCATTGAGAAGAGCCCAATAGAAGTGAAATTACAGGCATGATAATAATGGAGGGAGCAGAAACTATGAGGAAAGTCTTATAAAACTAGATCGTTCTTCCTCAGTTCTCTCATTCAAATTTTCAACTATAAACAGTCATTGGAGTCTAGGCCTGAATCTCCATCCCAAGAGCTCTAGTTGCTTTCTATTGCTATGACAAAAACATGATCCAAGGCAACTTGGGGAGGAAAGGGTTTATTCCATCTTACAGGCTACAGTCCTTACTGAGATAAGCCAAGGCAGGAACTCAAAGCAAAAGCTTCAAGCAGAAACCTCAGCGGAAATACTACCTACTGACCTCCTCCCAGGATCACACTCATCTACCCTTCTTATATAGCCCAAGACCACCTACCTAAGAATGGTATCACACAAGGTGAGCTGGGCACTCTTACATCAATTGGAAGACAATGAAATACACCATGGGCATGCCCCTAGACTACTTGAATGGAGAGAATTCTTCACTTGAGGTTCCCTCTTCCCAGGTGTATCAGCTGACAACAAAGTTTGGGCATCACAGCAAATCATTATCTGGTCTGTGATAAACATTTTTCCTGACCTCAGTCAACTATACCTCACTTAACTGAAAAAGCCTCGCTTACGGCCCTACCACTTCATCTCAACATCATGGTCGTTGCTTATATCCAGAACACTACCTAATCTCAACAAGGAAAATGTTCAGAGAAAAAATTTTAGCCAAAAGTACATTTTAAAAGTTATCATCTGTGGAAGAGTTTGTAAGAGGGCTTTGGCATGCAAATTGAGGACAGTGAATTTATAGAGATGCAGTATTTATATTTCGCAACCCACTACCTAACATTAAGAATCGCTATAGCCAGCACTCAGGGAGGCAAAGGCAGGGAGATCTCTGTGACTTTGAGGCCCATCTGGTATACAAAGTGAATCCAGGACAGCCAAAGCTACACGAGAAGAAAAGAAGAAAAAAAGAGAAAAGAATTACTACAGAGGAATGGAAATATAGCTTAGTAATTAAAGTGATTGCTGTGTAAACACGAGAACTTTATCTTGATACCCAGAACTCAGTTTTCAAATGGATATGATAGCATGTATTTGTAATCCCAATATTGAGGAGGTAAAAACAGAAGGATCCAGGGCCTACTGATCAACACACCTAACTGTCTTGTTGATCTCCAGGACAATGACCCTTTATCAAAAGGCCAGGTGGACAGCCGCGGGAAAGTGATATCCGAGGTTGTTTTTTGGATTTCATGGGCATGTGCGCACACACACACACACACACACACACACACACACACACACACAAAATTAAAGCAAAAAAGAATTTCTATAAAGGAAATAGAAGTTGTTTCCATGTAACACTATTGGACACTATTTTAAAGAGAGAAATGGAGAAAGAGCTTTAGAAGTTAACAAAGGTATTGTAGTAGCGGGATGGATGTGAAGTGGAGGGCGGCAGGGGAAGAGTCATGCAATGAGAAGAAATAAGCCAAACCAGTCACACACCTGGCAGCTTAGTTCCCCATGATTGACAGACCCCCTAGCCAAACTGAGCAAACAAGACAGAGAAGACCCAAATTAATAAAACTAGAGATGAAAGGGGAAATATTACAAGAGATTTTAATAAAGTCCAGGATTCATTAGGGAATACTTACGAAGCTTAAATTCCAAGAAATTGTGAAACCTAAAAGAAATGAATAAATTTCTATAACCTACCAAAATGAAGTCAAGAATATATAAATAACATAGAACCATAATAAATAATGAGATTACAGCACGTTTTTTTTAATGTCTCCCTACAAAGAAAAGGCCAGGATTAAGCAGATAAACTGGTGAGTTTCGTCAAGTCTTTAAGAAAGAACTTACAAAAAAAAAAAAAAAGAAAGAACTTACACAAATACACCTGAAAATTTTCCACAAAATAGAAAGAAATGTGTATGGCTAACTCATTCTGTGCACCTACAGTTACTTTAATACCAAAAACAGATTTTTAAAAATTGAAAGCTATAGATCAACTTCCCCAATAAACATAGACACAAAATTTCTCAATAAAATTCTTTCAAGCCAAATTTAAGAATATATTAGAAAGATCATCCAAGACCAACTGCTTTTTATTTAATGGTCTAATTAATATGCACAAATCAATAGACACAAGGACAAAAATTTCATCACCTTAATAGATGAAGAAAATGTATTTGAAGGTGTTCAATAAACTTTCATGATAAAGGCATTGAAGGAACCAGGAAAGAAGGAACACACCTCAACAAAACCAAGCTGTGAAGACACATTTAGACTCATCCTTGTACTAAATGGAATAGGGCTGAAGTCATTCCCTATAATATCCAGAAAAATCAAAAGGTGTCCCCTCTCTCTGCTTTTATTCCACACAATGCTCAAACTCTTAACTAAAGCAATAAGATGGAAGGAAGAAAAAAAGAGATACAAACAGAAAAAAAGATGTCAAATGACTCTTATTTGAAAATAAAATGAGCAAATACTTAAAAGAACCTAGGATATATGTTTTAAATTGGAAATCTTTACCACTTTCTGCAAATCAACACAAAAATCAACAGATTTCCTGTATGTCAATAGCAAGTAAGAAACCAGAAACATAAATCTGTTCAGCTGAACATATAAATAAATAAATAAATAAATAAATAACTTTTTTTCTAATTTATGATGCTGAAAGAAAAGAAAGCACTAGAAGACAGAAAAAAAAAAATACCTCCCAGGCTCATGAATAGTCAAATTTTATGTGGTATCATGACCATATTTTTAATAAAAATACAAATACAACACAGTCCCCTCAAAATGTGATGCCATTCTTCACAAAACTACTTTTAAAAATCTTAAAATTCATATAAAAATACAAAAGACCCTAAGTAGTCATACAATCTATAAAGAACAATGCTGGAAGAATCAAAATACTTTATCACAAATTATACTGTGGATCAATAGTTTAAAAAAAAAAATAGTACTGGTTCAAAAGCAGATATGCACTTCAATAGGATAGGAGAGGACCCAAAAATCAGCCCACATAGATGCAGTCATCTAATCATTGACAAGATGTCCAAACCGTACATTGGGGGAAAAGCAACTGGTACAATATATGGTACTAAGGAAACTGAATATGTACACATGGAAGGGTGAAACGAGATCATTTCCTGTCCCGTACAACAAATTTAAAATAGATAGAAGACCTTAGCATAATATCTGAAATTCTGCATCTGCTAGAGGAAGACAGGCAAATTACTTCAAGACCCAGACATAGGCAAGATTTCTCCGAAAATTCTAATAGTGTAAGAAATAGTGCTCAGATGGGATTACATGACATTGCAAAGGTTCTGGCAGGCATGCCTTTTAATCTTCTTTAGCTGGGATGCTAAGGCAGAAAGGTCATGCATTCAAGGCTACACAGCATATTTGAAGCCAACCTGAAATAAATGAGACCTTTTAAAAAAAAAAAACCTGCAGAATAAAAGAGAATCTTTGCCACCGAATGCATTTGTTTGTACGGGTTGTGTTTTATTGTAAACTTGGCACAACATACAATTATCTGGAAAGAAAATCTAAAAGAGAAATTATCTGGATCAGGCTGGCCTGTACAAATACCTCTGAAGGATGGTCTTAACTGAGTTTTTCTTTCTTTTTCATTATGCTATTTATTTTATCCATTTATAGCCTAATTGAAGCCCCCTCCCTTCCCCCCTCCCCCCGTCGTACCGTCACATCCTTCTCATCCCATTCCCCTTCTCCCTGAGAAGGGGAGGCCACTCATGGGTGCCAACCCACCCTGGCATATCAAGTCCCAGCAGGAAGAACCACATCCTCTTCCACTGAGGTCACAGAAGGGGTTCCAAAGGAAAGCAGAGACAACCTCTGCTCCAAAGGTTAAGGGACACACATGGGTCCCGCGGTGAGGATGAGGGTGTCTTGGAGAGGTGATGGCACTGGCTGCTGAGGCAGACTGAGGCAGTGGTGATGGTACCCTTCCCGGATGAAGGGGACATCTTCACCACCTGATGGAGCGCTACTGCCACAAGCTTTTTAACACCAACTTTTCCAACAATGGCTTCTGAGCTCTTCTCCAGCCTTGATATGCTTTCAGGGAGTTTTAGATGCATACGCAAATTGAAAATTTGAAACCTGAAAATCATTGGTTTACTTCAAGCAATGCAGTCCGACCATTTATAATGTGCACTCTGACAATAAACTCTCCGAGATGCTTCGTGTCTTTAAAAGAGGGCTGAAGAATGTTAAGGATGACTATGAACTGTTAAATCATGCAAAACAGCTCAAAATGAGATTGGAGGGTTTTACAAGGGATTTTTCTTCTTCACATGGAAGAAGAAGAGGTTTTTCAGCCCATGTTAATGGAAAATTTTACCTATGAAGGCCTTAAAGATATATTAAAAAGACTCCTGGGAGGATCCCTAATCCCAGAGATGCTCCACCTACAATTTATCTTTCCTCTCCCAGTATTCCCTCCATCTACTTCAGATGTCTATTTTATTTCCTCTTCCAAGTGAGATTTAAGCATCCTACCTTGAAGCCCCCTTGTCACTTAGCTTCTTTGGATCTGTGCATTATGGTGTGGTTATCCTGTACCATATGGTTAACATCCACTTACAAATGAGTACATACCATTCGTGTGTTTCTGGGTCTGGGTTACCTCATTTAGGATGATACTTTCTAGTTCTACCCATTTGCCTGCAAATTTCGTGATATCCCTATTTTCAATTGCTGAGTAACATTCCATTGTGTAAATGTACCAGATTTTCGTTGTCCATTCTTCAGTTGAGGGACAGCTAGGCTGTTTCCAGATTCTGCCTATTACAAATAAAGCTGCTATGAACATAGTTGAGCAAATGTCCTTATGGTATCATGGAGCATCTTTCGGGTATATGCCCATAAGTAATATGGCTGGGTCTTGGGGTCTTGAGGTCTCAATTTTCTGAAGAACTGCCAGATTGATTTCCAAAGTGATTGTACAAGTTTTTATTCCCAACAGCAATGAAGTAGTATCCCCCTTGCTCTAGATCCTTGCCAGCATGTGCTGTCACTTGAGTTTTTTATCTTAGTCATTCTGACCTATATAAAATGTAATCCCTGAGTCACTTTGATTTGCATTTCCTTAATGACTAATGATAGTGAGCATTTCTTTAAGTGTCCTCTGCCATTAGAGAACTTCTGTTGAGAATTCTGTTTAGCTCTGTACCCCATTTTTAATTGTGTTCTTTGGTTTGTTAGTGTTTAATTTCCTTATATATTTTGCATATTAGCTCTCTGTTGGTTGTAGGGTTAGTGAAGATCTTTTCCACTCTGTAATGTGCTGTTTTGTCCTATTGACAGTGTCCTTTGCCTTACAGAGTCTTTTGAGTTTCACGAGGTCCCATTTAGTAATTGTTAATCTCAGTGCCTGAGCCATTGATGTTCTGTTTAGGAAGTTGTCTCCTGTGCCAATGAATTCAAGGTTATTTTCCACTTTCTCTTTTATAAGATTTACTGTATCAGGTTTATGTTGAGGTCTTTGATCCACTCGGACTTGAGTTTTGTTCAGGATGGTAAGTATGCACCTATTTGCAGTCTTTTACATGCAGACATCCAGTTAGACTAGCACCATTTGTTGAAGATGCTTCTTTGTCAAAAATCAAGTGTCCATAGATGTATGGGTTTATTTCTAGGTCTTCAATTCGATTCCATTGATTGACCTTTCTGTTTTTATGCCAATACCATGTGGCTTTTTATTACTATTGCTCTGTAGTACAGCTTGAAACCAGGGATGATGATACCGTGGTGTTCAACATCATTAGCCATCAGCAAAATGCAAAGTAAAACTACTTGAGATCCCATTTTGCCTGCTCAGATTGGCTATCCTTAAGAAAACAAATAACAGCAAATGCTGGCAAGGATATCCAGAAAGAGGAACCCTATGCCTTGCCTATTGGAGGGTAAACTATCTCAAGCACTGGAAATCAATATGGACACTTTAAAAACATTAAACTACCATCTGATCTAGCTCTACCACTCCTGGGCATACAGCTGCAGGACTTTTCATTATCACAGTATAGTGATGCTTGCACATCTGTGTTGATTTATGCACTGTTAGCAGGAGCAAAAACATAAAAATAGTCAGAATATCATCAACGGAAAAGTGGGATTTTTTAAAATGTTGTCATTTAAAGATTGAGGTTTACAACCTGCTCCATTGGCTGTTCTCTCTCTACAATATGATGCATGTGTGTGCGTGCGTGCATGCGTGCGTGTGTATGTGTGTGTGTGATGGAATTTTACTCAGCTGCAAAGAACAATGAACCTATGATGAGAGAAGCATGGGAGAATAGCAAAGTAGAAGGATCCAGAGGGTCCTAGAAACCTACAAGAAGAAAATTATGATAGGCAGATTTGGGCCCAGGGGTCCCGCTCAAACTAAGGCACCAGCCAAGGACAATACAGGCGGTAAACTTTAAACCCCTACCCAGATCTAGCCAATGGTCAGAACATTCTCCACAGTTGAGTGGAGAGTGGGGTCTGACTTTCACATGTACTCTGGTGCCTCATATTTGACCAAGTCCCCTGAGTGGGGAGACCTGGTGGCACTCAGAGGAAGGATAGCAGGCTACCAAGAAGAGACTTGATACCCTATGAGCATATACAGGGGGAGGAAGTCCCCTTCAGTCACAGTCATAGGGGAGGGGAGTAAGTGGAAAATGGGAGGGAGGGAGGAATGGGAGGATACAAGGGAGGGGATAACCATTTAGATGTTATATGAATAAATTAATAAAATTTTTTAAAAAAAGAAAATGAATACTTGAGGGGACTACCAATCATTAGGTGAAGACAGACTCAAAGAGACAAATAATAAATGTTACTTAGCTTGACTCCAGAAATCACTTATGTATATCAAAATGTTGCCTTACACCTTGAATTATATACAAAATTTTACTTTTAAAACATTAAAAACAGAAATAAATACATCTAGATATTCCCTGGGGAAAATCACAAAACATTGAGCAATTTTAAATAAAAGCTGTGCACTCTATTAACCTGAACTATTTTAAATGCAGGAATCTAAAAAGCAACTTCAATTTTCTAACTCAGTGAGTAAAGAAATAGATGGAGAACAATGCTTCCCCTTTTAGTGGCTTTCTTTGCAGCATGGAGAAGACAAGGCTGATCCTTTATTTAAATTCCAAGCATGGTTTCATAATTACAATAGTAGGAATAAAAATCAAGAGAAAAATTAACTTACTCTCCTCAAGCCCTACAAAAATCATTCGTATTGCAAAATAAATGTCTAACTTACATGTAAGGAAAGCCATGTGAGTGACTCTCCATCTGAAAGGGAGCTATCAATAAAGGGGAGTGTTTTGCCTGAGCATGAAATGTCATCCGTAAGTTCATAAGTCTGAGCTCTTGATCCCCAGCTGGCAGCACTAGTTGGAAGGTTACAGATTGACTAAGATGTCATAGTTTGAGCTGGACCCCTGGGCCCAGATCCGCCCATCATAATGTTCTACTTGTAGGTTTCTATGACCCTCTGTATCCTTTTATTTTGCTATTCTCCCATGCGTCTCTCATTTAGAGTCCCAATAGGATGCCCTCCCCTCTGTCCCAGTTTCCTGGTAAGTGAAGGCTTTCTTGGGGCATGCCCCTTGGGCTAGTATGCAGATATAAGTGAGTATATACCATTTGACTCTTTCTGCTTCTGGATTTATTCACTCATTATGATCATTTCTAGCTCAATCCATTTATCCACAAATTTTGGAAATTTGCTGAGTAGTATTCCATAGTGTAAATGTACCGCAATTTCTTCTACTGAGGGACACTTAGGCTGTTTCCATGTTCTGGCTATTATGAATAAGGCTGCTATGAACATGGTTGAGCATATGTCCCTGTTGTGTGCTGGAGCATCTTCTGGGTATATTGTAAGGAGTGGATTAGCTGGGTCTTGAGGAAACCCTATTCCCATTTTTCTGAGATAGCGCCAGATAGATTTCCAAAGTGGCTGTACTAGTTTGCATTCCCACCAGCAGTGAAGGAGTGTTCCTTTCTCCACATCCTTGCCAGCATGTGGTGTCATTTGAGTTTTTGATCTTAGCCATTCTGATAGGTGTAAGATGGAATCTCAGAGTCGGTTTGATTTGCATTTCTCTGATGACTAATGATGTTGAACATTTCTTTAAGTGTTTCTCAGCCATTTGATATTCCTCTGTGGTAAAGTCTCCGTTTAGTTCTGAGTCCCATTTCTCAATTGGGTTATTGGGTTTGGTGGTGTTTAATTTCTTGAGTTCTTTATATAGTTTGGATATTAGACCTTTGTCAGATGTAGGGTTAGTGAAGATCTTTTCCCAGTCTTTCAGATCGAGTAAGAGATGGATCCTTGCTGGAGGAAGTAGCTCACTGCGGGTGAGTTTTGAGATTTACCACCCGCCCCACTGCCTGTTCTCCTTCTATGCTCCCTGTATGTAGATGCAATATGATTGGCCAGCTTTCTGTTCCAGCCATATCATCCCCACCATGATAGACAGTTGTCCCTCTGGAACTAAAAGACAAAATAAACCCTTTTTTCTTGTATCTGTTTTATTGGGATATTTTATCACAGCAACAGAAAAGAAACTAAAACAAGCAAGAGTCCCTTACTTGTAACCAATAGTTGTTTTGCTTTTTAATAATAGCTTCAAAATTCATGTTTTGACTCCACTGAAGTAAAAGAATGTCTTTGTCCTCAACATGCATGCTGTGGCATATGTGGACCCCTACACACACACAGAGAGAGAGAGAGAGACAGAGACAGACAGACAGAGAAGAGAGAGAGACAGACAGACAGAGACAGAGACAGACAGAGATGACAGAGACAGAGAGACAGACACAGAAGAGAGAGAGAGAGATAATAGAGAAATGGATCAAAAGAAATGTATTAGATGCCTGGTCTCTCCATTGGTGATGTTACTGTGGGGCTTTCTGAAAACTTCACAAGTGAGGCCTCGCTTCAGGAAAGCAAGTCCAATGCAGTGAATCCTTAGTAACACATGATCTTAGCTCTCCCTAAACTGAACAGCAGCCCTCCATCACGTGCCGTGATGTTCTACCCACGCACACAGGACCTCGTGTCTATGGGCTGAATCCTTTAAAGCATGAACCAAAATAAACCTTCCCTCTTAAATTGCATCTGTCAGGTGTTTTTGTCACTACAATGAGAAAAGTCACTAATACAGTACATGATTACACTGTTGTCTTTATTGAAATGTTTATCACTCAGTATCATAAAAGGTCTTTCTACATATTATCTTTCTTTCTCTAGGTAACTCTTCAGAGAAAGAAAGTTGTGACACTCACATTTATATGTACAATGTGTGACATGGTGCCTGAACACAACTAGTGTTCAATCAACATTGATCATCCAAAACTTTTAAAGGTAAGACCAAAGGTTAAATTAGGGTTCTGAATAATTGAGTGTCTAATGATAAAATTTAGATAGCCATAAATACACCAGAACTACATATGAGTGCCTGAACATACCTGAGTGTCAGTGCTGGGCAGACTCCAGTATTTTGTTTAAGCTCTCTCTGTTCATTAGATCTATAACTTAATTATCGGTAAGGATATGCACCATGTCCTTAAGCCAGGGAAACAGCTGCACTACACTTTCTAGATTACAAGTATCACTGTTAAGCCAGCAAATATTGAGAATAATTGCTGCTGGCCCACACTGCACAGCGCAGTCCTCAGTGCTCTTCACATGACAGTTCATAAGGAAGTCAGGGTACCAATTTATACAAGTAAGGCATGGCCATAAAATAAATCAGCCCAGTGGTGTAAAACAAAATCCACTCCTTCTCAGGAGCACACTTACAGATGAGCAGAGGCCTGTGGTGGCTGGGGGTTTTGCTTCATGGCCAAGTGCCTTACTGTAATTGAGCTCAACTGTCCCCATCTGCGTCCCTCCTCTTTTAGTTTGTAAGTTTTGAGCAAACAAGCATGTGAGCATGTGCAGTCTACAAAGTAATACAATCCTAGAACAAAAAGCATGCCTCCTTTTGAGAGTCAGAGAAGATATTTCTAAGGAAACCAGATTTGCCAATTTTAAGTTATTGCAATAATTATTTTAATTATAAATTAAATTAAAAATCAAGTAAGACCACTGAGATAGCTCAGAAGGTAAAGGCACTTGTCAATCAAGGCTTCAAAACTGAGTTTGGTCCCTGGAAACCACATAAAAAGGGAAGGAGAAAATTGACATCACAAAGTTACCCTCTGACTTCCATATATGTTCTGTGGTATGTGTGCATCGACACATAGATCATGGACACACACATATCATCAACACATACATATGTCATGAACACACACATCATGAACACACTCACATATCATGAACACACATATAGATCATGAGCACACACACGTACCATGAGCATACACAGGATAATAAAATATTAAAAATCTTAATCAAGTAAAAAGATATCTAAATTTTTATTAAGAAATGTATTTACCAATCACTCACAAGGATAAAACGATAAAAAAAATAAAAACACTTAAAGTTTATGGGTTTTTTTTTAAGATTTCAAGATCTGTACAGTGACTGGAGTAAAAATCAATGCCATCAAATGTTTGCTTAAGAGTCTAGCACTTGGGAAGCAGAGGCAGGAGAATCATAATGAGTTTGAGGCACCAGACTTAAAGAGATCTTGTCTCAATTTTTTTTTATATTATAGGAGCCACGGAGGTCAAGGACACCACAAGAAGACCCACAGAATAAACTAACCTGGGCTCATAGGGGCTCCCAGAGACTGAACTGCCAACCAGGGAGCTAGCATGGGACCAATCAAGGCGCATGCATTACCACTGTGCAGCTTGATCTTCTCCTGGGACCCCTAACAGTGATAGCAGGAGCGGTCTCCGACTCTGTTGCCCGCCTTTGGAAGCCTTCCTCCCTACTGGGTTGCCCTGTCTGCCCTTAATAGAATAGGAGGTGCCTAGGAGTATTGCAGCTTGATATGCCATGGCTGGTTGATGACCATCAAGGCTGCCTCTTTTCTGATGAGAAAAGGGGAAGGAGTGGATGGGGTTGGGGGTGAGATGCCAAGAGGAGAGGAAGGGGAAACATGGTCAGGATGTAAAATAAGTAATTATTTTCCTATATTAGAAAATAGCTTTAAAGTCAGTTACCTAAAACAGCAAATTAAACTGGTAGTAGAAGTAAGAAATTAAACATATATGAAAATTAATTTAAAAGAAAAAAGAAGGAAAAAGTGATTAGAAGTAAATTTGGTTCTCTGAGGGGAAAAAAATCTCAAATACTTCTATATAGCCAACACAAGTAATTTTGTTTTGTTTTTTCAAGACAGGGTCTCACTATATAACTCTGGCTGTCCAGGAACTCAGAAACCCACCTGCCTCTATTTCTGAGTGTTGGGATTAAAGGTATCCATCACTATACCCAGTTTAACAGATGATTTTTAAAAGAAATGTGTTTATTACGATTTCTGATCTGTACTTGCAGTTTAATTTTTAATTAGTTGTCTGTCAATGTTCAAATACTGTGAACAAATTTTGACAATGTGTCGTGTATGAATCATTTGTATAAATTTGTTCATATATTTTATCATAGAAAGTCCCCATCTTAAGGTAAATATCCATCCATACCTTCCTGGCATTTTTTAGAGATGTATTTCTTCTTACATTTAACTCTTCACTGTTTCTAACATTTATTCTGGTAGACAAGACAAAGTAAAGGCATTGCTTTCATTTATTTACTTTTAACCCATTGTCCTTTTGATAGTTTTCAACCTGAATTGTCCAACAG
The DNA here is from genome assembly GCF_903995435.1 of Acomys russatus. Classification (NCBI taxonomy): domain Eukaryota; kingdom Metazoa; phylum Chordata; class Mammalia; order Rodentia; family Muridae; genus Acomys; species Acomys russatus. The sequence continues at coordinate 36,367,053 of NC_067159.1, forward strand.
CTGTGAGAGAATATCATAATAAAAATTACTAGCTATGGATAAATTAAATGAAGGAAAGAAGATGTAAACTGTGGCAAAAAGGTGTAGACTCTTCCAGAGACACAGCTTCCTCCAAAGGGCTGCTGACCACTGGAGGCAATGTCTTAGGGAACACAAAAGGGTCTTATGTTGTCCCCTAAGGTCATCCAAAATACGCTTCACTGTCAGCTGGACAATGTTGAGGTAATAAAATATCTGGGGAAAGTTCATTTCTAGGTTTTTAGCTGACCAAGCAAGTAACCATAGGGTTTATAAATTAACAAAACACAATTTAGAGTCTCATCTTAACTTTGTAGAAATTTTCTACTTCACTCAAGCTTTAAAAGGGAAAACCAGACCCAAACAGTGCCAAGGTTTTCAGTGGTTTATCTTGTGGCAATGCAAACTGATTTTTTATTGAAATTCTTATCATGCACAATATTATCAGCAGCAAATGGCGTAGAAATTCCAAATAAATAGAATTTTCCTATCTCCTATAATGTGAAAGCCATGCCTGAATAGCCAGATACATGTTTTCTTATACTCAGGAAAGAAATTTACTTCATCCATTTAATCCCACTTTTGAAGAATGTTTTATATGGGAATAGTTCTAATATAATTTGTATAAATTTCATTGGTAATGAAAAAACAACAGGAAATTTGTCTATTAATATAATAGAATACTTGAAAATACTTTTCTGTCTATATAAGTTTTTGGGTTTTTGTTTGTTTGGTTGGTTGGTTGGTTGGTTTGGTTTGGTTTTACGAGACAGGGTTTCTCTGTGTAGCCTTGGCCATCCTGGACTCACTTTGTAGACCAGGCTGGCATCAAACTCACAGCGATCCGCCTGCCTCTGCCTCCCGAGTGCTGGGATTAAAGGCGTGCGCCACCACGCCCGGCCTAGATAAATTATTTTAATCTGTATATTATGGTAAAAAATTTTCCCATACCAAATCCAGAATCCTGATACTTTTCCCTCTTCCCAGCAGTTCCATTTTGTCTCCTCATTTGGGCATAGAACTGCATAAGAGCAGGATGCTTGTGATAGTATTGCTTCTTAACCAGGCATGATCTATAATCACTGAGGAGACAAACCTGTGTCATATCTAGATAGAGTTCAGTGGTGTAGGAAGATGTCCCCTCAAAGTGGGAAGAACAACTCATGGCTCGAGTTTCAGGTTGACCAAAAATGAGAAAGTGAACAGAATGCCAAAACCCATTCCTCTGCTTCCTGGCTGTGCCCATCCACCTCAGGGCCCTGTGCTGTCTTAGTCTCATTTCCTTTACTGTGATAAAACATGAACCAAAACCAACTTAGAGAAGAATGAATTTATTTTGTCTTACAACTATCAGGTCACAATCCATCACTGGATTGTCAAGGCAGAAAGCTGTAGGCTGGAAATGAAGCAGGCAGGACAGAGAATTGATATTTACTGGCTTGATCCCAAGTTCACAGGCCAGGCCCACCTGACCAGAGGTGGTAGAGCCCATAGCAGGGATCATATCAATCAACAGTCAAGAAAATACCATGAGATCATTCCCACAGGCTGTTCTGATGGGGACAGTTATTCAACTGAGGTTCCTTCTTCCTAAGTGACTCTGGGTTTCTGTCAAGTTGACAACTGATGCTGTGACATGCGCCATGCCTTCCTGCCGTGATGGAGTGCACCCCCCCCCACTGTGAGCGAAACATTTCATCCTAAGTTTCAGTTGTTAGGTATTTTATCATATCAACAATAACAATAACTAATATTTTTTAAATGGTACCAAGAGTGAAGTCATTGCCCTGATTAACCTGACCGTGTGTTTTTAAGCCTTTGGAAGTAGTTCATGGAAAATATGTGGAAATTTTGAAGCTTTCATCTAGAAAATCACTACAAATGCTATAAGCAGAGCTTAGTGGGACATTCTAAAAGGAAGTTCAAAATGCTAGAAGAAATAGAGTGAATGCCTGATTCATGAGATTTGAGAGAGGAGCAAAGACTTCCAAGATCTGGTCAAGAGGCCATTCTTGCATAATCTGGTAAAGAGTCTGGCTGTACTCGGCTCATATACAGAGAACTTTATGAAGCTGAAATCAAAAGTAATTAACTAGTTTGTTTGGCCAAGGACCCTCGTGGGTCCCACAATAAGGGGAATAGGGACTGCTTCTGATATAGACTCTGGCAGTCCAACATCGATCACTCTTCCTCTGGCAGGGTGGCCTTGCCAGGCCACAGAGGAAGAGGACACAGGTATTACAGATGAGACTTGATAGGCTGAAGTCAGGTGTTAGTGGAGGAGGGATCCCCTTTCCGAGGACTAGGGGAGGGAGGGAGAAGGGATGAAGGAAAGAGGGTGAAATAGGGAGGTGATGAGGAAGGGGGCTACAGTCTGGATGTAAAGAACTCAAACTGCAAAACAAGCAGGTAACTTATATTGCTAAGCCCACTACATTGGAATAGTTCTGAAACTGGCTGAGACATTAATGTACATGCATAGACAAGCCTTCTTATTGGTCACAGAATCCCTGTGACTTATTATTAGATGCCATTCTTTGAGTGGCATGAATGAATATTTACAGATGTCTTTCTTTTGTTCATACTAAGAGCAGAGAACGAGTTTAATTGTTCTGTGCATCACACACATCTCATACATTTATAATTTTAGAACTGTATAATGCTTGTGAGGATCTATATGTTTTCAGAACAAAAGAACCAGACGCTGAATCTGGATCAGACCTGACAGGATTCATCCCTCTCAGGATGCTGGACACGGACATCCTTCATCCTTCATGTTCCATCCCCAGGTGCTTCAGTTGCTGTTATTCATCAGAACAGGACAGCTCCCAGGACAGCTTCAAAGAAAGCTTCCAGTACAAATTGGTCTAGCATTTTAGACTGTCCCACACAGGACTCCTAGTAGGCCTGGACTTTCTCAACATTTAGAAACTGGACCACAAACGCTATTCCTGGATTGATTAACCATGTTCCCCAATTTTATTTGGACCCCTACAAAGGTGCTATTTGCCCCAAATCAACCAGAAGAAACGTTAAGAGAATGATGCCCCATTTCCCTTAAGGGGAGTTAGGTAGGTTTTGTTTCCTCTCTTGGGCTATGGATGCTTATTTTCATTGGGAGTTGATGATAAGTTATTATTGATCTTATTCAGACAAAAATGAGATTGGACTCAGGGATGCCTCTCTTTTCCTTTATCTTTCTTTCATAGATATGGAGATGAGGATTGAAAAGTTAGAAGGGGGGATATAGAAATATATAGAGATGATAGGATTAAAAAGTAGATTATTGAATCTACTCCTCAACCTAAGGCCATATTTGTTATTAACAAATAAGGTTATTTTTAGTCCATTGGTATAGAATTCTGTATATTGATACAAAATAAGTTTAATTTTGATAGATTGGTATAGAATTCAAATTTAAGATTATTCTTCACACACATTATATATATTTCTACTCTAATATGAGGTATTTAACCCATACAACTCAAATATAATACAAAGATTACTTCCAATTCCTTGAAAGTGCTATTACAGGCTGTTTATGATAATTAAGTAATACAATCTAATTGTTAGTTGATCAAATAATGGTCATGTCAACTACTACCAATTTTTATCATAAGAATATACATTCTAGCTTTAACAGATAGATATGATCCTGTAGATAGATGAGATAAAATAGTTAGATAAACCTTCAAAGCCTCAGAGACCTACAGAATATGACATTTAAAAATGCTTTTAATATTTTAAAGATTCTTTGACAACAAGAAAAGTTAACTCCTAGAAACACTCAGCCTACCTCAAGAAAATGATGAGCATCACAGAACCATCTTATGGACATGGCTTCAAATATGGCAAACCAGCCACTGGACAAAATGTCTTTGCTTCTGCCACAGACAGAATTCTGCCTAAAAATGGGCAAGCTTGGATGCAGGCGGAGTCGATGGCCAAACTCTGCCAAGACAGAGTAAGCAAGTCCTGCCTCTGTCAGACATATTGGGCCAGAAGGCTGAAGATGATGCTGCAACATTATAGAGAATTCTGGGTAACTGTTCAGGCAGAAAATGTCTTCTCTCTCTCTCTCCCTCTCTCTCTCTCCCTCTCTCTCTCTCTCTCTCTCTCTCTCTCTCTCTCTCTCTCTCTCTCTCTCATTTTGGAAGCTGCTAACCTGCACTTCCAGTTCACTCAAGTAATTAAGTTTCATTCCTTCTCAAGTCTCTGATGGAGTTGAAGACCAGATAGTTTAGTCTTACAATCAACTTTAGTTGTTTAGGGTTTAAGATGTTTTTAGATCTAGATAGATGTTTTAAGTTGACAGAGATGAGATATGATAGATATTGATTCTCATTCAGAATTTTGGAACCACCAAAGTAGGAAAGATGTTTTCTACAAGGTTGCCAAATACAATTAGTCAAAACACCATAAATGTAACATTCATATAGTCTCTGATTATTTTGTGGTTCTTGTTGCATGTAATTTTTTATTTGTGTGTAGTAATATTAAATATATATATATATATGAATCACTTATAATTCTAGAGATCAGAAATCTTGAAATCTGGTGAAGCCCTACTCCTCAGAGACAGTATCCTCTTACTTGTTCATAAAGCAGAAGAGGCAAAGCACCCACTAACACTGAGGCCTCCTAATTAAGGACTCTAATTTCACTCATGAGGACAGGACTTTTAAAAGTCACACTTTAAAATCTTATTGGTACAGTCATCTGGGTCTTGTAATGACACTGTCTAATGACATGGATTGGGTTTGTTTTCTCTGCTAGTTAAAGAATTAGAGCAACATGTAGCAGCAGAAAATTCACAAACATGGCAAACAGAACCAGCAGTTGAGGAAAGGTGTTTACTGGGGATGAGAAAACACACACATGCAGCAGGTGAACAGAGAAAAGACCCTCTGCTGATCTCAAGAGCTGGGCTTTTAAAGCCTCTGAAGAGTTTTCCCCTAATGTAGAGCCAGTCAGTATGAAGAAAATTAGGGTGGTTGGTTAGATCACACTGTTGTGTGACTACAAGCAAGCCCGGAAATTGCTGAGCCAGTCCATCAGTGGGTGGAGCTGCGGTGGGGGCTGGTGGGAAACAAAAGCCTACAGAGCCTTTGTTTTAAATTACTCAGATTTTGTCTCAAGTCAGGAGGGTGAGGGAAAAGGTGATATCTTAGAAATTTGCCACTTTTATTCCCTATCTCTCTGCCTGACAGGGAGTCTGTCTAACCCCTGCTTTTCCACTATCATACTAAGGATAATAGTGTGAAGAAAACTGAAAAGAAGCCTGTCTGCATTACTGACTGATTAGAGCTGAGGTTGGAATGTTGTGGATCCAGGAGCTAGTAACTTTATCTTGGGCTAGTGCTAGCCCTACTGAACAGCCCTAACGTCTTCTGACTAATAAATACAAACCCTTTAAAATCTACTAATTAAACAGACCACTAGCTTCCACCAATCCAATATCTGAGATTGTCATCAGATGGAATCTTTGGTCTATAAAACATCTTCCCACATCACACAACACATGCATTTCTGGTGTACTTTAAACATGCCTTGATTTATGAGTTTCTTTGTTATAAAACTTCACGAGGCAAGGTCATGGTATTATATGCTTTTAATCTCAGTATTCAGAAAGCAGAGGCAGAAGGACACTTTGAGTTTGAGGCCAGCCTGGCCCACAGAGCAAGTTCCAGGATATCCAGGGCTACACAGAGAAACCCTCTTTAAAAAAAAAAAAAAACTAAACTAAACTAAATCTGTGCTCCTGGGCCATGATCACTTAAAATGGTTCCATTTTTGCATTGGCAATAACAAATATTAACATATGATTTTGGAAGGACACAAATAATTTGGTCATAGTAGTAAGTAGAAAATATAAATGACTGCTTACTTTCTGCATGTCATATATGGGTTTTTTGGTTTATTTTAATAAATGGGTCACTGAATGGAAACTAAGAAATCCTAAGTTTAAAAATCTCACTTATGCATTTTGCTAATCACATATATTTAAGCATTTTACCTCTGCCCTTGCAGCACATGTGTGTTTAGTCTAGATAAAGGGGTTATGAAATATATAAATATAACCCATCTCAGGCTTGCATCATCTCAGGGAATACTGCTATGGCTCTTCAACTGGACGCATTAGGGACTAAGTCAAACATACAAAAATGCTAGCAGATCTTTCTTAAGATTCATGATAAGATGACAAGCAATACTGAACATAGCTGAACACACACACACACACGCGCGTGCGCAGCTTTCATCTCAAAGGGAATAAAAGATGATTTTTTTTTTTTTGGAGCAATAATAAGTCACCCAGGCCCAGCAACAGAGAGCTAGGTCACCCAGCTTCCTGGTCCCAATATGGAAGGAATTTCTAGAAGCTATATAGTAGCAGAACAAAGTCACAAATCAAGACAACTTGAAAATGCCTTGGTGGGTTCAGCAAAGAAGCAGGTCACAGCCAAGAATACAAGCCTCAGGAGTGATCTGACAATGTTCTTAGGCCTTTGATTGGTGGAGAACAGATTTTTGTTAGGATAATATATCCCCAAGCTTTTTATCTGTTTATTACGGTGCTGGGTATGACAGAGAGTGGACAAGGAATGCTTCTTTTAGGGGTGCTAACGATAGCCTGGGACAAATTGTGATTAGGTTCCCAGACCAAACATCCCAAACTCTCCACATTCCTAGAAGTTTTAATGACTCCACCACCCTTAGCACACACAGCTCCTTTCCAGGAATTTTCTTTCACAATACTGACATATAGAATGGGTTGTATTTTATCACGCAGTATTTTTTAACCGTCATGGCCAGGGATGAATATTTTAGTGATGAGCTAAAAATTACATCCACAAACAAAATTATACCAACTTTGCAATTTGAATTTTGTTCCATTATTATAAATATTAATCATTGCTATTTGGCTCAAGTGCTCACAGAAAATTTAAAAATTGAAATAACTTGAGTTCTGTTGCTGTCACAATCATTGGTCTGCCTTCCTTTATTTCTAATCTACTGTTTAAACACATGAATTTTTTACTTCTGTGATTTGCCTGGAAGTGCTTCAATGATTTTGACCCTTTTTAAGTTACTAATGGAACTAGTGAAGGTGTCAGGACTCAGAGGCCAATTTTTCAAATAGAAGTTCTCCAAAATTATTTCACACAAAGGATTATATTTATTAATAAGTACATTTAGGAATGCAATACATTTTCATGTGCTAAGCTGAACACAAACACGTATAGCTTCAGTAAACCTCAGAAGTAGTTATAGTAATTGTTTAGCTAAGAACTTTCAGTAAAAGATATTTTTATCCAAGTGGAATATTTTATTCTAGGCATTGTTTGGTATGCTTATGCATTATGTTCATAAAAGTAAGCTAAATTTTAATCAATCTGATGAGTAGTTTTACATTTTCTACAGATTTACCTTATTTTTTTTCATCCTTAGCGGAGGGGTCTTCTCTTGACCCATTCCTCAGATGACCACTAAATTTGCATTAGGTCATTCTATCTCAAAAATGAGTATTTTGGGGCTGGAGAGATGGCTCAGTGCTTAAGAGCACCGCCTGCTCTTCCAAAGGTCCTGAGTTCAATTTCCAGCAACCACATGGTGGCTCATAACCATCTGTAATGTGATATGGCGCCCTCTTCTGGCTTGCAGGAGTACATGCAAGCAGAGCACTGGATACATAATAAATAAATAAATCTTTTTTAAAAAATGAGTATTTTATAATTTTCCAGGCTTTCCAAACTTCCGTGGCTCTCTCGTCTTACCTGTTAGCAGGTGATGTTACATTGTAATCCATTGGGAAATCTGAAAGAATCAAGAGATGTTTCTTTGTTCTTCCTACCATGAAAATCAGCCAGCACTCCTTTGTCGGAATCCATGTCTCCAACTTCTTTCTATGCTGTGTCCTTCACTTCTCTTAAGGTTTCTTTCTTAAGTTTTTCCCTTTCTCTCTCTCAAACTTGGTGTTTTCCCTCTTACTCTAATATCATGAAATTAAAAGCTTCGACACAACAAGGAATACAATCAAGTATAGAGCCTACAAAATGAGGCGGGGCAAATTTTTTTCTACCTCTATATCTGACAAAGAAATATTGTCTTGAGTATAGAAAGAACTCAGAAACTAAATAGTAGTTCAAACAATGCAGTCAGTAATAGGATTCAAGGACCCTGGCTGACAAATATCTCTCTCTCTCTCTCTCTCTCTCTCTCTCTCTCTCTCTCTCTCTCTCTCTCTCTCTCTCTCTGTGTGTGTGTGTGTGTGTGTGTGTGTGTATGTGTGTGTGTGCATGTCTCCTCATTATGTGTGTGTATGTGTGTTGTGTGTTTCTAAGATTACACTTTCCTCCAATCTCATAGAATAATCACCACACTTGATTCTTTCTGAGTTTCCTCAGCTAGCCTCACTGAGCCTAGCTGCATCTGCCAGGCTATACTCAAGCCATCGGTGGTTAGAGTGTCACCTCTAAGGATTTTGGCACCTAATATCCCTACTATCCCTTTTTATCCTCCAACCCCTATGAGTCAGCATCTCATATGTCAAGTCCAGAGTGCCCTAATTTTGTTCCATCAGCCTCCAAGGCTTGTGTAGCTAACTAGTTGCCTAAAGTTCATCTCCTCTGCTGAAATGCCATTTTTATTTTTCTCACTTTATCCTCACTGTATCATTTCATGCATTAACTAGTATCTATATAGCATACTCTCCAAATACATACAGTCAGATTCTTCTCCAATCCAGACTCACATAGCCAACTGCCCACACTGACATATGTAACACATCAAAATCGTAACAGATCCTAAAACATAACTCTAACTGTAATGGCTGGTGACTAAGCTATGACTAGTGGCAGTAAAATGTGCATTTGTCTGTCTGTGGAGCTCCTTTCAGAAAGGTTTGGCAAGTGACACAGTGAGGGGGAGCACACCCTCAATGTGAGCAGCCCCACCCGGGTCAGACAACAAAACCAAAGGCGTTAACTGGGTCCGTCTCAGAAGGCGGGTGGCGGGAGCCAGTGCACACACTTGCGTGTGTTGGTGGCTTCTGCCATCGTTCTCTGACATCAGATGCCAGTTTATTTGGTTTTTAACATGGACTCAACACCAGTAACTTCTAGGCTTTCTGCACTGTTGTGGTGGTGCTGAGTTGTACATTTGCTTTAACCCATCAGCTACCAATTCGACTATCTGTCTTGCTGTACACAGCCGTTGCTGGACTAGCCAGCCCCTATAGGTAAGACAGTCCAATAATACCTCATTATTCTTGTGTAGATGAATGGGTGGGTGGGTGAGTTCTATTGGGTCTATTCCATAACACAGTAACAGTTTTCCTACTAAATCTCTTCTACCTCTATAAATGGCGCATTTACCCAATACCCCAAGACAAAAACTTTTGATTTTTCTTCTTACTTCACAGCATATTTCCAATCCATAATGATTTGTGAACCTACCATCTAAGTCTATGCCAAAAACGGTTGGAGAATTGGCTCCGCAGTTGATAGCATTTGTTGTTCTTGCAGAGGACATGGATTCAGGCCCTACCACCCATATGGTGGCCAACAAGCATCTGTAAATCCAGTTTCAGAGGATCTGGCACCCTCTCGTGACCTCTGCAAGCACTATACACACATGGTGTGCACACATACGTGCAGGATAAACACTCACACACATGAAATAGATAAATAAATAGATAGATCATGTTAAACATGCCAACCAAAATTATCACCATCTACTATGATCTAGCATTGTATTTTACTAAAATTCCTCAACCATACTCTAACTAGTCCTTTTTTGTAATTTAATTTTTGCTGCCATTGGATTTTTCTGTATAAAAGCTGAATGAAATGTATAAAATATAAGTCACATGCCATTCCCTTAAATAGGACACTTCAACAGTTTCCGACAATAACCAGAACCGTGTCCTTAATATTTCCCTAACCCAGAGTCATCTCTCCGGCTTCCTTACTATCTTCTATAGTCTCAATTATCTCACCCTTTATGTCTCCGAACATCTTTCCAACTGTTTCTCTATCTCCTCTCTCCAGTTTAGATTCATTGCCCTTCCGTTCTTTCTCAAAATAAACCAATTAACATTTCTCCCCAGGCTACTGCCTGTAGTAGTCTCTGGAACACACTTTGATCTTGTTTTGCTTCCCCACTTCTATGACAACTCTACTCAAAGAGACCTTTACTGATTACTGCAATCTGACATGGCAACTGCCCTGTCAAACTCTTCCCCTTTCCTCTGCTATTACGTATTTTCTGTCCTGGTATTTATCCTTGCTAGAATCCCTATAATACATTTATGAGGGTTTTTTTTTCTTTCTTTCTTTCTTTCTTTCTTTCTTTCTTTTTTTTTTTTTTTTTTTTTTTTTTTTTTTTTTTTTTTTTTTTTCCCATTTTGTTTGCACCACCTCACTAGAAGCTGAGATCAGTGGTGCAATTTATCCTCTCAGTCCCAATTAGTGATTAAGGGAGAAAGGCTAGATGAATATATTAAAGTAGAAAAAAATATTTTAGTCAAGAGAATAGAATCTCTGGCCTGGGCAGAGACAGAACATTCCAGTTAGGTAAGATTAAATACTTAGCCAAGAAGCATTCCCTAGGAAGGCAGGCTCACCTAAGTCATGCTAAAAAGACAAAGAATTAGTAGTCCTTTAATAACATACTATACTTTTCCTGCCTAGAATCCCTATCCCAGCACAGTAGCTTACCTCTGACAGGGGGTGCCCTCCTACCCCACTGTCTGACCACAGCCTATTAAGTCTCATCAGGATAGCATCCCCTTTCTCTGTGTGCCCACAAGGCTGCCCTGCCAAGGGGCAGTGATCAAATCATGGGCTCCAGAATGCATGTCAGAGGTTCAGCCGCAATCCCCCCACCCCACCCCCACCACTTGGAGAAGGAGCTGTCCATGCTACATCTGAATGGGGGGGGGGGTTAGGCTCTCTGCTTGCAAGGAATGTCCTTGGTTGGTACATCAATTTGTGCTGGCCCCTGATGATCTCCCTGTGGAGCTCCTGACCCCTCTAGGTCCTTCCTTCCCCCAACTCTCCCCTACAACTCTCAGCACTCCGCCCAGAGTCCTAGTATCTTTCCTGATCCCTCTCTAGGTGGAGTCTCTCAGAGGATGTCTATGTTGGGCTAACGTCCACTTATAAGTGAGTATATACCATGCGTGTCTTTGTGGGTCTGGGTTATCTCACTCAGGGTGTTCCTTTCTAGTTCCATCCATTTGCCTGCAAACATCAAGTCTTCCTTCTTTTATCACATTCTTTCTTTAAAGCTCTCCTCCCAATCATACAGTTGCTTGCTAGCCGCTGGCCGTGTATCTGGCCTCCACAGTGGCCTTTCGCTTCTGTTCTCCTCTCTCTTCCATTCTTTTTCTCCAGGCAGATACCAAGATTGACAGCTTGCCAAACCTGCAGCTTTTCTTTTAAACTCTAATAAAATTACTCTTGAGCTCCCCCCGCCCCGCCCCGTCTTGAGTCCATTCTGCAATTCTTTTATTAATGAGATTAAGAAGCCTGAAGGGAGTGAAGAAAAGGAAGGAAGGAGCAAAGGAAGAAAAAAATGCTATAAAATATTTATCTTAGTGTTTTACTGTGCTTTGGGGGTAGGAGGCAAATACCTAGAGTATAGAATGGCTTGTTCCTAAGTTCAGCAAAGTCTGGCTTTGACAAAGGATTGATGGGTTGTTTACCAACATTACTGTATCATTTCAGAGTCCCTGGTTGGCCTTCTGTACCAGAGGGAGTAACCAAAATCAGTTGTGTATTTGTAAAAATAGTGGGAGAAGATTGGCAACATACTCCAAAGCTTTTTAGAATTCTCAGCCACATCAGGAAAACAAAATGGGAATCGATCTGGAGACGATGAAGACCGTTAAAGCAAGTTAGCGAAAAGACCCACTGACATGCTACGTGTCTACTCATACCCAAGGGGGAAATAATGCAACTGTCTGACCGCACTGCTGGAGGAGGTAGGAGGCAGTGAGCCCCAGATTCCATAGCTCCTCTCTCACCAGCTCCTGCCAGATACCTGGAGGAAAGCCAGCGAATCGGAGCTGTGCAGAGCTCAGCCTGGACAGGGTAAGTTGCTCAGATCTACAGACGAGTAACTTCCTCATGAAAGAAATCCCTAGGATTGAAATTGTCTTAGACCTCCAGGAAGAAAGAGGAATCCCCTCAACAAGAAACTGGAGGTTGACTTAAGAGCTTGTGGTGCTCATGTGCCGTGGTTATTACTTTTCTATTGCTGTGATGAATATGGTGACTGAGGCAACTTTCAGAAAAAGGAGTTTATTTGGGCTTATCTTTCCAAAGGGATAAGAATCCATCTTGGCCAGATATCATGGCAGCGGAAATAGGTGCGGCAGATGGAAGAGGATGATTAGAGTTCACACCCTCAACTGTCATCAGGACACAGAGCAAACAGGGTACAGCAGAGGCCTTGAATCATGAAGCAGCGCCCCACCCCTTACACCCGTCCACCAGAAAAGCCACATCTCCCAAACCTCTCCAGACACCACTGACAACTGGAAATCGAGTGCTTAAATAAGAGAGACTATGGCGGATGTTCTCATTCAAGCCGCTACACTGAGGTAAGGCAATGGAGACCCAAGAAATGAAGTACCAGGAGTCACGAGTCTGTCAGTCATGCCATCTGTCTGTCAGTCATGAAAGACCAAAATCAGCCCATGGCACTTCTACTTAGTTCAAACAAGTTCCCTAACCTTCCGACTCCTTTCCCCAACCCACCTACACCAAGCACAAAAAGACCGGAAGTAGGGGCTAGAAGCTGCGGAAAAGGGGAAGGGGTCACGAAACCATCTATGCCCCTAATCAGAGCCAGGCTGTTCGCCTGAAAACTACCTGAGCTGAAAGAAGGATGATTTAATTGCAAATCAAGTTTTGGGTTTCCCCTATTAAAATTCATGCCCTACTTCCTAATGAATATTGTGCTTTGTAACTTAGTTCAATCTTAAGCTTTCTTTGAGGGGGAGAGAATTTCACCACTCCATTAACATTAAAAGGGAGGAAATAGTTTCATTATGGTCTCATTGCTACAAATTATGCTAGGATCAACTCACTGTAGATGTGTTGTGGATATGATTATAGTGTATGACACAATACATTCATTCATATTGTTATAACAATTTTATAGCTTGAATTGTTTTCTATAGAAGTGCATTTTCCCCCTTTTCAGCCAATACTGTGCAACAGTCTTGCTCCAACTGTACCCAGAGCAGCAGCAGCAGCAGCAGCAGCAGCCGGGGAAAGACCTAGAAGCCCTCAGACATACAAGTTCCCAGGCTTCAACGCCAGGCATGGTGAATTATAATCCATCTATACAAGAAACACCCCCCACAGTGATTTATAACGTTCCAGCATTGGTTGACATCGTAAAAGATTCCCATTGTGTGCACGTTTTCCCAACTCTGCCTTCAGTAGTATTACTTGGGGAAACAAAGCCATCCGTGGTCAAGTGTTGATGTCACAGAAATAATCAAACACCGCACTTCAAACTTGTTTCCAAGAACCTATTATTAAATATTTACCAAGATGCCACTGAGTCACACGTACATGAATATTTGAGAAGCCCTGGCACACAAAGTTGTTTTTCATGATCGTATAGTAAAGGTTTTGGGATGCAAAAAAAATCCACATTCAAAATGCTCCATACTCTTTGCTGGATTCTGGGTACTTCCTCATCCACTGTTCTACGTCATCTTTTCACCTGCCCCCCTTTACAGCTCCAAGATAAATGTTCTCAATGTGATTGCTCCCTTTTTATACTATTTGTCAACACGTATCATCAATTTTCCCTTTGCTTTTATCTTTTACAGTTAATTTTGAGTAAGATTGTCTGAGTCAGAGAAATTGTCTGACTGAAAGCAGGCATGTCCCAGTCAGCATATAAACACTGATTACATTAAACCTTATTATCTCTCTTTCCCCATTTTCTGCTTATTTCACCTGTGATATCATTTTCTTCCTCCTGAATCTTCTTTTTGTATCTTTTGTCAGCCTAGGCACAGCTGTTCTCACTCTTAGGGTCCTATAAATTCCTTAAAAGTATATATCGTAAAGCAATACATGTTTATACGTGCACATTTATTCCTGAAGAAGTTCTATGGATCTTACCATATGCTCCTAATGGTTCATTTTTAAATAGGCATCTCAGGTAATAAATCCACATGAAATCCAATATAGAGGAAGAAAAGTAGCACAGACCTAAAAGATGTCTCCCTAAATGCAATAATGGAATCTCCAAATATAGGGCATTAGCAGCACTCCCCTCACAAGTGAGTCTACTCCATGACTGTTATCACCTCTCCTGGGCAATTGACACCCACCCATCTACTTGCCAGCTACTAACTCCTCCCTGCAAGTACTTACATTTCTGCTATCAAATATTTATCTAATAAAGATCCTATTAGGGTAGACACTATGCTTTCTAAAAGAAAAAAGTCAATCTGATTTGGCAGGGAGAGAATCAAATAAGCCAAAGTCTCTAGACAGACTATGCCTGGGGACACTGTGGGAGGGGGGTTATTCACTCAATCTGTAACAGCAACAAGCGCTTTGGTGAAGTGCACTACAGTTCATATTTAATTTCCTTCTGTAATGGTAAAATATAAAATAGCAGAGGCTGAAAAAGAAAAGTCTGGGGAACTTTGAAAAAAGGCTGTGGGAATGAAATAACAATGAATTTAGTGGTCTCTCAGCATACAAGAAAGGATTATAATGAAAAAAAAGACCGCCACAGAATGTCAATACTTTGAACATGAGAAAAAATGTAGTTTAACACATAAATCATACCAGGGGACTGAAAATAAAGAACAGAGCACGCGCGCGCGCACACACACACACACACGCACGCATGCTCACGCACACTAGACTCACTAATCATTGGTGGCATCAGTTGTTCCCAAAGATTCCAAATAAGACAATTTAATGCTTCATAATCAACCAAAGGATTGAACTGTGCACTGGGGAGAAATAAATGCTACTATTTGTGCCTTATTGATTATTTGCATTTTAGGTAAATAAATTGAAGTAAGCTTTAGCGGGCTTTCATCTCGTATTAACACAAAACATAAGGGATCTGACAAATCAGGCCAGCCACTAGCCCTCCGATTTGTTAACAAATCATGGGATTTTCATTCTAACAGGACACTGAGGCGATCTGCATATACTCTCTGAAGTTCAAGGTTACTTCTCTAAAGACTGCACAAGCAACAGAGTGGGGGTGCTTACACCCCCGAGGCACCCACAGAGTAAAGCCGACCACTCCAATGGGGCAGAGCTCCCAAACCCAGGACTGGCTAAACTTAACCATGGTATTCATTGATTTCGCCCCTAAGGCAAACATCAAGCTAGGACCTGAAGGTAGATTTTATTCATAAAAGTGGCAACCTTCCTGTTCATTATCATTTATACCTTACAAAGAGTTGGCAACAACAGGCACTTGTTCTTCAGTTTAGTAGATATTTATTGAATATGTGCCTTGAGTCATATATAAGCATTATATACAATAAAACTGAGGTTTGTTGTTTATATAAATTGATGAGAAAGCTTTTACTTAAATCAACCAGCACATTCAGAAGTCACGTTCAAGAATAAATCTAAGTTACTCAGATGGTTGCATAATTGACTCATAGGGGAAAACATACTATTTTAAAATTTAAAAAAAGGAAAGAAAAGAAAGAGGGGATGATAAGGAGAAACAAAAAATAGCCTTCTTCCCCTAATTATTATTATAATTCAGAGACTAAGAACATAAGTTAATTGAAAATATAAATTAGTTTTTGAGAAATTTTTGCACTGAAAACTGTTCATTGCAAGCATTATATGAGACAAGCTGACGTTTTATAAATCATAGACAACAAAATTATATTCTTGATGACCTGAGAGTCCCACACTGGACTCCCTTACAAGTAGCCATTATCCACAATATAAGAGTGCTTTTGTGCAAATCTCAGAACCTAAGTGAGACTAACACACTGACCCATTAAAACCAAGAAAGATGGTTTAGGAGTAAGATGAGCCACTTGACTTTGACTGGACCCTCTTTCCAGGCTGGTGCAATGCTACGCCAAGAGAATCCCCCAGAACATACAGTCTCTCCAGTGGGGAGGGGAGAACTAGATGAATGTGTTCTTAGAATGTTCTAGGCTACGCTTTTATATCTTACCTACTGGTTACACTTTAAAAGTCAGCAGCTCTAAAGCAAATTCTACTCTACTGCCTTGAAATTATGTCTTCACCAAGACCTAGAGGGTGAGTGAGCTTCGGAGTTCTCTGGTTCTTCAGAATTCCACGTCAGAACACAGAGACCCTGAGACAACTGTGCCCTTTTTCCTGTCTTCGTCCACCCTTGCTCAATCACTTTGTTTTCTACCCCTGGCCTCATAGCATCTGTGGGTAGGCACCATAAAGCTACAGATGTAGAGTTGCCCCAAAATAGGCATATCTGCCCTCAATAGGACTGACCATAAGAAGATACCAGATCAAACCCTGTGTGCTCACTGCCATTTATTCAGAGTTCAAAAATGACTATAATTGGCAGACTGGCATAAACACCAATAGGTGCTATTGAATGAAACAGATCCCTGGTTCATGCAAACCCCTACTCTCTGACAAAGACCAATAGTAGGAAGGCCAGTACAGAGCATGACCCATGTGTTAGTTTGCTAAGACTACCATAACAAATCACCACAGACAAAGTGGCTTAAACCACAGAAGTTTACTTTCTCACAATTCTAAGGCCAGGACAGGGACGTCATAGTTGTTTTCTTCTGAATCCTCTTTTCTTGACCTTCTGATTGCTGCTTTCTCACTTGGTCACACACGGCCATGTGTTGAGTTCCTAAGCAGCTCTTGTCTGAAAGACTTGGGATCTGAGGACCTGAAAGAATGGGGTGGACTACAATCTAATGCAATAGACAACCTTACTTCAGTTTCAATGTGCTTTTACACACAAATGAAATAAAAAAAGCAATAATCGAAGAAAGGCTATTTGAGTTCATTAAAAAAAAATGTAAGTAAATGCCAGTAAGCACACACTAAATATTAACAGAGCAGCCCTTCCCTAGAACTTTCTCAAGAGAGACCAATTTAAGCACAGTGCCTGTCATGTTGTATAGATTATATGTGGGAAGGCATGAAAGCAAGGCAAAGAACCATATCCAGATCCAAGCACACTGAGGACAGCATAGAACCCTTTAAGCAGACTGGGTTCTATAGCTATGTTCTTACATCCAACAAGAGTAAGCATGTCTTATAAATTGAATATAAATGTTTAACACAGGAGGCATGAAATCACATCCAAGAACAATTCAGGGAACAAAATGCACCTGAGGTAAAAGGCCAAGGCTCTCTGCCTTTTTCCCAGGAGCCTCTCTCACAGTTCCCCAAGGCAATGTTCACCATGGGTCATTGTTTTGACCATGTGCTGACAGCCATGTATTTTCTATACCTAAAAAGAACACAAGTCATATTGAATTAAAGCTTACCCTGATGACCCCATTTTAACCATGCCTGCCTCCTTTAAAGCTCCATCTATACATTACCCACTGTGATTGTTATTCACAATTGTCCACTTGGCTATATCTGGAATGAACTACAATCCAGAAGTGGAGGACACACCTATGATCTGGATCTTGAGGCATGACGATGACAACATGCCTGTGATCTTGAGGCTGGAAGACGCACACCTGTGATCCAGATCTTGAGGCAAACCTTTGATCTGGACCATACCTTCCATTGGAGGCCTATGTAAGGACAGTGAATGAAGGAAGGGTTTGCTCACTCTCCACCTGCTTGCAGACGCTTTGCTGGCACATCCATTGGAACCTACTCCTTCCAGAAGACCAGCTGAAACAGTCAGCCTTGCGGACTGAGCAACTACGAGATTTTTAGACTTTCCATTCACAGCTGCCCATAGTTGAATTAGTTCGATCAGCAGCCTGTGAGTTATTCCAATAAATTCCCTACACACACACATACACACACACATACACACACACACACACACACACACACACACACACACACACACACACACGTGAGAGAGGCAGAGAAAGAGACAGAGATTCATTCCATAACTCTGTGACTGTAGAGAACTCTGACTAATTCAACAAGTGAGTTTAAAGGGGACACACTTTAGCCCGTAGCAATTCCAAAAGAATGGGTCCCTCTTGCCTGTTTGTAAAGGTAGCACTGGAGATTATTCTTTCATGGAACCCATAAACCTGTGTTGTGACCCTATATTAAGTTGCCATAGACACTGAATCTGGAGGAGAACCCCAAGTAACTAAGACCCTTTGTAAAGCTACCACCACCACCCAAAAAAAGTAAAAACAGCCACACCAATGTTGAAGATTCTTTGAAGCTTATTAGTGAGAACAGTTGGGCTCTTACAGATCCAGAGACAAATTCTCTTGAGCTTTCTTTAACCCCTTCAGTCGCTTTTCATTGCTCACCTCTGTGTCTGACCAGATAGTTTTGCTACCATCACCTGAAACCTGTCAAGATGTACTACGTTTAGCATACCAACATCTTCTCCCAAACCTAAACAAAAGTCTCAGATAGAATCTGAGCCCCATAGCAGAGAGGGCCCTGCTCTTCTGTCACCAGCCTGCCTGAGACTTCAGCCGATGTATTCCCAAAGTGCCCTATCTATGCCTTCCTCTTGTTTTGTGACTATAAAACTTTCACAAAACAGTTACCATGTTGGAACATAGTATTTAGGCTAGCCTGAATCTGTGTTCCAGGCCGGTGGTCGCAGATCACTGGCTCCAGAGTAAAATATATCTTATATACCCTTTGGGGTGCAAGCTTTGTTTTCATACTGACACCTTTTACAAGGAAATAGACAAGAGATCTGGTAACCCACCAAGTCTGTCTTGAGAACCCTCACATGAAGGTTTGCACAGCCAGTAAGAGGTTTGCATAAGTAAGCAGCTTGCTATGGCCCCGCCCACCAGCTCTGTCTCAGCTCCAATCCCTCCAGCGAGGTCACCTGACAAATTGTAAACATTTCTCCTAGACACAAGTTCCTCTCACTATACCCAGAGTCTGTCACTTCCCTTCCCTCATCAGTGTCTTGAGTATATTGTCTCCATCTCTGATAGCCAAAGGGAGAGAGAGGTACAGGGCTCTGTGGAACATCCAAGGTGGTTACATGTTGTTTGAAGAAAGAAAATCCCAATCGTTCGATTTTTACCAATAAAGTCTCAGGAGCCAGATGCTGGGGTGAAAGCCTATTAGCTCAAAGAGACAGAGAAAGTACCCAGATAACCCTCCTACTCAGGTCATGTCCCAGAGGAAAAAGCCCGTCTTAATCAGCTCACATCCCAAATGGAAAATGAAAAATGCCAAAAACTAAACAGCCCTGTCTTCTTCTCCACACTGTCTTAAATACCTTTCAACTCAAAGTTCTTCCTTTCTGTTTAATCCCTGTCACCTGGTTGCTTGCTCAGCCTCTTGACCTACAGTTAATTTTATTTAATCCTGTTTACAGCAAGCTTTTGGATTAAAGGTGTGTGCTAAGGCTGAACCATCTACAACTTCAAAAAGGGTTTTCCAGTTCACAGTCTTGGGGTTCACCATGGGACCAAATATCCTGCAACAGTTACATTTTCCCACTCTCTTTTACTGCCTCAATCTTAAAATGGAATATCTCTGTGTCTGAAACAAATACAATACAATACAAGTAGGAAGCAGGAGAACACAATCAGTTAGTTTCAAGCACCTGTGCACAAAACCCACTGCTCTAGACCTCAGAGCTTTAGTTCCTTGTACAGAGGCTGATGTAAGCAACTCTATCCTGTTGTTGGTTTGAGGCCAGGCATATCTATGAAAACCAGGCTGGCCTCAAACTCATGACGCCTTGCTTCAGCCTCCCAGGTGCTGGATCATAGGCATGCACCACCGTCCGTGATGTGTCTTCCTTTTACTTTTAGCAGCTTCTTCCCTTGTCTCGAAACTCTAGATTGTTCCTCATTGCCAGGTTAAGCTATATACTGTTCAGTCTGATTTAACCTGGGGGGAGGGGTGGGGGAGGGGCATGTGACAGGCTTCAAGGAGTTATTGGCAATACACTCTTTATAGCCAGGGATAAGCATTAAAGTATATCGAATGAGTAGCTTTTAGGGCAGGCTATTAGGTCATTCTGTTCGTCCTGTGGGTGATTTCCTAGCATCTTACAAATATTAGTGAGAGTCCTTTGTTAGAAGTCTTTAGAATACTTTTGAATACTTTAGAATGTTAACAGACATGAGCTAGTTATAAAGTCTTAACAAAGTCATGACAAACAAGGAAAAAATGCTTAAAGATTGAAAATTAAGTAATTGTTTATAGATATACTCCTAGGTGACCAGTTTCCAATAAAGGAATGAATTGCAATGTCCAAGCACAGAAGCACTTAGAATATTATATAGACATAACCAGAGAAAAGCTCTCCATGAGATCCAGTCATGATGTCAAAAACACAACAAAAATAAACCATATTAAAAGTGGTAAGGGAAGATGTCAAACTACTTCCAAGGACAAACACATAAGAACTGATGCTTTTTTACATCTGCAAATATACAGGGATAGGTTTTACCTTAATCAAAGGTTTAATATAAGCCTAAAAGGACCCTCTAACGTGATACAGAAAACTTCAGCCTTTGACTCTTTTCTGTTTATTTCCTTAAAATCAATTACTTGAATGAAATCATAGTGAGCATTTTCACACTTTCAGTACAGTAATAGGAAAACAGCCAATATGTCAAAAGAAAAAATAAAAATCCAAAAATATCTCACTAAGCTGGATCACTGGTAAAGCAGAACTCATAGTGAAATTTAATAATAAGTTTGACATTTTATATCCTGTTTGGTTGTTTTTTTTTTTTTTTAATCAATTGTACTAGAGTCTTAAGAAGAAAACTCAACTTGGCATGGGTTCTCATAAAAAAAAACTTGAGGATTTTAGTTGATTCTATGTCCAATATGAAACAAAAAGTACAATGGGCATTATAAAAGAGTGAGTGTATTTCAAGTGATATTCATGGCCTGTTGTCACAGGACAGCAACAGAAACCATCATCTTCTTCATGACTCTGACACTTCATGAAATATTGTATCTAGTCTGGGCATCATATACGATACTCTAGTTATGAAAGAACACACAAAACCATGGAAAAGCTAAATCTTTACAGTTTGCGTTTTGAAGACCCCAAGTTGTTCTTTCTTTTATTTTTTGTCTTAAATCAATTAAGTCACTATTTCGCTTAAATGTATTTAAATGTTACTTTATGTCACAGACTGATGTGATCTAAGTACATCTGCCAAAGGTTCAGCTTTGTCCTCCTGTAGCAATGTTTGGAAATGGTAAAAAAAAAAAAAAAAAAAAAACTATGAGAAGTAGAGCCTAGTGATGGGTAGTGCGGCCACTGGGGACACTGCCCTGGTGGAGGTCAGCCTTGCTTTCAGGGACCCTGGGTTTTGCAAGGGAAAACTGTTAAGAAAGAGGAATACTAGTTTCTCCTCACTCTGTCACTCCTCTAACCATGATCTCGATCTTGTCTGCCTGTCTTTCAACAATTTTTTTTTCTCTCACTCGGTGGAATTTCTCACACCTGATGTCCCACCATTATGTCACACATCACACATCAGGAGACCCTTACCCGAGGCCAAGCGATCAGGGCCACCATCGCCAACATTTAAAACTATGAGTGAAATAGTAACTCTTTTTTTTTTTTTCACACCCAGCCCAGGTGGTTTACTGTGGTAGTAGAACAGTGTCCAGTGTGATGGCTGGTACCAGAGAACCAGTTTCACCATTAAAAAAAAAAGGAGAAGAAATGAAAAGATGGATGATGTCAACAAGATGGTGAAACATAAACGTCCCACATTGGACTCTATCACAGCTAGCAATTATCAACAAAATAAAAATGTTTTTGTGCACAGGAACCTAAGTGAGACTAACACACTGACCCATGGAAACCAAGAAAAATGGTTTTAGGAGCAAGATGATGACCCACTTTGGCTTCCCTGAACTGTTAAAAGCTGCACCAGGAGAATCCGTCCAGGATATACAGCTTATCCAGTGGGGGGGGGGGGGGGGGGGGGAGAGCACAAGATGAGTATGTGCAGATGCCAGTGATCCTTGGACTGTTCTAGGCTCTGCTTTTATGTCTTACTTAACAGGGAACACTAGAATAGTCAACAGACATATTCCCTGGAACCAGAAATAAACAAAATGAGGCTTGGGGTCCACGGAGACCAGTAAATGACTTCATTCCTGTGGCAAAACACCTGGGACCAACAACTAAAAACATACAGTACTTATTTTGGCTCACTATTTCAGAGGTTGGAGCCCATGATCATGTAAAGCCATTGCTATAGATCTATAGAGAGGCCCTTCGTGGTGGCTGGTAGAGAGTGGCAGAGCAAAGCTCACTTTGTGGTGGCCAGGAATAAAAGTGACAGGGAAAGAAAGCAGCTAGCACCAAGTCTTACACAAAACCATCAATAGATCTACCTTATTAAAAAATGCTAAAAGGCCAGGCATGGTAATGCATGCCTTTAATACCAACAGTCAGGAGGCTAAAGCAAGAAGATTGTTATATGCTTGAGACCTGCCTGATCTATATGGTTTATTTCAGGCCAAACAGGGGCTACATAGTGAGACCCTATCTCAAAAGAGAAGAAAGCAGGGAAGGAAAAGAAGGAAGGAGGGAAGAAAAGAAAGGAAGAAAGGGAGGGAGGGAGTGAGGGAGGGAGGGAAGAAAAGAAAGGAAGAAAGGGAGGGAGGGAGGGAGGGAAGAAAAGAAAGGAAGAAAGGGAGGGAGGGAGGGAGGGAGGGAGGGAGGGAGGGAAGGAGGGAGGGAGGGAAGTGAAAGAGAGAAAGAGGCAGGAAGAAAGGTTGGAGGAAGTACTCTGAAAGAAAATAGATGATCATTAACACATAAAACTAAAACGTTACAATACGGTCAAATTCAAAATTCTCTAGTAAAATAATGTTTGATTTAAAAATGTTAACTCTAGCAGAAAGTTTAAAGGCAAATGTATTTTAAATATCCATAATTCTAATACTTGGTTAATGAACACCTGATATAAAAATGTCTATATTATAATATTAATAGTCTGACATACAGAGAGGAGAAGAACGATTGTTAGTTTCTGTATTTGAAGTTACACTGTTTTCAGGATAAGTAGGAATGTGTAGCTCTAACAGGTTTTGTATAAACTACATAACAGCCAAAAATGAAAAACCTAGTCGTAGATATTATAAAACGTAAAGAGTAACCGTGACACTATTTGGTGTGGTGATTAATATTCATTGTCAAATGGACTAGATTTATAATCCCTCCTCAAAGAGACAGAAGCATGTAGACTTATAATCCCTCCCGAAAAAGACAGAGGCATACCTCTGGACATACCTATGTGACTGTGAGCTCACAATGCGAAGCTGGCAATCACCTAAGCAGAAGGAGCTCTCAGCTTTGTAGAAATTCTCAGCCTTGTAGAAATTCTGATCTTAGACATCCTGCTTCCAGAACTATGGGAAATCCATTTCTACTGCTTTGAAGGCCCAATAGGTGGTAATTTATTTTAATAGCCTCAACTGCCTCAGACAACTGGAAAAAAAGTGCTTCTGAAAAAAATAGCTCCCAGGGATGCATTGAAAAGCATATGGGTTGATTTGATTTGTCAGTGGGCTTGTGCCCTACCCTAGTTTGTTTTCTGTTGCTATGATTAACACCACGACCATAAGCAACTTGAGAGAGGAAAGGATTTATTTGATTTATACATTACAGTCCATCCTGGAGGAGAACCAGGGCAGAAAGTGGGAGATTGAAACTGAAACAGGGACCATGAAGAAATGGTGCCGACTAGCTTGCTCCCCATGGCTTGCTCAGCTGCTTTTCTTATACAGCTCAGGCCACCAGTCCAGGGATGGTGCTACCCACAGTAGGCTAGGCCTACTACATCAGTCATCAATCATCAATGAAGACCATCCTCCACAGATATACCCACAGGCAGCCTAACAGAGGTGGCTCCTCAACTCAGGCTTCCTCTTCCGCATGTCTAGATTTGTGTCAAGTTGATAAAAACTATGACATTATTTATACTTATTTTTTGTTCACAGTAACTTCTGTCATTGAGAAATATCTGGAGAAACAGAAGAAGTAGGCAAGAGTGGTAAATGGAAAAGGTCAGGGTTAGCTCATCAGAAAGAGCAGGAAAGCTGAAAGACAGTTCATGGTGTCTATCTGTTAGGGTGGTCCTCTGCCCTTGGTGCCTGCCAATCACTCTCTTTAGTACTGGTGTAATCTTCAGAAGAGCTTGATACATCTTTGGCATTTATTGACCTTGATGTCTCAAAACAGCTAAGCGTCTCGCCCAAGATAATATATTGGACCTATCACAGTTCAAGTAAATGGGGTACAAGATTTCTACAGGATAGAATGTCCTAAATTCACGAATCTACAAATGGACTGGTTAACCTCATGAATCTTCTCAGCTCAAAATTCTGTAGCTTCACTGAATGTTTAAAGGCTGAGTTTTAAATAATCTTACTACCTAGTTTTTCATAGGGAAATCAGAGAGCCAAACACATGTGAAAACAACCCATAAAGGGTCAAAGGAATGACTTCTTTTTGACATCACAGACTAACACAGCGCCACACACTGTGATATGTTCAAAGGGAGCTATTAATTAACTTTTTAATATCATCCAAAGAGCAATAGCTTGGTAGAATACAGGAAACAAGAAAATATAATTCATCACTATCCATGCTTTATACAAGGACTTTTCCATAATTCTCTGAGCTCCATTAAAGAGTTTTATAAATTAGAACTCAATTTACAGAGCTTTGGTGATCTGTCCAAGGTCACAGAGCTAGTAAGTGCCAAACTAAAAATTAAACCCAATTATTTCTGGTTCTAAGGCTCATTTCCTTTCTATTCATTTTCAGAGTAGAAAGATGTTAAGTTGAAATTAAATTTTAGCTGCAAAGAATTTCATCTATACAAAAATTATGAGGAATAACTAAATGCCCAACTATATGTCACAAGTTTCATTTGGCACACATTAAAATTGTCTCCCTGTCTTTACAAACTGACTGAGCAGGCTGAGGTTCCCAGAAGTAACCAATAGGCTTATGTTGCAAGTTTTCACCAGGGCTTATGCATCTAAACATCTGTAACCTACATGAACTAGCCCTAGCTTGCAAAAAGATAAAATAAAATAAAAAAAAACACCACTCTGTAGCTAGGAGAGAGAGAGAGAGAGAGAGAGAGAGAGAGAGAGAGAGAGAGAGAGAGAGAGAGAGAGAGAGAATAATTTATCACTGTCAGAGAAACAATCTCCTATGGGGTTATTTGGTGACATTATAGACATTATAGGTAGGTTCAGAAATGGGTAGAATTCCAAATTTTATAGACAGAATTAGGTTGGAATTGACTCTACAAGGGGAATTGCTCAGATAAGAACCATGGATACTGGCTAACATCCAATGGGATATTGCGAGTGAGTTAAGGTGAGTTCAACCTGCTCCAGATTGGCTGATCTTGGGAAGGAGGGTCTTCACCAATTGATTGGCTTACACAAAAAGCTTTCACTAAGGCAAGCTTTCGCCCACTGGCTAGAAGACCTTAAACCCAGCTCTGTTGCTTGCATTCCTATTTATACGATGAGCACGTTTTTAAATTGTTTCAAATGGTCACTGTTAGGCCTCAGGCAGTCCAACAGACAGTCCAGATATCCAGATATGAGCTCAAGCTGAACTATGAGAGGGCTTCTGGTGGTTAGATAAAAGGCAGCATGCCTCGGGTGTTTGTGAAACCAGTTCCCATCTGCCAAAAGGAGTCATTTCCCTCACCTCTGGCAGAAGGGGCACATGGCTATCTGTGGTTGCATATCAAGGCCTGTGATGACCTCCGGGCTCCTTCAGCATTTCAAATATCTGTCACACATTTCAAAGCCCATCCTGGTGCTTCTTACCTCAGATGCCCACTCTCTTTATATTCTGTACATGTACACACACACACACACACACACACACACACACACACACACACACACATTACATACAGCTAGATCCACAGAGAGACAGAGAAGCAGAAAGAGACACTGCATATGAAATAATAGTTTATCTCTCTGCTCAAGTTTTAGGTTATTTCACAATTTTTTGATTATAAGTAATGATATAATAAACATCCTTGTCCACACTTGTGTGTATAAAACATTCCCTGAAGTGCATACCTAGCGATCAAACTGGCAATTCATGAGGAGTGCACATTTCAAATTAACATTCATTACCATGTTTCTTTCTGAATTTCTTATACCAATTTATGCCCCACTAAACTGCTTCACACTGAATTCATGAAAGATAATCTTCCTTTTTATTTCCACTTCTATGTCTCCTTATAGAGTAATTTCA
Source organism: Acomys russatus (assembly GCF_903995435.1). NCBI lineage: Eukaryota > Metazoa > Chordata > Mammalia > Rodentia > Muridae > Acomys > Acomys russatus. The sequence goes on from NC_067159.1 coordinate 36,393,516, forward strand.
TATGTTTCTTGACCATTTAAACATGCTTATATTCAATTCTTAAACAAATTTTTAATAAAAAACATCAAATAGTTCATAGACCTGAGATAGCAACAGGTCTGCCAACAGTAGTCTAGTCTTAGGCGAAGAAGATGTCATTTCATTAGTGCCATTAGAAAAAAAAGCATTTGCTTTCTCTATCACTACATACAGATTTCATAGAATCCACACAATAATTTTATATATGAACAGATTGCTAAAGCCTGGGCCAATTGTCTGGGGAGATGGCTTAGTTCATGAGGTGCTTTCTATACAAACATGAGGATGTTTGGATCCCCCAGAATATCACACACAAACATCTGGATACATTGGTGTCCTCTGTAGCCCTAGGACTGTGGCAGTAATGGAGACGAGCAGATCCCCAGGGCTTCCTGGCAGCCGATCTAGACAAATTGAGGAACACTGGGTTCAATGAGAATCCCTGTCTCAAACAATTAAGTGGACCTGCCATTGAAGAAACACAGTGTTGACCTCTGGCCTTCACTTACATGCACACACATCCACATGCACATGTACATACACGCATAGACACACGTGCACACACACATGCACACACTTGCACGCACACGTGCACACACACCTGTGCACACACACATACACACACTGCGTCATTCTGACACCTGCAGTGTGCTACCTCTTTTTAATGTGTCTTCAGACATGAGAACTTCACTCAGAATTGACTGTGACCTAAACTTTGGATATCTGAAAGTCAGGAAACTTTTACTACTCCAACTTTCAGTTTTTATTGCACAGATAGTCTTCAGAGTGTAAGGGTTCAGCTTATTACAGTGGGACAAGAGTGATAGATGTTCAGTAGAAACTATAATTCAAAGTTTGGGTTTTGAACTTGTCCAGAGTTTATAATCAGCAGTATAGCACTCTCATCATGCTGGGGAGTGGTAGACAACAAGCCAAGGCCCCCGGTGAGTCACTGCGCTGTGAGGGTAAACAACCAGTGCTCCAAACGGGGCACAACTCCATCATAAGTGGAGAACTTCCTGTGTCGCCCTTATAGATACCTACGCACCCTATACAATGTACTAGTCGGACAGATGAGCAAGATTTTTTTAAATGGCAATTTGGGTTAGAAGGTTAGAAGTAGGGATGGAGGGAGAATGCTCAGTGTACAATATATAACCCGTATGAAAATGTTTTCGCATAACCTAGTAATATGTGCAATGAATATGCACAATGAAAATGTTTAAAATAAAATGTAAAAGACAGGTTGGAGATGTTCACCACTTGTGGGTAGGCAAAGAAATGGTTCTGGTATTTTGTTGCATATTAGGTGACTAAACATAATAAAACTCAATTGTATTTATTTATTTATTTATTTATTTATTTATTTATAGACAGGGTCTTCCTATGTATCTCTGACTCACCTGGAACTCCCTTTGTAAACCAATCTGGCTTTGAACTCAAAAACATCTGCCTGCCTCTGCCCCCCCTGGGACTAAAGACATGCAACAAACGGCCTCCATTATGTGTTTTTAAAGCCACAAGAAAGAATATTGAAGGTTTCCAAAACAAAGAAGTGATAAATATTTGAAGTAACAGATTACTTCCCTAATTTGAACATTCCACAATGAATATATGGAGTAAAACACCACAGGGAACCACCATATTATGCACAAATTATATGTAAAAAACAAAATAACTTACCTTTTCCAGATCCAAAAATCAAAGACTCCGCTATATTTTGTAGAATCATCTCCCAAAGCCACCCTCTTGACCTCAGTTTTTTAAAATGGAGTTGTAGCTATCGGCGTGTTATTTTAAGTTAATCATAATTCCTATTTTAACATCTGCACCTACAGTAGATATCTAAAAGATTATCTAAGCATGTTTTCTAAGGACTTTCTCCATATTTGCACAATCATCTTTTCAATCATTACTTAAGTACTATGCAAACACATTAAGAGCCCGTAAATAATTAATTTGCATATAGAGACCTCATCCCTAAAATCCACACAGATTAGACATAGGACTAAACAATGTTTAATGAGTCCATCACCTATAATTTTTGACCATTGTTCACGTTCAATTCATTCAAAAGATGACATGATGTACAATCCTACTCCAAGTAGCCTTAGAAAGAAAGAAGAGTATAAGTAGGAACAAGGACAGTGATGGAGAAGCTGAACTGACTCCAGCTTCGTTTCCGGCTGTTCTGAAACCAGTTGCTGTCTAGCACTTGCTTAATATAACTGCTATATGGAAATTGCCCCCAAACTGAAATATCCCATTCTAGGGGAAGACTCATTAAGACTCAGATAATGAACAAAATGCACAAGGCTCAGGAAACAAACAACTCACAAGTCTCAGGAAGTTCCTAAAACACGACTGACAAGGGTCCTACCTAAGGTTATACAAGTGTAACAATACTGACCAAAGAAGACTCGCTCACTAATCAACAACGTTTGCTTAGAGTCGTGCAAAGAGTTCTAGGTATGCAACTTTCCTAAGCTGTCAGCCATGATGTCAGCTTTACAGTGAGGTAGCTGCCTTTGATTTACCTATGCTTCTGTAGTACCTCATTTTTACTCCTGTAAACAACCCCAATAAACTTATTGGTTCACTAAACTAGACTTTGGTTCCATTTTTTTTTTCTTTAGTTTATCAACGTTAAAATGCATTCTGCATAGAATAGACATTTGTTCATATTTCCCCAGGAACCATCACATAATACATTTGGCACTCAAACAAGGACCAATGGAAGCAAGGACTAGCATGGCTTCTTCAAAGTGCACAGAGGCATCTCAGACTGACCTATGTAAGGGGAAAGCATCTATGGAGAAAATCCCAATATGGCTACCTTTCCTATGTGGTATGAGATGATGGAACTACTTGCTGTAGTTACGGTCACATACTCTCCAAGATGGATGATAGGACATGTAACCAAGGCTGACCTGTCTGATAAAGAAACATCCTCAAAGAGTATCCCAAGGTGGGCATCTTCCTCTGTGTAGTATAGAATGGTATAATAGTTGGTGTTAATTTGACAGACCTTAGAATCACCTGGGAGATGGGCCTCTAGCTGCTTGTGGGAGTTATATTGGTTGTGTTAAGTGAGATAGGAAAACCTACCCGCTGTGGGTGACACCATCCCCTAAGTGTGATCTTCGATTGTATAAAATGAAGAAGCAAGCTGAATGCTATTATGCATGCATTCATTGCTTGATTCTTCTAAGTGCAGGAATAACATGACCAGTTGCTTCAAGCTCCTGCTACCTTGACTTGCCCAGCTTAATGAACTGTACATTGAACTGTGAGGTAAGATAAACTTTTTCTCCCTTAAGTTGCTTTCGTTTTAGTATTTTATCACAGCAACAGGAAAGGGCACTAAGAAAGATGGCATACTCCCTTGATGAGCATGGGGCATCTGTGCATGACTATAAGGATGTCCTAAAAATGGTTAAAGAACTGGAAGATTCATTGCAGTCCGTGGGAGTAGTAAGCACTGGATAAGACTAGAAACAGCCTGTCAGAGTAGTTGTGTAGTCAGTGTTATGTGTAAGAAGCTGTGCAACTGTGGCTAAAATAGCTGCTTGGAGAGAAATTGTTTCTTTTATGGGGAAATTACAATGGGAAAGGGACATGCAGCAAGCAGCAGCCACAACAGGCTGTGATTTGGCAAGTAACACGGATAAAAAGATGAAGCTGGGTGGTAGTGGAGCTCACCTTTAATCCCAGTACTTGGGAGGCAGAGGCAGGTGAATCTCTGAGTTTGGGGCCAGGTTGGTCTACAAAGTAAGTTCCAGGATGGTTAGGGAAACACAGAGAAACCCTGTGGGGAGAGAGAGTGGGGGCAGGGGGGCCCTATGGCTGAGTGAAGAGGATGAAAGGGAAAAAGAGTGTATTGTAGTTTTAATGAGAAATGTCCCCTATGTATTTGAACCTTTGGTCCTCTGTTAATGGTCTTGATTGGGGAGGTTGTGTGACCCTGAGAACGTCAAGCCTTTTATTACTGGGTTCAGGCATTGATGGCTTATAGCCTCACCATTTCCTGCCTCCCTCTCTCCTGTGTACAGAGGGGATGTGATCAGTCAGGCTGAGCTACATAGAGAGCACCAGCCCACTCGGGGCTACAATCATGTCTTCAAAAAACAAATAATCTAACAGGAAAGAAATTAAATCATGCTGCCATACACCAAGCAGCTCTTGATATGCACAGTGAGGCTAATGTTTGTGAGAAACCAAGTGTCTCTTCCAGACAGAAAGAGAGAGAGAGTAAGACGGAGACATCTGTGCCCACATGCAAGCAAGTGCATGTTCTTTGTACCTTTATATCTCTACACACATTCTTAAGTATGTTTTTAACCCTCTGATACACACTTGTGCCTGCCGACAACTAAGCAAAATATACAGCGAACAGATGAAAATAGAAGTTGAAAAAAATATTTTCTTACTAAATAAGTGGAAACACAAAAGAGAAGGATGACCTAAGATTCCTTGAGGGTAATTTTCTAAATACCCATTTGCTGCCAATTTCAAATAGAGAACAAATGCAAAGTGGATGCCTTCTTGTAGACAAAATGTTCTTAGGGTCATAACATTTGCATAGCCCCCTTCCTCCTCTGACAGGCCAATTACTCTAGCTCAGTGTATAAGTCAGTGTCTTTTTAGTTCAAGTGGATACCCTTCTATTCCGTGGAGGGATTAAGGATATATTTTATATACAGTTAATGCATATGCATCTATGCTTTCTCCCTGGTAAACGTGGCATGTTTTAAAATCCCTACTACCCAGCTGTTCTGGCGGCACTTCAAGGCTGAGACTGAGTTCTCTGTTTAATTTGCACAAATAGTGTCTCCTGTATCCAGATGCAGGATTATCATTATCCATTTTTATGTTACCTTAAGTCTGCAAACTCTGCCCACAGGAAACCTTTACGATAGAGACTGTTGTGTATGCCAAGAATTTTTTTATAAAGTGCTTTGTAAAAAACAAACAAAAAAAAAATGTATTCTAGCTTTCACGGTGCATATGTGTGATAACTTTAATATCTCTGACAGTTAAGTGCAATTATTTCACCACTCTAAAAATGCTATTTTTATGTCTGCTCCTGCAGTGTTTTCATGTCTTTGCAAAGTGACACATTTTGATGTCTTCTTGATAAAGTGGTAGACATTTGTAGCTTTCTAGAAACTTTGCATCCATACGGTATCAATGAAAAATAAAGAAAATGAAAGCTTGGGTCACCTTTCTTTGAATAACAAAAAGATAGAGACTGTCATCTCCTCGCTGCATCTTAAATGAACCTCTTCACATGATGAGGATGCAGGTCACAGCCCATTGGTTTTACAACTGTATGTAGAACCCACTATGGCCATTTGTCTATGTGGCTTCCTTAGCCTCAAAACACCTCTTACTGCCCAAGCCATTCCATCCCAAATTCAACCATCCTCCCAGACGCCAAATGTCTTAGGTGTGTTGTACAACAAGTCATTCAGGTACCTGCCCCAAGAATGCCCAGAAGGTGGCTCCCATTCCAACCCTGAGATGGCGTTTCTAAGAGCCATGTGGTTTCTCCTTCTTCAAAACCCACATCCAGGAACAGGACATTTTTCTTCTCTCTCAGAATGAATGGAAACTAGAAACTGGAGCTCCTATTAGACTGAGATTGGAGCTTGGTGGACATGCTGAAAGATAAATTTACTGTCAAGTATAAGGCAGCTTTCCACTCCTACCTGCCTATGGAGGCTACCATGCACACAGCAGGCATCAAAATACCATGAAGTCCTTGATGGAGATAGGTAATTCCTTCAGATCCAGGACAATCACTGTGATCTCAGTGAACTAAAGGGGAAGACTCATCCTGAGTATGAGTGACAGGAACCAATAGGCCTCATGAGAATGGAAAACAGAAGTCAAAGCTCTCATGTGTGCACAAGATGGCCTCTTCCTGAGCAGGTACTGTAAGCTTCCAGGTGGCCTGAGTTCAGCCACCTTAACAATAGCACTATAGGCTGATTGCAAGAACAAACAAGTTAGCATTGTTAGCCTAGCAAAGCCCTCCACCTCACCCTGCTTGCTCGGAATTTACTGCCTCCACTTCACCCTGCTCGGAATTTACTGGCCTCCAAGAAAAGGCCACATCCACATATCTTACCTCAAACATCTGCCAGAATCAACTGCCCCAACCCCCAAAAGGTCACCTTTGTTAGCTGACCACTAACTAGCTAACTAACTAACTAACTAACTAACTAGCTAACTAACCCCTCTTGCTAAATTCTGCTTCTGTAAAGGGTATTTAAACCCTCAGCTTTTGCAGGACAGGGTCCCCTAACTCTTCTGACTTTGATGGAGCCCGACACATCAGCTCAAAAAAATTCCTTTGCTTTTGCATCGACTCTGGACTCTGGCTATCATTGGGCTTCCAGGAATAGACTCTGACGATCTGAGTCTAACAGTGCAGGAATCAAAGCCCCCATGTGTGTACAAGCTCGGCTCCTCCTGAGCAGGTGCAGAAGTCAAAGCCCCCGTGTGTGCACAAGCTGAGCTCTTCCTGAGCAGGTACAGAAGTCAAAGCCCCAGTGTGTGCACAAGCTGGGCTTTTCCCGAGCAGGTGCAGAAGTCAAAGCCCCCGTGTGTGCACAAGCTGGGCTCTTCCCGAGCAGGTACAAAAGTCAAAGCCCCTCTGTGTGCACAAGCTGGGCTCTTCCTGAGCAGGTGCAGAAGTCAAAGCCCCCGTGTGTGCACAAGCTGGGCTCTTCCTGAGCAGGTGCAGTTGTTGCTGTTGTCACCTTCCAGACACAAGACTCCGATTCTCCAGCCTCTGAACATGGACTCAGTGCCAGGGACCCTTCAGGGGACTTCTGGGTATTCAGCCTCAGGATGGGGGTTGTACCACTGGTCCCTCTTATTCTAAGGCGTCCAGCTTGGACCATGGAGCTATTGTTTTCCCCTTTCACCAGATTTCAGGTGCCTATTATGAGACTGCCCAACTCATGTGCATGTAAATCAACCTAATAAATCCCTCTTAAAATTGAACATATACTCTATTGATTTTGTGCACTCGTAGGACACTAATTTAAAACCTGGCTTTTAAAAGGTTAGCTGGTTGCTCCTACTAATGCTGGACAAAGTGGCAGAGTGAGCCCATGGATTCAAATCCTGCCTTAAGTGCATTATAAATTACCTAAAATCTCTGTACCCTGCAGCTGAGAGCTGAGCATGCTTACAGTCTTCTGTAACTGGCTGAATTACAGCTCAAGTTGAACTCTCAGCCCATGAGGGAACTGATACGGGAGGGGCAAAGACTGAGATCCTCTAAATAGAGGTGGGAATGTGTGTGAAAGCTCCGAGGACGATAAGGACAATGAGTCCCTGAATTCTGATGAGTCCTGTCTGGCAGCAGAAGGCAGCACTCCCCATCCCCGGAGGGAGCAGTCCATTCAGCCCTCTGGGGACTGTCCTGAGGATAAACAGCACTGTCTTGCTTGGCAGCTGCCTCCATGGTTTCTTAATACTTCTAGCCAAGACCACCAGAACCAATCTGCCTTCACACCTGCGTCTGGGCATATCAGCACTCCAGCATTGCTGTTGCTCTTGATTTGCATAAGACATCACATTGGCCCTTTGCACTAATTAGGTGATTAGGGCTAATGGGCAAGAAATAGCAGATTCTAGACATAGATGTAAACCATTTGTCCTGAACAGGGGGGAAAAAACAGATCTAACTAAATAGATTCCACTTGAGTACAGGGGAGGTGCCTCTGGCCACCACGATTCAGTCTTATGAGTATTGCAGACATTTATTAGGGACTCATTATAAGCTAGGTATTGCTCTAGATAGTAAGGTATTAAGTTGGACTAATAACTGAATATGGTGTTTCTGCATTCTTTAGCGTCCATTTTCTTCCTATGGTTTTCAATACTCTCTCCCCATCTCACTCCACCTAAACTGCCTTGAACTCAATAAAAAATTAACCTGATATAAATTCTCAGAGACACTTATCACTAGGTTAGATATGATTTTTCCCCCAATTTCAGTAAAACAAGCAAAATACCCAGACAAAATACAGACTAGGCTTTTGCATGGTTTTAATTTCATTTGATTTGAAGCATACAGGAATAGTCATACTTTTCAAATTTGCTTATTTTTACATTCTTTTTTCCTCTATGTCCCCCTAATCTACACTTAACTTATTAGGCATTAATCATTCTGAGCTAATTAGCTATTTAAGTGACTATAATCTCAATACTTTCATTGGCTTTGTAAATTATTCTAAACATAAATTCATGATTACATTTTTTTTTAAAGTGTGTGCTAAGGATTAATTGGAGGGGCTGGAGAGATGGCTCAGTGGTTAAGAGTGCCACCTGCTCTTCCAGAGGTCCTGCGTTCAATTCCAAGCAACCACATGGTGGCTCACAACCATCTATAATGTAATCTGATACCCTCTTCTGCAGATAAAGCACTCATATGCAATAAATAAAAAATAAATTTAAAAAAAGAATTAATTGGAACAACCATGGCTCACACAGCCAAATAATTCCCCTAGACTCAGAGAGCCAGCTCTCAGGAGAATCTAGGCCTCAGGCTTAGTTCTTCTTGGCTTTATTCCTATAAAAGGCCAGGTAGAATTTAAACCATGGAACCATCTGGTTTACGTTTATGTCTGCAGTACCTGGAGCTCACTGTTTTGTCTAAGGTAGCTGGCCAGTGAGCCTGTGAGATCCCCCGTGTCTCTGTCCTTCCAGAGCTGGGATTCCAGGCTCACACATGCTGCACATGCTTATATGACATGCACTTCACCCACCAAACCATCTCCTCCACCCTACAGTTCTTATTACAGTATTAGATGCTCTTCCCACGAGCTATGATGTATCGCTATGTACCTCTTGAAACATCCGTATACACATCTAGACTACTATAGTGCATTTTTCCTTCTTAAAATCACTTCTAAGAAATACTGGCATACCTGCTATAAGCTGGGTGAAGTATTATATTGCTTTGTAGTGGCACTTCCTATATCATCCAAAGATAAATATGTCTATGAAGAAGCCAACACCACCAACAGTCATTAATCACATTATCTTGAGTTATTCATACCAATAATAAAACTACACACACACATACACACACACACACACACACACACACACACACACACACACATATATATACCCCTCTATCATAGCAAAGCTCCTTTCCTTTCAGTGTAGTTATCATTACAATTTACATATGTCTTACCTGTTACATTTTTTATCTCCAATCCTACTGGTTAGAAAATCTCAATTCGGGAGAGATCCAAGATGGCGGCAAGCAGTGTGGACTGCGTTTGGAGGCTCCACCGAACAATTCAGGGAATTGCACAGATTTCTGAGCCAGGAACACCAAGGTCCGAACATCACGGCAGCGGGAGTGCTCCACGGTTCGGAGGGACCAGGGTGCGGAGGACCTGCGTGCCCCTGCAAACGGGAGAACCGTGGATTTTCTCTGATCGGAGCGGCAGCGGCAGAGGCAGCAGCACCAACGGCACCAGCGGCAGTGGCTGAGGTTTGCAGCTCATAGCCTTCCGGTGGAGGCGATTGGTGTGGTGGCTGGTGGGAGTTGCTGCGGGAGAGGGGACTCGGGGCAGGATTTGGGTCGCGTGGAGCCTTCGGACCCAGACTGGACTCGGCGGACAGTTCGGCCCCAGAGTCCCGGGTACTGGCCCAGCCCAGCAAGCAATTCTGCCCGAGGCACTAACTCAGCTTTGGCCACAGCTCCCCTGCTGTGGCACAGGCGTGGTGGAGCGCTCAGTTCCACACTAGGCACCACCTCAGCTCAGCAGCAGCTCCCCTGCAGTGACACAGTCTGGGCAGAGCACTTGGTTCCACCACCAGCACTAACTCAGAGCAGCCGCAGTTCTCCTGCTGTGGCGCAGGCTTGGTGGAGGGCTCAGTTCCATCCTAGGCACCACCTCAGCTCAGCAGCAGCTCCCCTGCAGTGACACAATCTGAGCGGAGCACTTGGTTCCACCATTGGCGCTAACTCAGCGAAGCCGCAGTTCTCTTGCTGTGACACAGCTTGGGCGGAGCGCTCAGTTCCAACACCAGCACTGACTCAGTCCAGGCACAGTTCTCTTGCTGTGACGCAGGCTGGACAGAGCACTCGGTTCCACCAGCTCTAATACTCTGGTTGGACACTGTGTGCAGTTTGAATCCAGAATTCCTGGCTGAGATTGGTGGACAGTTCGGGCCCTGAGTCAATAACTGACCACAGCACGCACTTTGGGCCAAAAGGCCCTAGCTGAGCTTGATGCGTAGCACCAGCCCAAAAATTATGGCTGGACTCTGTGTGCATTTTGGGCCCAGAATCCCTAGCTGAGCTCGGCAGACGGTTCAGGCCCTGAGAATCTAGCGGAGTTCAGCCCGTGGTTCGGGCCCAAGGTTCCTGGCTGGACTTGGCAGGGGAAAAGGAAGGCTATGGATACCTAGGCCTGACACAACGCTCATTCAGAGACCCAGAACAATTGCAGGACCCACAGCACAGGGGAGCTGAAGATCACTGGCTGTGAGAGACCAGAACAACAGGGCTAACCTCCTAACATCCACACCAGTGAAGCTTTGAGCTCCCAGCCTAGGAAAATCATGAGAAAACAAGTGAATCTATCATCAGACTCCCTCCATCCAACTCTGGAAGCTACCAAACAAAAACAAAGATGGCAAGATGTCTAAAGGACAACGAAAAAGCATACGCAAAAAAACCCCGAAACAACATGGTGTCTCCAGTTTCCAGCTATCCCAAAGAAAACAACCCAGAGAATTCAAATACAATGGAAATACAAGAAAATGACCTCAAATCCTTAGTAATGAGGATGATAATGGAGGAAACAAATAAAATTTGTAATCAAATGCAGGAAGATGCAGACAAACAGGTGAGAGACATAAAAGAAGCACATAGACTGGAACTGGAAAAATTGTAGGAAAATGCAAACAACCAGATGAAAGAAAAAAATAAAACAGTTCAAGCTCTGAAGACCTATAAAGAGGCAATGGAAGAAACTCAGGAATATACAAAAAATCAGATGAAAGAAATCAAAAACTCAGTTCAAGATCTGAAAATGAAAATGGATTCAATGATAAACACACAGACAGGAGAAAAACGAGAATGTGAGACCTCAGAGAAGAAGGCGAGCAACACAGTGGTGAGCTTTTCCAACAGAATCCAAGAGATGGAAGAACGAATCTCAGGTCTAGAAAATACAATCACAGATCTTGAAGCAACCATTAAAGAAAATGCCAAATCTGGAAAACTCCTGACAAAAAACATCCAAGAGATTAAGGACACCATGAAAAGAAGAAATCTGAGGATAATAGGCATTGAAGAAAGAGAAGATATCAGACTCCAAGGCCCAGAAACTATTCTCAACAAAATCATAGAAGAAAATTTCCCCAATCTAAAGAAAGAGATGCCTATAAACATACAAGAGGCCTACAGAACACCAAATAGAATTGACCATAAAGAAAAACTGCCCGCCACATAATAATCAAAACATAAAACATGCAGAACAAAGAAAAAACATTAAAAGCTGCAAGGGAAAAGGGCCAAATAACATTTAATGGTAAACCTATCAGAATTACACCTGACTTCTCAGCAGAGACCATAAAAGCCAGAAGGGCCTGGACAGAGATCCTGCAAACCCTAAGAGACCACAGATGCCAGGCCAGACTACTTTACCCAGCAAAATTATCAATAACCATTGATGGAGAAAACAAAATATTCCATGACAAAAACAAATTCAAACAGTACCTATCCACAAACCCAGCTTTACAGAAGGTACTAGAAGGAAAACTCCATCCCAAAGGGTCAAGCTACAACCAAAACTACCCAGGAAATAGATAACTATGCCACGGCAAAAACACAACTACACAAACGCTCGACTGGAAACAACATCAAAATTAAGACTCTTAACAGTCACTGGTCATTAATATCTCTCAACATCAATGGCCTCAATTCTCCAATAAAAAGACACAGACTAACTGAATGGGTACATAAACAAGACCCAACATTCTTCTGCATTCAAGAAACACATCTCACCCATAATGAAAGGCATTACCTCAGGGTAAAAGGTTGGAAAAAAATATCCCAAGCAAATGGTCACAGGAAGCAAGCAGGCGTAGCCATTTTAGTATCGAACAAAATAGACTTTCAACCAAAGTTAATCAAAAGGCATGAGGAAGGAAACTTCATACTCATCGAAGGTAAAGTCAACCAAGATGACATCACAATTCTGAACATCTATGCTCCCAATACAAGGGCACCCACATTTGTAAAATATCTGCTAAAAAAGCTTAAACCACATATCGATCCCCACACAATAATAGTGGGAGACTTCAATACCCCACTCTCACTGAAGGATAAGTCATTGAAACAGAAACTAAGCCGAGAAATAACATCATTAACCAATGCCATGGGTCAAATGGATCTAACAGATATCCATAGAACCTTTCACCCAAACAAGAAAGAATATACCTTCTTCTCTGCACCCCAAGGAACCTTCTCCAAAATTGATCACATCATAGGTCACAAAGCAAGCCTCAATAGATACAAGAGGATTGAAATAATACCTTGTATCCTATCATATCACCATGCTCTTAGGCTGCAATTCAACAACAACAGAAATAACAAAAAGCCTACACGTACATGGAAACTAAACAACTCTCTGCTAAATGACACCTGGGTCAGAGAAGAAATAAAGAAAGAAATCAAGGAGTTTCTGAAATTCAATGAAAATGAAGAAACAACATACCCAAATTTGTGGGATACATTGAAAGCAGTGCTAAGAGGAAAATTCATAGCACTAAGTGCCTTTAAAAAGAAATTGGAAACATCGCACATAAGCATCTTAATGACACAACTGGAAGCCAAAAAAAAAAAAAAAAAAAGAAGAAGCAGAAATACCCAAGAGGAGGAGACGTCTGGAAATAATCAAACTCAGGGCTGAAATTAACAAATTAGAAACTAAGAAAACAGTCCAAAGAATCAACAAAACCAAAAGCTGGTTCTTTGAGAAAACCAAAAAGATAGACAGACCGTTAGCCAAACTAACTAAAAGGCAGAGACACAGTATTGAAATCAACAAAATCAGAAATGAAAAGGGAGACATAACAACAGACACTGAAGAAATTCAAAGAATCATAAGATCCTACTTTGAAGGCATATACGCCACAAAATTTGAAAATCTAAGAGAAATGGACAGTTTTCTAGATCAATTTCACTTGCCAAAGTCGAATGAAGAACAGATAAACAAGCTAAATAGTCCCATTTCCCCTACAGAAATAGAAGCAATCATCGATGGTCTCCCAACCAAAAAAAGCCCAGGGCCAGATGGTTTCAGTGCAGAATTCTACCAGACCTGCAAGGGCGAGCTAATACCGATACTCTTCAAGCTACTCCAAAAGAGAAATGGATGGAACATTACCAAATTCATTCTATGAGGCCATAGTCTCATTGATACCCAAACCTCACAAAGACTCAACAGAGAAAGAGAATTTCAGACCAATTTCTCTTATGAACATAGATGCAAAAATACTAAATAAAATACTTGCAAAACAAATACAGGAACACATCAAAGATATCATTCATCATGACCAAGTAGGCTTCATTCCAGGCATGCAGGGATGGTTTAATATACGGAAATCCATCAATGTAATCCACCATATAAACAAACTGAAAATAAAAAACTACATGATCATCTCTTTGGATGCAGAGAAAGCATTTGATAAAATTCAACACCCATTCATGTTTAAAGTTTTAGAAAGATCGGGGATACAAGGCACTTTCCTCGACATAATAAAGGCTATATAGAGCGAGCTAATAGCCAAAATCAAAGTAAATGGTGAGATACTCAAGGAAATTCCTCTAAAATCGGGAACAAGGCAAGGCCGCCCACTCTCTCCATATCTCCTCAATATAGTACTCGAAGTTCTAGCCAGAGCAATAAGACAACAAAAGGAGAACAACGGTATCCAAATGGGAAAGGAGGAAGTCAAATTATCTCTATTTGCAGATGATATGATAGTGTACATAAGTGACCCTCAAAATTCCACCAGAGAACTCCTAAAGCTGATAAACACCTTCAGCAAATTGGCTGGATACAAAATTAACTCAAAAAAGTCTGTAGCCTTCTTATATACAAATGACAAGCTTACAGAGGAAGAAATTAGGAAAACCACACCCTTCACATTAGCCACAAGCAATAAAAAATATCTAGGAGTTACCCTAACTAAGCAAGTGAAGGACTTGTTGGAAAAAAAATTCAAAACTCTGAAGAAAGAGATTGAAGATGACCTGAGAAGATGGAATGATCTTCCTTGCTCACGGATCGGGAGAATTAACATAGTAAAAATGGCCATCCTACCAAAAGTAATCTACAGATTCAATGCAATCCCTATCAAAATACCTACACAATTTTTTAAAGACATTGAAAGTTCAATTCTGAACTTCATATGGAAAAACAAAAAACCCAGAATAGCTAAAACAATCTTGTACAATAAAAGGTGCTCCGGAGGAATCTCCATACCTGATCTCAAACTGTACTATAAAGCAATAGTAATTAAAACAGCATGGTACTGGCACAGCAACAGGCTGGTTGATCAGTGGAATCAAATCGAAGACCCAGATATGAATCCACACACATATGGTCACTTGATTTTTGACAAAGAAGCCAAATCTATTCAATGGAAAAAGGATGGCATCTTCAACAAATGGTGCTGGTCTAACTGGAGCTCTATGTGTAAAAAAATGAAACTGGACCCATATTTGTCACCTTGCACAAAACTCAAATCCAAGTGGATTAAAGACCTCAACATAAAACCAAAGACACTAAGTCACTTAGAGGAAAAAGTGGGAAAGAGCCTGGAACATATTGGCACAGGAGACAACTTCCTGAACAGAACACCAACGGCCCAGGCCTTAATGTCAACCATTAATAAATGGGACCTCATGAGGCTGAGAAGCTTCTGTAAGGCAGGATACACTGTCAAGAGAACAAAGCAACAGCCTACAGACTGGGAAAAAATCTTCACCAACCCTACATCTGACAAAGGTCTAATATCCAAAATATATAAAGAACTCAAGAAATTAAACACCACCAAACCAAATAACCCAATTGAGAAATGGGGCTTGGAACTAAACAGAGAATTCTCAACAGAGGAGTATCAAATGGCTGAGAAACACTTAAAGAAATGCTCAACCTCCTTAGTCATCAGGGAAATGCAAATCAAAACAACTCTGAGATTCCATCTTATACCCATCAGAATGGCTAAGATCAAAAACTCAAGCGACACCACATGCTGGCGAGGTTGTGGGGAGAGAGGAACACTCCTTCATTGCTGGTGGGAATGCAAACTAGTACAGCCACTTTGGAAATCTATCTGGTGCTATCTCAGAAAAATGGGAATAGGGCTTCCTCAAGACCCAGCTATTCCACTCCTTGGAATATACCCAGAAGATGCTCCAGCACACAACAAGAAAATTTGCTCAACCATGTTCATAGCAGCCTTATTCATAATAGCCAGAACACGGAAACAGCCTAAGTGTCCCTCAGTAGAAGAGTGGATAAAGAAACTGTGGTACATATACACTATGGAATACTACTCAGCTATTAAAAACAAGGAATTCCCGAAATTTGTGGATAAATGGATTGAGCTAGAAATCATCATAATGAGTGAGTTAACCCAGAAGCAGAAAGAATCAAATAGTATATACTCACTTATATCTGCATACTAGCCCAAGGGGCATGTCCCACGAAAGCCTTCACTTACCAGGAAACTGGGACAGAGGGGAGGGCATTCTATTGGGACTCTAAATGAGAGACGCATGGGAGAATAGCAAAATAAAAGGATACAGAGGGTCCTAGAAATCTACAAGTAGAACAATATGATAGGCAGATTTGGGCCCAGGGGTCGCACTCAACCTAAGGCACCAGCCAAGGACAATACAGGAGGTAAACTTTAAACCCCTTCCTAGATCTAGCCAATGATCAGAATATTCTCCACAGTTGAGTGGAGAGTGTGATATGACTTTCTCACGTACTCTGGTGCCTCACATTTGACCATGCCCCCTGGAGGGGGAGACCTAGTAGCACTCAGAGAAAGGACAGCAGGGTGCCAAGAAGAGACTTGATACCCTATGAGAATATACAGGGGGAGATAATCCCCCTCAGTCACAGTCATAGGGGAGGGGAATAATGGAAAAATGGGGGGGGGGAGGAATGGGAGGATACAAGGGATGGGATAAACATTGAGATGTAACAAGAATAAATTAATAAAAAGAAAAAAAAAGAAAATCTCAATTCTATGAAATTTTCTCTATATATTTGAGCAAAAATCGTAGAAATAGATTAAGTATAAAATTAAAAATACAAGTCTAACAAATATAAAAATTCAATGTTCTTCATACATATAAAATATTATTCAAATATTCTCCAAAATAAAAGAAGAATTCTTTAAGTAATTATTTATTGAATGCCTTCCTTCTATGTGCTATGTCACTACATTAATTAATGCATTAGTCAAGTAGAACCAAAATGTATCAATGTGACATTTAGGAGTGAGAAAAGAAACTTCCTCTTGGAGTAGTTTGACCAAGAACCATATCTGAATTCTCCACTCTTTGCCCTACGTCTTCCGCTGTCTGTAGTCTGTGGTTACTGGCCTGTCAGATCTGTCTGTCCCTGTTGCTGACCTTCTGTACCTATGTGTGTTATGCCTGTCTGAGGTATTGGGTCTCTCCCTAGCAATGGGCTTTGTTCTGTGTTTATTGAATAGCACATGAAACACACTATGGAAAAGTACTGAAGGATACCTTTTTATAGAAACTTCTAACGGAGTTTTACAAAGTAAGAAGATACTTTGCCTGACCCCAATGGCCCAGAATAGAACTCAAACAAACAATCAGATGTTATCAACCTTTGTCCATTCAGAATTGTCTCCAAAATTTATGAAATATTTGTTTCATCGAAGATGGCTACTCTCAGCAAATGATTACCACAACAGTCATACATTCTTCTGGGCCAGAGGAATGGCAGATCTATAGCTTACTATTAAAGCTATGCATTAGTTAGGTTATAAAGCCGATTACATGGACAGTCCAAGGCATGGTAAGGTTGGTTACACTGCTTTCTTACAGGCAGGTTAAACTTAAACAGACTGAGGTCACAGTAGGACAGCAGTTGTTAAGTATATCATCTTAAATGATCTCAAGGTATATTATTAGCTTGGTTCAAAATCTGACAGTTCAGTCTATTTAAAGGTGTAATATATTTTGAGAAAAAACAATGTCTTACCAGATGTCACAAGTGTTATAGTTACGATGATGTCTTTAGAATCACCAAACATGTGCTTTTTAAGTATCAACTCAAACTGATGGAGTAAAAATTAGAAAAAATAGCAGAACCAATATATAAATAAAATGTTGCCACTTGGACAAGAACATTGTTAATGCTAAATAATAACTTAATCAATAAGGAATAGTAAAAACACAAAGTAAGAAATGAAAGTAGTCAAATAATCATATCAATAAATGTATTGCATGTATGTGTACCTGTTTTTGTATGAGAGTAGAAGTGAGTTGTTTTAAATGAAAATCCCAAATCGTTCTATTTTACCAATAAAGACTCGGTAGCCACACACAGGGGTGATAACCTGCTAGCTCGGAGAGGCAAAGAAAGCACCCAGCTGACCTTGCTACTCAGCTCAGGTACCAATGGAAAGGCCAAAAAGCTCACTAGCTCAGCTGACTGCCCGAGTGAAAAAGGCCAAAAATCCCAAGGCCAAAGACTTTCTAATTCAAAGCCCAAAAAGCCAAAGGCCAAGGAGCTGAAGAGCTCAAAAGATGAAGAAATAAAACTCCCTCTACTTCCACACGTTGTCTTAAATAAATACCCTTCAACTCTAAGTCCCTCCTGTTCTTCAATCTCTGTCAGGTGATTTCTTGCTCCCCCTCTTAACCTAGGGTTACCTTTATTAAATCCTGTGTGCAGGATTAACCATTGAGATATAACAAGAATAAATTAATTTTAAAAATTATTTTGAAAAAAAAAAAAAATAAAGGTGTGTGTTAGGGCTCAACCATGCCAAACAAAAGACTGGTTTTTACAGTTCATAATCTCAGAGATCACAACGGAATCAAATATTCTGCAACAGAAGTGCACATGCCAGTGTGCATGTGTGGTCATAGGATCATCTTGAGTGTTAGTCATTGCTTTCCACATTGTATGAGACATGGTCTCTGTTGTCTGCCACTCTATATGTGAGACTACCTGGCCCACAGTCTTCTGTGGATTCCTCTATCCCTGTCTCCCATCTCATTGCAAGAGCACTGGGACTACAGACACGAAGTACCACATCAGCTTCGTGTGGCAGAGAATGGAGTCCAACGATCCAAACTCAGGTCCTCATGTTTTCATAGCAAGTGCTTTAAGCCATCGAGCCACTCCCAGCCTTAATTAAAAATGTTAAATCTTAAAAGGCTACTCTGCACAACTACAAACAATAAGTTTGAAAATTTGTGAAATGTTGTTTTTCAACAAAAATCCCAATTATTCGATTTTACCAATAAAGACTCGGGAGCCAGATGTTGGAGTGAAAGATTGCAGAAAGGCAAAGAAAGCACCCGCTGACCTTCCTCCTCAGCCAATGTCCCAGAAGGAACGCCCCCCCTCCACGCCTCCTCAAACAACCTCCTTCAAACTCAGTGCCTCTCCCTTCTGTTTCTTCCTCTCCATGATTTTGCTTTAATAATCCTATGTTTACTTCCTGTCAATTGGCTGGTTGTTCTGACTCCTGGCCTACCGTTTTATTTAATCCTCTTTACCATATTCAAGCAGAAAGCTCTTGGATTAAATGTGTGTGCTAGGGCTGAGCCAGGCCACAACTAAAAACAGGTTTTTCTGGTAAATAACACAGTCTTGGGATTCACAGTGTGGTCAAATATCCTGCAACAGTGAAATAAAAGTCACTGTAGCGTTCTACTGTGATAGAACACAACTGCCAAATGAAGAAATGCAAAATTTTAAAAAGACTAATATTTGCCCCAGACACAGAATAAAATGATAAGATAACTACTCTTTAAATACACAATTCCAATGTCACTTAAATTTTTTTCAGGAAACATATAAATGGAGAATGAACTAACCCAAATTCAAGATGCAGGAAAAACATTGAGATCTAAATTCAGAAAGTTTACATGGGAAAAGAAAAAGCCACAAATTAATCTCACTTGTGATTACCAGTGTGGACATTCTAAATACATATGGACAAAGAGCATCTAGTAGTACATACAAATAAAAATACATGAAGACCAAGAGAGTTTAATTATAAGAAGGCAGAAATTGTTCAACATTAAAAGTCTGTTAAATACCTCAAAGGTTGGGGAGGGAACTGTGCAATTATCTCCACAGGTACTGAAAAGTCACTTAGCAAAATTTAGCAGGCTCTCTGGCTTCTAAAAAATGAGGAAATGGTTTTCAAAAACAAACCTCACTGGATGCTTCCTTAATTTGTTCTTATTCATAATGTGGGAACACAAGGTGAACTTTTGCCCACTAGAGGTAAGGTCGTTCGCTTGCTAATACCATTCCCAGTTAACATCTCAAGTTCCATGATTAGATCTGCATCCCAAGAAGCAGCTCCCAGCACTAATGAGGAGAACCATTTGGAAGGAAGACAGAGAATTCTGTAGACTAAACGAAGTCCTAGAAGGCTATTGGAATAATTCAGGTATGAAAAGGCAAGAGCCTAAACTAAAGTAGGAATGGAACCAAAATAGAGAGACTCAGGCTGCCAGGTTTTATAGAAGGTAATACAGCTGGATTTCTTTCTTTTTTTTTTTTTTTTTTTTTAAATTTATTATTTATTATGTATACAGTGCTCTGCCTGCACATACACCTGCAGGCCAGAAGAGGGCATCAGATCACATTACAGTTGTGAGCCACCATGTGGTTGCTGGGAATTGAACTCAGGACCTCTGGAAGAGCAGGCAGTGCTCTTAACCACTGTGCCATCTCTCCAGCCCCTGGATTTATTTCTATGTAAAAATAAAGCAATGTGTCCGAAATCTCTGACTTGGGAAAGTTGGCACAGCCTATGATCTTCTACAAAGAACACAAACCAGGTGTGGAGCCACACACCTGTAATCCCAGCACTCAAATGTCTGAGACAGGGCTGTTATCAGCACAATCCAAACAAAGATGTACAAGAAAGACCCTGTCAGAAGACAGAGAACACAAAAAGATACTCATGTGATAAAAGAAATAGTGAAAATCAAAGGAGCTTTCTATGGCATAGCCAAATTCAGAAAATACTCTAACAAGAAATCTAGATTGCTTAATCACCTCCTCTCCTTAACCATCCTGACAATTTTGTGAGCTTAGTATTATCACCCTAAATTTACAAGTGAAGAGCCAATCAGGAAATTATATGACAAAATTTAAAACAAGGTTTGTAAAAGATATTCTCAATACCCTGTCTCTAAAGACCAAGAATATAAACTCCTAAACAGTGATAGTGCCTGATCCTACACAGATAAAAACAAGAGAAATATAACAAGACTTTCAAAATAACCTTTAATTCAAGAGCTGCAATAATAATAAAATAGCTGCAAACAATAATACTAACATAGCTGCAAATATTCATAAAATATTTGCCAAATATTCATATTTTTACATATACCATTTTATGAAAATACCAGAAATATCATTTCTACCTTGTAGCACTGGAGACATTTAATGACAAGTTCTTTCTTAAATTGTTGCCGTTATTATCGTGTGTATGAGCATGCGTGATGGGAGTGAGCATCCATGTTCTACTGGGTACATCAGTGGCATGCATGTATTGAGATCAGAGGACAACTTTGTAGAGTTGGCTCTGTCCTTCTACATTTATGTGAGTCCCCAGGGGGTCAAAGAAAGTTCAACTACCTTGCACATGGTAAGTGCCTTTACCCGCTGCATATCTCACTGGCCCTGATTACAAGCTCTTAGATCACACTGTTGATAAATTCTAGAGCCAAATGTCCCTGATTTTAGTTTTCATTCTACTACTCCCTACAGCAGGTACATACAGCAAACACCACTACACGTTTTACAGTCAACTCAATTTGGGACAGTGACCTAAAGGATTTCTGTTACAGATTCATGAGGTGATGGGGGAGAGTGTTTTCAACACTCATAAAGAAAACATAGCTCTGAAGTGAGCCAGGCAATCACACAACACATACTGGATATGGGCTCCCTGCTGCTGATTCAACATGATAAATGAGAGAACACAGTGGCATTTATCCTGACCAACCTTGAGGCTTTCGTTGGGAATGCAGAAGGCTTGGGCCACAGGTAGTATGCCTCTGACTTCTATCAAAGTTCATGGTTCTGCAAATGAAAGCTCAGTCTCAAATGTATCGACCTGTGCAAGAATAGGGCTTGCCAAGTTGGAGCCCCACTGTTATAGTCAGCTGGAGAACACCAGGAAGGTAAAGGATAAAGGGGGGAAGTGACATCACTACAGGGTCCCTTTCTACACGCAGATGTCTTCAGATAGGCGACAATTCCAAATAGAGGCATAACAACGGTGACAGGATTTCAGTTATCTGAGTAACTATCGAAAGCCAAACTCTTTTAAAGAAGCAGTCATGCTTCAACTAAATTGATTGTCTGCTCTGGGCTTTTGGGGGAAGGTAGAGGTCATATCTTTCCTTTCTTGATTGTATCTTCATATACAAAATTCGGATACTTAACTACGGTTTTAGTCTACTGTTTTTAAAATACTTTATGATATCAACATGATAAAATTAAGGTGTGAAATCACTTAATGATAAAAAAACAAATAATAGCACAAGAAATACTGGTTTTTATAGTCAAATGTAGCCTAACTACAAATTTAAAATGTGGTAAGAATATAGATAACATGTAATAGTTTAAAATTTTTAAACACAAACATCATGGGAATCATGTACAGCCTTAAAACAGCTTAAGCATTGAACGCACTGAAACTATACAAAAAAAAAAAAAACAAAACTAAAAATATGTAGAAAAGGTTTGTTTCTTATCTGAGACAAGCAGTAAACATGGACTCTGTTTCACTGCCAGAAGGAAGTAATGGATGCCAACGGATGATAAAGGAAGGCAGACTGATTCATTAAGCAAACTTATTTTCATCTACAACCCTTGTGACTATGTTACATCTGAAGCTAGCCTGAACCGCTCACATATGAAGTAGACTGCAAATCCCAAACAATTCCGGAGGGCGGTATCCTAGGTTATTCCATTTCACTCACATACTTCAGCAGGATATGTGTGAAAGTATAGCATTCTCATTAGAAAAAGTCTCTAAGATCTAACAAAAAGTAATACTATCAAATATCCAGTCACTATTCAAACCAACTGTTTTGCTTTTGTACTCTTTAGAATTGATTTGTCTCTACAAGGAGCCAAGCTGGTCCAACACTTCATGGCCTCTTTGGGGGATTCTCTGGACAGCTCCCTCCTCTATTTCCATGAAAATGTTGTTGTTGTTGGAGACAGGGTTTCTCTGTGTAGCCCTAGTTGCTGTGGAACTCACTCTAGTAGACCAGGCTGGCCTTGAACTCACAGAGATCTGCCTGCCTCTGCCTCCCAAGGGCTGGGATTACAGGCGTGTGCCACCACTGTCCTGCTGGAAAACTTTCTTAGTTGAAGAAACAAGAGTTTTAAATCCTGTGCAGCTTTCCTTACTTTCTGCATTTTGTGTTCTAGATGCAGAGGCATGGCCAGATTCCGGGCAACATTTGGAAAGACTATATCACTGTTGGTTTTGTGTACTTCCACTAGGAAGTATAAAATGCCTACTGGTTTCTCTTTTTGTGAACTTGGATGCTATTGACCTGTCTTTCACTAACATGTTTTTAGCAGCTAGATCTATTCATTTGGTATTTGTTTAAAATGAGGACTGGCAAGATGGCTTAGCAATTAAGAGTACACAGTGCTCATTCAGAAGACTGGAGTTCAGTTCCAAGCACCCACACATATCCCATAGTTCACAACTGTCAGTAATTCTAACTCTATAAGATCCAATATTTCTGGCCTCTATAGGCACCTGCACTCACATACACATGCCCACATGTACCTGCACTCACATGCACATGCCCACATGCACCTGCACTCACATACACATGCACCTGCACTCACATACACATGCCCACATGCACCTGCACTCACATACACATGCCCACATGCACCTGCACTCACATGCACATGCCCACATGCACCTGCACTCACATACACATGCACCTGCACTCACATACACATGCCCACATGCACCTGCACTCACATACACATGCCCACATGCACCTGCACTCACATACACATGCCCACATGCAGATGCTCACATCTACACATAATTAAAAGATTTTTTGCTTGCTTGCTTGTCTTTGGTATTTTCTAAACAGGGTTTCTCTGTGTAGCCCTGGCTGTCCTAGAACTCACTCTAGTAGATCAAGTTGGCCTTGACCTCAGAGATCTGCCTTGCCTCTGCCTCTCTACTGCTGGGATTAAGGGTGTATGCCTCAAGACCCAACTAAACCACTCCTTGGCATATACCCAGTAGATGCTCCACCATACAACAAGGACATTTGCTCAACTATGTTCATAACAGCTTTATTTTTAATAGCCAGAATCAGGAAACAACCTAGATGTCCCTCAACCAAAGAATGAGGAAGAAACTATGGTACATTACACAATGGAATAATGCTCAGTTATTAAAAACAAGGAAATCTTGAAATTTGCAGACAAATGGGCAGAGCTAGCAATGATCATCCTGAGTGAGGTAACCCAGACCCAGAAAGATAGTCATGGTATATACTCACTTAAAGTGGATATTAGCCCACCATTGGTGTCCTCTAAGAGACTTCCCCCAGTGGAGAATCAGGACAGATACTGGGACTCTGGGCACAGCGCTGAGAGTTGTGTCTAAGAGTGAGGGGATGGAAGGAGCCGGAGGGCTCAGGAGCTCCACAGGGAGACCATCAAGACCGGCGGATCTGAACCCAGGGAAGCACACACAAACTGTTGCACCAAGGGCAATGCACAAAGAGAACCTAAACCCCTGTTCAGATCTAGCCAACGGACAGGTCATTCTCCACGGTTGTAGGGAGAGCAGGGACGGCTTCTGACATGAACTCTGGTGCTCCCAATTTGATCACATTCCGTTGGCAGGACAGCCTTGCAGGCACACAGAGGAAGCAGACGCAAACTATGCTGATGAGACCTGACAGACTGTGGCTAGACAGTGGGGGAGAAGGGCCTCCCTGTCAGAGGTCTAGGAAAGGAGAATAGGGCAGAAGAGGGAGGGAGGGGGGGAACGGCAAGTTAAGAGCATGGGGAGAACAATCAGGATGTAGTGTGAATGAATTATAATAAATAAAATACTGAAAATTAAAAATGTTTTAAAAATGAAAAAAGAAATGTAACTGTAGCTACCTATTACTACAGTATTCCCTTATTAGCCTGCAACATTGATTTGCCACTTAAGTGCCTTTACTGTCTTGATTCTCATCCTATAAACTGGTCAGCCTAAGTTCCTGCCTGTTCCAATAAACATGAGCATGTCTTCAGTGAGAGTTTCCCGACACACACTACCTCTCATTGCAGCTTGTGGTGTCCCAATCTTGACCATGTCTCTTTATCACCCCACCTCTACCTTTCTTCAGATTTTGTTTTTGTTTTTTTTTTTTGTTTTTTTTTTTTTTTTACTTCACCACATCCTGTGTCACCACAGACTCTGTGCCAGACCTCTCCCAAAAAGTTTCACTTCCCAGATGTGGCCAAAACTCACTGATCCAAGTCTCTTGTTCACCACATTGGAAAAGGGTCTGCAGACTACATGAACCGGGTAACCAACTGAGAATCAACGACACGCACACTGTTGAATCTTGCTTCTGTAAGCTTACAGAGATCGCTCCCACCTCTTTGCTTTCACATGCTATGACTTCCTTTAATAGTTTTACCGAATGAACATAAACATTCTCAAGCAGGATAATTGCCCAGGGGCCTTAAACGTCTGCTTTGTTGTTGTTGCTGTTGTTGCTGTTTTTGTTGCTGTTGTTGCTGTCTGCATCTTTTCACACACACACACACAAAAGGTCTTATCAACAGTGCCACATTCCAGTCAGTTCTGCTTTCTACTTCTTCTTCCACTTAGCATACCCGCAGCTAAAAAGGCTTGACTGTCTTGGGGGTGCTAATTAAACTCCTCTTCCATAGCAGGTGGTTCAACAACTGTTGACATTTAATGAATCATTTGTCCTTATTTCAGGCCATTTTTGTGTAATCTTATTAAATACAAGGAAGAAGGATAAGAGAAAATGCAGAAGAAAAACACTGCGTAAAGCTGTTCTTCAAAGGACGTTCTGACCTATGGGCCATGAAACTGGGAGTACACTCAGATGCTGAAAACTCTACTACTAAAAGAGCTTAACAAGATGGGAGGGGGTAGAAATACACAAATGGTTGGCATAAACTATAAGTGGGCTTTCTGAATTGCTTGCCAAACTAAGATCTATGGGCCAAATCCAATCTGCCACCCACTTTTATATGGCCTAGAAACTAGCAAATGTTGTTTATATTCTTGAGCGCTTCAAAGGGACAATAATATTGTTCGATATTTAAAAATAGTAGACAATTCAAGTCTTGTGTTACAAAAGTTTTATTGGGACAATGTCAAGACTATTGATTTGTCTAGAGCTCTTTCTGGACTTTTTAAGAGCAGCCTGGTGAAGCTGCAACAGAGATTATATGGCCCTTTACCCCTAAATCGTGGTCACATGCTACAAGTCCACATGCCCATAGTCCCAGCTCTTGGGAGGATGAGGCAGCAAGACCAAGAGTTTGAGGCCAAACTAAGGTTACATGACAAAGCAAGACTCAGCATCAAAAAGTAACAACTAAATAGAGACTCCCTTTAAAACAGGAAACCTAAGCCAGTTACTATATGATCATGTAAAGAAGTAAAGTACAGGGTGTCAAGGCAGTTTAGTCATCAAATATGCTAAATCCAAAAGCAGCAGCAGCAGCAGCAGCAGCAGCAGCAGCAGCAGCAGCACAGAAGCTCCATTGCTGATTGGACAGCAAAGACCTTCTTAAAGTTCAGTTTGCTTAGCTGCAGAATAAAGATTCAAACACAACTCATCGTTTACAGGTAACAGTGTCTCTGAAGCATAAAATCGATAATATACAGAGCACAAAGTTGCAGCCTAGTGAGCGTTCACAAGGTGGCGTGCTCCAAGTTGTAACTCCAAGACTACCATGGACTGAAATACTAGCAGTGCCCCAGGAGTCCCCTGAAAGTCCCCTTCCAGCTGCTGTTCCTCTTTCCCAAAAGAAGAAGCTGTCCTGGTTTCCAGATCTATTACTGTGCTTTATTGCTTAACATCGCTTAAGATAACCTCAGCCATATGTACAGCATGTGCCAGCCTTCCACTCAGCACTGCTGGGTCCCTCTGCTCATCTCACTGTGTGTTGCATCCATTCTACTGTGTTTCAGTAAAGACATCATTTTTCTCATTCTTCTATTGATAAGAATTTAATTGATTCCAATATTGTTTGACCTTTCAAAACATTCCTATGCAAAATATGTTTGCCTAAACAAAAAATATACATATATGTGTGTATATACAAATATATGTATAAGTGTACATATGTGTATATGTGTGTATGCATATATGTATTTCACTTATATGTATATGTGTGTGCATGGATATGTGTGTATATGTGCATGTGGGTGTATGGGTAGGTCAGGTACATGCTTTATGCACAGGAAGTGCTGAGTTCATACAAGCGACCAGTGCATAGTAATCACTAAGACAAGGGGCAGCCACCCGGTGCTTCACACCTTCTCTCCTACAGACGCATGTGGGGTAAAAGTCAATACCTCGTTACTTACAAATATGTAAAATGTGTACCTGAAAAATAAAAATCTCTAATAAACCAAGTTTATTAATTGTAATGTTTAACTTTACAGTATTAGTAAAAAAAAATTTCACAGAATAGGTCTTTCTCATTTAAAATTCTACCAGTGTTTGTTTTCTATATTTTAGTATATATTTCTAGCACATACAAATTAATAATTGTTAAATAACTTTTACTACTTCTTTTAGAACCATTGATTGCATCTTTTTATGCCTATTACTATCTTTGTCTTAAATCCTGTTTTCTTGGGCTGAAGAGATGGCTCAGCAGTTGAGAGCACTGGCTGTTCTTCCAAAGGACCTGAGTTCACTTCCCAGCACCCACACAGCAGCTCACAACTATCTGTAACTCCAATGCCAAGGGATCTCACAGCCTCCTACATATAAGGAATCAGAATAACAATGTACATACAATTTAAAAATAAATAAGTAGATTATCTTTTTACAATAACTCTGTTTTGTTGTCTATTTATACTGTTCTTAGGATTGGCTATTGTCAACTAATATTCTTTATAGAATAAGGAAACGTGTTCATTGCTATATGACAAAATTTAACTTTATTAGTCTGTGATATGAATAATAAAACAATGTAAATAATGACTCAAAAGCAAAAGAGACTAGATGTGTGTAGAAGGATTTTAATTCAGAGCATGGAAAGACCTTCTAGGTCTGTGAGATCTGGCTAGAATACAGACACGCCTTTAATCCCAGGAGACAGAGGCAAGCCAATCTCTGAGTTCAAGGCCACCTGGTATAGAGGAAGTTTCAGGTAAAGAAAAGTTTAGGTCCAGGTGTGGTGGTACATGCCTTTAATCTCAACATCTAGAATCCAGAGGCCTGTAGTTCTAGTCAGTTCTGTTCAGGCAGTTCGGTTGAGTCAGTAAATTGAGAGGCAGTGCTGTGGAGGTGAGTTCATGACAGTTCAGTTTGGGGAGCTCAGGGGCAGTTTTTATCAGGAGAGTTTTACAAAGGGAGGTTGAAGAGAGAACAAACTAGACACAGGTAAAGGCAGAATGAGCCAGAAGGTTAGAACAGACTGCTAGAGTTAGTTTGAGGCTAAGCAGAGCAATTCAGTCAAAAGCAGAGGGAGAAGCCAGATTAAATCAGTCAGCTTGGAGAGGAGTTTAAGCCAGAACATATGAGTTGAACTAGCCAGTCAGAATTCAGAAAGAGCTAGAAAGGGTGAGCTTCTTTGTCAGTAAATTTCAGAAACTGAAAACATTGTAGGCCTAGGTTAGATTGCATGGATACCAGAAGCTTCCAGGACTAGGCCTAGGCAGTACGCCTCTGAGACAATTATTACGGGAAAATAAAGGTTACTTTTACAGATGTGAGACATAAAACCAAAAACTTATAAAAGATTACTAAACTTTTGCTCCCTAGTAGTTAAAAACATCGAGAACATGAAACCATAGGAGAAATGATAAGCAAAAAAAGCAAGGATTTTAAAACAATTTAAACATGGCCGTTAGCAGAAAAATAAAAGAACATTCAGGTTAAAAGCGCAGTTCTATTTCAACATTACATAGTCCAAGTTTCATGTGCGTGTGTATGTGTGTGTGTGTATGTGTGTGTATATATGTGTGTGTGTTTAAGGAGAGAACACAGGCCTACAGGCAATGAAAATATAAACCAAATCTCAGCCGGGCTTGGTGGCGCATGCCTTTAATCCCAGCACTCAGGAGGCAGAGGCAGGCGGATCGCTGTGAGTTTGAGGCCAGCCTGGTCTACAAAGTGAGTCCAGGATGGCCAAGGCTACACAGAGAAACCCTGTCTCAAAAAAACAAAAACAAAAAAAAAAAAGAAAAAATTTAACCAAATCTCTTAGTCAAGGCAACTACTAAACGTAAAAAAAAAAAAAAATTCTAGTGGGGATTGAATTTGGTGAACTTGGAGCTTCACTCATTTTAGGCAAAAGCCGTATGTCCTCAGACTCCTTTTAACTTTTATTTATATTATTTTTATCATATTATTATTTAATTAACTTTTATACTTTTATTATTTTTTGAGAATTTCATAAAAATTGTTTTTATCATGTTCACACTCCCCCTCCCACCTCCCCTCCTGCCAACTTTGTTTCTTTGGGAAAGGTACCATTAAGTAGCACAGGCTAGCCTCCCATTTTGTTACATAGTAGTATAGGATCTGTCTGCTCAGCCTGGTAAGCAACATAAAATGCAGGCCTATACCACCCAACCCAGCTGAGATAAAATATCTTTCCTATTCAAAGATACATTCCTAATTACACACTTCCTGTCGCTCAATTGGGCTTTATGTAGTTGGTAAACTATATCATGACTCTTCAACATATTTGCCAAGACCCTGATTTTGAGGAGAACAGCTAAAGAAATAAGTCTGACAAAAGCATAGTTAGATTTTTTTCATGATCTTTATTAGTGTACTGATGTAACCTTAAAGGAAAATGAAAATATAATAACTGTTTCGGACAACTTGATTCTGGGAAAGACCAGAGTAACAGAAAAGCTGCTTTCACCGTCTGGAAATACTACCTTCGCTAGCAGGGCCACCAACTCCGTGAGCTATCTCAGTCTACCTTCACTAGCAAGGCCATCAGCTGCGTGAGCTATCTCAGTCTTAACAGCCTGCTCCACAACAGAGCACAAGCAGCCGCAGTTCTGTTTCCCTTTCCACTCTCTCCTGTCTATAGACCTCTTCTGTGTTGTCTGCCAAAGGAGATGATTGCTCAGAGCTCAGCCTGGACCATGGGATAAATTCACAGAAAATCATACCACGTGATGGACAGAGGAGATATTTATTCTTTTCCACATTTTTGCCATCTCTCCCCATAAACCACTAAGTCATTGTGGCCATCTTTGTTCCAAACATCAGCCTAGTTTACACAACAAAGTCTGACCAAAGTCAGAGAGGGGTAGGGAGAGAAAGTAGCCCGGATAGAAATTATTCCAGCTCAGGTTAAGAGAGTTCAACTCCTGCCGTTATCACAAAGGCGGGTGGAGTTTCAGGGACTCCACACACTAAAGGATCTGAGAACTGCTCACTTTCTGATGTCATTCTCTTCTTGACAGAAAACTGTCCAGGCCACCACTCTGGCTTAGAGAAGGAAAGTGGGTTCTGCATGGGGAAGTGGCTGTATTAGCTTCTTTTTTTTTTTTATTAATTTATTCATATTACATCTCGATTGTTAGCCCTTCCCCTGTTTCCTCCCATTCGTCCCTCCCTCCCATTTCCCCCCTTCTCCCCTCCTCTATGTCTGTGACTGAGGGAGACCTCCTCCCCCTATATATGCTCTCAGAATATCAAGTCTCTTCTTGGTAACTAGCTATCCTTCCTCTGAGTGCCACCAGGTCTCCCCATTCGGGGGACATGGTCAGAAAAGGGGCACCAGAGTTCGTGTGAGAGTCAGATCTCACTCTCCACTCAACGGTGGAGAATATCATGTTCGTCGGCTAGGTCTTGGTAGGGGTTCGAAGCTTACTGCCTATATTCTCCTTGGCTGGTGCCTTAGTTTGAGGAGGACCCCAGGATCCAGATCTGCCTGTCATAAAGTTCTTCTTGTAGGTTTCCAGACCCTGTGGGTCCTACTATTTCCTCACTCTTCCATGCTACTCTTGCCTAAAGTCTCAATCAGATATCCTCTCCTCTGACCCACTTTCTTGGTAAGTAAAGATTTTCATGGTGCGTATCCCTTGGACTAGTGTTTTGATATAAGTGAGTATATACCGTTTGTCTCTTTTTGCTTCTGGGTGAACTCACTCATTATGATAATTTCTAGATCAATCCATTTGTCCACAAATTTCGGGAATTCCTCGTTTTTAATAGCTGAGTAGTATTCCATCGTGTAAATATACCACAGTTTAATTCAGTTAGAGGAAAAAGTGGGGAAGAGCCTGGGACACATAGGCACAGGAAACAACTTCCTGAACAGTACACCAACAGCCCAGGCCTTAATGTCAACAATTAATAAATGGGACCTCATGAGGCTGAGAAGCTTCTGTAAGGCAGGAGACACTGTCAAGAGAACAAAACGACAGCCTACAGACTGGGAAAAGATCTTCACTAACCCTTCATCTGACAAAGGTTTAATATCCAAAATATATAAAGAACTCAAGAAATTAAACACCACAAAACCAAACAACCCAATTGCGAAATGGGGCTTGGAACTTAACAGAGAATTCTCAACAGAGGAATATCAAATGGCCGAGAAACACTTAAAGAAATGCTTGTCCTCATTAGTCATCACAGAAATGCAAATCAAAACGACACTGAGATTCCATCTTACACCCATCAGAATGGCTAAGATCAAAAACTCAAATGACACCACATGTTGGCAAGGATGTGGAGAGAGAGGGACACTCCTTCATTGCTGGTGGGAATGCAAACTAGTACAGCCACTTTGGAAAGCTATCTGGCACTTTCTCAGAAAAATGGGAATAAGGCTTCCTCAAGACCCAGCCATCCCACTCCTTGGAATATACCCAGAAAATGCCCTACCACATAACAGGGACATATGCTCAACCATGTTCATAGCTGCTTTATACATAATAGCCAGAACATGGAAACAGCCTAAGTGTCCCTCAGTAGAAGAATGTATTAGCTTCTTTATTGACTGGTTTTGTATTGACTTTGATGCTGTTTGAGGTCTGCCCTAGCATCGTTTTCTTCACACAAGTCATGGCTACCCAGGTGTTAGCTTCTGGCTGACTGCTTCCCCATGACTAAGTCCATGTGTTCTCTTCCTCTCTGGGATCCCTTCACTCCAGGACGGTTTTAAGTGAAGCCCCACTCATATAGTTTTCTTGTAATGGTTCTCCATCTATTCTATAGACAGTAATGCAAGAGTCAGTGCACAGTTTTGAGGTTGGTGATTTCATTTTATAAGTGAGGTCCCACTTTAATGAGACATTATATGTACAAAGTACAGATGAAATAGTGTTTAAAATCTTTTTATGAAATAATTTTTATTTTTTACATATACATTTATATTATTATACATATACATAATAAATTATGTATAGCAAGAAGAACCATGACACAATCAGGAATTTTATAAACATTACATTCTTAGTGGTTTTGACTATTTGTATTTGGCAGCCTTGAAGAAGCATCTTTCCTATCTTGGTGCATCTAAAATTCTGAATGAAAATCAGTACCTATCATATCTCATCATTACCACTTAAAACATCTATCTAGACCTAAAAACATCCTACCCCCTAAACAACTAAGCTTCATCATAAAACTAAACTATCCGGTCTTCAATCCCATCAGAGACATGAGAAGGAATAAAATTAATTACCTGAGGATATAGGAAGTACAGATTAGCAGCTTCCAAAGTGGGAAAAAATGGTAGAGACAGTTTACTACCTGAGCAGTCACCCAAAACTCTCTATAATGTTGGAGCGTCATCTTTAGCCTTCTGGCCCCATATATCTGACAGACATATTTGTGAGGCAGGAACTATTAAGGATTTGTTTACCCTGTCTTGACAGAGTTTGTCCATTGACTCTGCCTGCATCCAAGCTTGTCCTTTTTTAAGCAGAATTCTGTCTAAGGACATGTTGCCCAGTGGCTTGTTTGCCATCTCCATAAGGAAGGTTCTTTGATGCTCATCATCTTCTTTGAGGTTCATTAGTATATATGTTTTATGTAGATGCAAAATAAACTTAATTTTAGATACAGTGGTATAGAACTCAAATGAAAGATTATTCTTCACACACATTAGATATAGTTCTACTCATATGAGGCATTACACCCATTCAACTCAATTATAATGCAAGGTTTATGTCCAATACTTTGAAAGTGCTATTGCAGACTATTTAGGATAAATAAGTTATACAAGTTAATTGTTAGTTGATCAAATCATGATCATATCAATTACTAGTCTATTTTTATAATAAAATATTAAAACAAAATAGCCACCTCTACTTCAAGATTCCCTGTTGTGGAAAATGGGTTACTACGATTAATCCATATAATTATTTTGGTGGCTAGTATTTATTCCACTATCAATCAACAAAAGACACAGGCACCTATTATAATTTTAATATGCCTTATTTCACCTGGGGCTAGGCAGATATTAAGCCCCTAAGCTACCTTGTTACCTCCCAGCCCTACATTCCATGCCATCTGCTTTAATCATTTCTATCTGGGCTATTTCCCATGCCTAGTTCCATAAATACTTGCTTATTCTTTTCATAAAGTGGCTTCTCTCCAGCCACACCAATCTTCAGAGTAAATTTCTTCCTGCTGTGTGGATCTGCTAACCCATCCCCTCTCATACCTGTGTGTTATTCTCCAAGCCCCCCGGACTTTGGCCATGCCTACTTACTTTGCCCTGCCCTACCAATCACGGATAATTTTGGAGGAAAGGTTACACAGCATTACTTGGGGTACGTGATAGTCTGCTCGTAAAAGACAACAAGCAGACTTCAGGGAACAAAATAATTAACAATCAAATACAAAACACCAGACCATAAGGTAGCAATTCCCCCTTTTTGTCTATTTAAAAAGGCTGTGTTTAAACTATATACAGTAAGAACAATTACGAAAAACTATTTAAAAAACCATTATAAAAGAGCTATATACATAATGTCCAGTCTATACATATTTGGCAACCTTGAAGAAAATACTAGCTATCTTATCTTACTTAGTGAGTCTAAAGTTTTGTAGCTAAAATATTTTGTATCACAGCTCCTAAACAATTAAGCTTAATTATAAAATTATAACTATCTAGTCTTCAACCCCATCAGAGACTTGAGAAGGAATAAAATGTATTACCTGAATAAGAAGGAAGTGCAGGCAAGCAGCTTCCAAAATAAAGTAAAAATGACAGAAACAGTTCATTGTCTAGACAGTCACCCAAAATCTCTCTATAACACTGGAGCATCATTTAAAGCCTTCTGGGTCAGTGTATCTGACAGACATGTTTGTGAAAAAGGAACTATGAAGGATGTGCTTACCCTGTCTTGACAGAGCTCCGCAGTTGATCTAGCCTGCACCCACTCTTGCACATTTTAGGCAGAATTCTGTCTGTAGCAAAATCAAGGATATTTCTTTGCCCAGTGGCCTTGGCATATTTGAGACCATCTCCTTATGGAGGGTCTTTGATGCCTGTTATCTTCTTTGAGGTAGGCTGGAGATACTGCCAGGAGCTGACTTGTCTCATTGTCAAAGGATCCTTAAAATAACAAAAAAATAATAATATTTAAATGCCATATTCTGTAGGCCTCTGAGGATTTTGAAGACATCTATTATCTATTTACATTTACGTATCTGTCTGTCTGTCTATAGTAAATCTGAACAGGCAAACATTGCTTGTTTCTAGCTACTGTTTAACCTAGGATGCATATTTTTGTAATAAACTAGACTAGAATGTGACACGACCATGACTTTAATAGAATACTAAATTGCATTACATAATTATCTTACATAGTTTGTAATAGCAGCTTTTTACAGGACTAGAAGTAGACCTTGTATTTATAATTAAGTTGTATAGGCCCAATAACTCATACCATAATAAAAGCATATGTGTGTGTGTGTGTGTGTCTGTATCAAAAGTAACCTTAAAACGTGCATCAATACATCAATATTTATACCAATGAAAACCTTAAACCTGTATCAAATACAACAGTCCATAACAATGTAAGCAAAAATAACCATATTGGAGAATAACAATTAAAGCGCTAAAGTTGAAACATAGATTCAATAATCTAACTTTTGTCTTATTCTATATACTTTCTATATTCCCTTTCTTTCTTTTCAATCCTTCCTAAAAAAAAGAAAGAGAAAATAAAAGGAAAAACGAAATCCTCGAGTCTTAAGTTTTAAACCTTGTTTTCTCTTTGAATAAGACCATTAATAACTTATAATCATCCCCTACATGACAGGAAATATCTGTAGCCCAAGAAAACAACCAAAAAACCTACCCACCCCATCTTAAAGGGAAATGGGACATTGCTCTTCTCAAGGTTGCTTCCTGCTGATTTTGGACGATAGAATAATTTGGGGGGGGGGGGGGAAAGAAAGCTGAGAAAGTGATTAATTAAGCTAGGAATAGCATTTGTGGTCCAGTCTCTAAGTATTATGAAATTTTAGATTTAAGTGAAATCCTGTGTGGAATAATCTGAAAGGCTAGACCAATTGAGAGCAGAAGCTTTCTTTGAAGCTGTCATGGAGACAGGTTTTGAAGGAGCAGCAACTGAAGTAGTCTGAGTCAGGACGATGTGGGATGTTGGAATGTTTTGTTAGCATCTGATTCAGCATCGCCAGTGTCCAGCTCTGCTGCTCTGAAAATATATGATTTCTCACAAGTATTATACAGTCCTAAAATTATAAATGTATGAGACTTGCAGAATGCACAAATTAATTAAAGATGGTTCTTTGCTCTTTGTCTGGATTGTATACCAAACTGTAAAACCAATGTAATCTATGCCATGTTGAAAATAGCATGATACGTTTTGAGGATTTTGTAGCCAAGGATTTATTGGCTGTGTATAGTTGACATTTGTATGTCCCCATCAGTCTCAGCTCTGTTCCCATGTGGAGGGATCAGCGAATTATGTTACCTGTCTTGTTTGGTCTTCTTGATTTTTCTCCTGTCTATAGCCAAGATATTCAAAAGGCTTTACTCAGTCAAATTTGATTTCCAACATTTTGGTTAGAATAGATAGCTTTTTATTTCTGTTAACAGAAACATAAGACTTCCCTCCCAAATGTAATGTAGGTTTGGTGTAGAGGAATGTTAATTCAGAACATGGCTGTTCTGGCAAGAGATCACATCCAAACATGATCTAGGCCTGTGTGATCCTGCTGAAATACAAACATACCTTTAATCCAGGAGACAGAGACAAACAGATCTGACTTCAAGGCCAGCCTGGTTTAGAGCAAGTATCAGGTAAAGAAAACCTTAGGTCCAGGCGTGGTGGTATATGTCTTTAAGCCTAAACGAAACTAAAGTTACCTTGTAGAAAGAAGAACCTATGTTGTGAAAGTGATGTCTAATTGAGTGGCAGAAACGGTGACAAATCAGAGATTTCATAGACTAGGATACACCCAACTCTCACAAGAAGAGAAAGGAAAGGGAAGCAACTTAAGAGGCACTTTTACAGCAAGAGGGGGCAGTTTTACCGGGACAGCAATAGAGAAGGGGAAGGTTGCAGAGAGAGAGAGAGAGAGAGAGAGAGAGAGAGAGAGAGAGAGAGAGAGAGAGAGAGAGAGAACTAAGGTGAAGACAGAGCAAAGCAGAAAATGAGAAGCCAGAATATTATAGAAAATTGGTGAGTTAGTCTGAGGCCAAGCAGAGCAATTCCAAGCTGAGAGAAAAGCCAAATTGAATAAGTCACCTGGGAGAGGAGTTTGAGCAAGAATAGCTGAGTTGAACCAGCCATCCCAGAGCTCAGAAAGAACAAGTAAGGGTGAGCTCATTAAGCACTAAGTGTCAGAAGCTGAAAACATTCTAGGCCTAATATAGTACAGAGACTAGAAGCTTCCAGAACTAGGCCTAGGTGGACAGAAGGAGGCAGTAAGCCTCCCAGACAACAATTGAATCAGGAAAATAAAAATTACTTTTACCTTTTGGTTCTCCAGTTTGAAACTATCCCAAGTATAGAATGATTTAGCTTAGCAGTCCAATTTTTTTAGGCCTGCTATAACTTGACCTCCCCTAAAGGGGATGAATAATATCATTATTCATCTTTATGTTGATAAATCAGAGTAATATTTAAGGAGTTAAAATACACTTTTTTTTACAGAGATATGCTTAAAGAAAAGGTTTTCCCCTGAGGCCTGGTTGCCTTGGACTTGTTTTGTAGATTAGGCTGGCCTTGAGCTCATAAGGAACCTATTTGATGTCTTGGTTTCACAAATATTGGCATCAAAGGCATATGTTTAAGCAATTAAATTATTTGTTTTGCCATGGACAAGGAAAAGTACATGTTCTGATTGTCAATTTTCTCTACCAATTACACCTAGAAGACCCTTCACCATGCGTGCTAAAAAAAAAAACAAAACAAAACTGTATGGCTCTCAATATTATCATGCATGCATAGCAGAGATTTCATATTACCCAAATTTCTGCAAATTACTTTTGTACTACTGTTACCAAAAAGGGGCCAAGAAAGACATATACTATAAGAACACACTCCAAATAACAATCTTCCTCCATTTGTATCTCATCTTCTCCCATGCCACCACCTCCCAAAAATGTATTCAGATTCTGGTTCCATAAAATGATTAAGCAATTATTAGGTAACAGCCCTTAGTATCTAACCATCTCTGAAAATGGCATTACAGACACATGTCAATGTAGTTCACTAGTTTCCTAAGCATTTCCCAACCCAGTCAAGCATCCAGTGAATACTAGCCATCACACATATCACAATCCTTTTAGAGTTTATGTATTACAGCCACTTCAACTATTAGCATTTTTAGGAAGTGACTTCATGGACATTTTGGGCTATTTTTTGTCTGTACAGAAACAACTTCAGTGGAGAACAAGAATCAAGAAAGGATCTCATTTACAAGTATTTCATTTGTTCTGTTTCTTATTGTGGCATCAACATCTTGAGGGCAAATATGTTAGCATAGGTTATTGTGCAGTTCAAATCCTGATTTCTGTATCCCCATGTCTGGTTGCAAGCCTTGTTCTGAGAATCTCCTGTCTCAATGTTGAATAACCTCTGTTCCCCAATTGTCTCCTTATATGCCAATAAAGCAGATTTTAGCCAATCACTGAACAGGGGAGAGAATAGGGCTGGACTTTCTACCAGCCAAGGGGGATTCAGCCAGGAGAGTCAGCAATGGGCAGAAGTCCAAGAGACATCAGGATGGACCTGCAGCTAAGGAAAGCTACAACGTGCAAGTATCATTGGGATACACCTTAAGAGGAAGCCAAATTAGATTAGACTGTTAAGAATACGTTAATAGTTGATCAGTTCTTGAACTGTGAAGCTTATTACTAAACAAAAATAAAAGAGTTTCAGTTATTTGTGTGATAGCCAGGATAAAAGAGGAACTAAGAGAAACAAACACAATTATATAAAAATAACTTTCAACAAAGATCACTATTGCCAACTAATGCTTCAAAAATACACATTAAACATTTGAAAAGTTTATAAACTGTGATGTAAGGAAAATGAGAGTTCTACTGCAAAAAACAAAAGCCATCCAGTGCTTGAAGTCATAAAAATAACAAAATATGAGGCTTTTGGTACTCAGAGGATGAACAATTAGCCGCCTTGGGAAATGATACTTGAGATGATTTAATTGTTTTGTTTGTTTATTTTTGTTTTTGTTTCTCGAGACAGGGTTTCTCTGTGTTATAGCCCTAGCTGTCCTGAAACTCTCTTTGTAGACCAGGCTGGCCTGAAACTCACAGAGATCTGTCTGCCTCTGCCTCCCAAGTGCTGGGATTAAAGGTGTGCACCACCACTGCCGGGCAATCTATGTCAGGGTAGGCTCCTGGGAGGATTTGGAGATGACTCTAGCAGAGACTCCTAGTAGCAAGGGCCATGGACACTAAAGAGGACACTCTCTAACTAGACACATCTCCTAGTAGAGGGAGGGGAACACCAACCCACCCACAAAAATTTTGACCCCAAATTTACCCTGCCTATAAGATGTGCAGGGATAAAGATAGAACAGGTAGAGCAGAGACTGAGGGAATGGCCAACCATTGCCTGGCCCGTCCCAAGATCCACTCCATGAGAGAGAGCCAAGCTCTGACACTATAAAGATACTCAGCTATGCTTTGCAGACAACAGCCTAGCAGAGTTGTCCTCTGAGAGGTTCCACCCAGCAGCGCCTTGAAACAGATGCTGAGACTCACAGCCAAACATTGGGTAATGCGTACGGCATTTGGGGGGGAAGTGTGGGGAAGAAGAAAAGAACCTGGAAGTTATAGGAGTACCACAAGAAGACCAACAGAAGCAACTGACCAGGGCCCTGAGGGACTTGCTGAGACTGAAGCATCAATCAAGGACCATGCATGGACTGGACCTAGGCCTCCTACACAGATGTAGCCGATGGGCAGCTCAGGCTTCACGTGGGTCCTCTGGTAAGGGAAGCAGGGACTGTCTATGATGCCAGCTTTTTGGTCACTCCCCCCTGGCAGGACTGTCTTTCTAGGCCACAGGAGAAGAGGATATACTCAGTCCTGATGTGACTTGATAAAGTGGGGTGGGTGGTGTGGGAAGGATTGTAAACATTGTCCCAGGTGAAAGCAATCTTGGCGGGCTTTACCCCTTGGAAACACCACAGATAGACTGAATGGAGCCAACCTGGGTCTGAAATTCAGGAAGTGGACTGGGGCGGGGGATGGGGGGATGGGGGGGGGTAGTACCCAGACTGGCCATTGCATGCCTGAGAGAGAGATGCAGGCAGAGGAGAGAGGAGAATCCTTTGGAGCACAATCGCACATGGATTTGGCGAAAGGCCAGCTTATAAGCCAGACCAGCATGCAGGCCAGAGACACCTGGGGATCCGTCCCGTGGAACAGATACTAGAAGGTTTGCTCTTGTTTCCCTTTAAGCCTTTTCCCTTCTTGTATAGGATTTTTGGATTGTATATAAAGTCTAATTGTTAAGAAACAGAGCCCACAGGGTGGAAAGAGGGGCTCCTCTTTTCTGAGGAATATGGGAGGGGAAAGGGAGGGAAGGAGCCTGGGACCGGGGTGAGAGGAAGGATGGGCTTTTGACCAGGATGAAAAGTGAACAAAAAATAAAAAATAAAAGACTGTTCAGTTGGTAAAACATTTGCCGTGCAAGCAAGGGGACATGAGTTCAATCCCCAGGACATACTTTTTTAAAGCAAGTAAGATGAAGCCAGATGTATTGTGGGGTTTGCTGACCAACTAGCCCTGGACTGCTTGATGAGCCCCAGGACAGTAAGAGAGCCTGTCCCAAAACAAACAAACAAACAAACACCTAAAGTTGATCTCTGGCCTTGTAAACACACATGTATACACACACACACACACACACACACACACACACACACACACACACACACACACACACTAGGAGTTACCGAAGAAGGAACTAAAAAAGTATATAGTATATACACTATACACAGGAAAGCAAAGTTCCTAAATAGTTCAAAATTACTTAGAAGACAAACTTTAAATATCATGTAGTTAGCTGGTTGGGTGTATGCACTGAGCTAGGTACTAAAAACTATTAAAAACAAGCAAGATGTGTTGGCACACACCTTTAATCCTGAAGATGGAAACAGGCAGATCTTTGTGAGTTCAAGGCCATCCTGGCTTACATAACGATTTCTAGGATAGCCAAGGCTGCACAGAGACCTTGTCTCAAAAAGACAAACAAACAAACAAATAAACAAATAAATTTTCATTATTTCCCTCTTAGATAACTGAGCTGCTGTTGAACCATAACTTAAAGGGGTACCATGGGACTTCCAGTTTCTTTTGTAATGAAGACTATGTCAGCTGACAGGGGCCTTGCACTCCTTCTCATCTTAGTTCGCATGACCGTTGCTGTGAGAAAACACCATGACTAACAGCAACCTGAGAAGGAAAGTGTTTAGTTCACTCACAGTTCCATGTAACAGTTCATCATCAAAAGCAGTGAGGGCAGGAACCTGGAGGCTGGAGCTGATGCGGAGGCCATAAAAGAGTGCTGCTTACTGGCTTGCTCCTTAATGACCTGCTGAGCCTGCTTTCTTATAGAACTCAGGACCACTAGCCCAGGGATGGCTCCGCCCACAGTGAATTGGGCCCTCCTCCATCAATCACTAATTAACAAAATGCCCTACAGGTTTGCTTACAGTCCAACCTTATGGAGGCATTTTCTCAATTGAGGATTCCTCCTCTCTCTAAAGACTCTAGCTTATGCCAAGTTAGCTTGCTAGCACAACTGACCCCTCATATTGACATATAAAACACTTCACTGTTAAAGCCACAACTTTCCCTTTATCGCTCATCCCCCAATACCACACATTAATATAAACATCACAATATAAAACATTTTACAAATTTACCAAGTCCCATAGTCTTACAAATTCAAACACTTTAAAACTTCTGTCTCCAGTGGATACAGTGGCACATGCCTGTAATCCCAGTACTCAGGGAGACAGAAGCAGGCAAATCTCTGTGAGTTCAAGGTCAGCCTGGTCTACAAAACAGGTCAAGGACAGCCAAGGTTACACAGAGAAACCCTGGCCCAAACAAACAAACAAGCAAAAAAGTCTCTCTTTAAAAACAGCAAAAGTCATGAGCATATACAGGGGGAAGAAGTCCCCCTCAGTCACAGTCATAGGGGAGGGGAGTAAGGGGAAAATGGGAGGGAGGGAGGAATGGGAGGATACAAGGGATGGGATAACAATTTAGATGTAATATGAATAAATTAATAAAATAAAATAAAAAATTTTAAACATCATAAAATTAACATTTAAAAAAACAGCAAAAAGTCTGTTTTAAAATATTTTAAAAGTCTCTTTTAAAATTGAAAACCTCTCAAATATGGACCCCTAAAAAGTCAAAAATAAGTTAAATACTTTCTTATTCCAAGAGTGAAGAACCAAGGCACAGTCACAATCAACTCAAAGCAAACACTAGACCCCAACTATGTAAATAGCTTGCTTTCCAGTATCTGGGATGTATTCATGGTCTTCTGGGCTCCTCCAAAGGGCTTCGGTCACTTCTCCAGCTTCCCGTCCTGCTGTAGCACGCACAGCTTGTCTTTAAGACTCCAGACTTTCTCACGTACTCTGGTGCCTCACATTTGACCATGTCCCCGGGAGGGGGAGACCTGGTGGCACTCAGAGGAAGGACAGCAGGTTGCCAAGAAGAGACTTGATACCCTATGAGCATATACAGGGGGAGGTAATCCCCCCCAGGAACTGTCATAGGGGAAGGGAGTAAGGGGAAAATGGGAGGGAGGGAAGAATGGGAGGATACAGGGATGGGAAAAACATTGAGATGTAACAAGAATAAAAAAAAAAAAAAAAAAAAGACTCCAGTTAGCTCCACTCAATGCTGCTGAGTGCTGAGCCCTCTCCTGGGTTCTCTTTAGGAACCCCATCCCTACCACCCAACACCAAGCCTCAGCTGTTCTCCAGGACCCCTTCAAGGTTTCAAAACTAGAACCATCTGGGTTGAATCGGACACTACCAAGTTCAGCAGCCAGCATGAGGTACAACCTTAGCCACCTCTGGAACCCGGCTTCTGTGTGCTGACCCTGCGGAAACACTTCCCAGAAGATTTCACTTCAGTGATCCTGGCCTCTTCTTAACCACAGCTGATCCCTCGGCCCCAGCTGACCACACACCACAGATTTGTCACATAAAGTACATGGTAGAATCTTTACTTTCCTCTGAAACTTAGAAGCCAGGCCTCCATCATCTGTACTGCTCCCAACTTTCTTTTTCTCTTTTTCTTTTCTTTTCTTTTTTAACAACAAAACATGACAAAATACAATAGTATAAGATAAACTGAAAACCATCATATAGGAGTTGGACAAGACAAGCCATCAGAAAAATAAAAGAGCCCCAAGAGTAGGCTCAAGAATCAGAGACTCACTCATTCTCACATTCAGGATTCCCGTCAAAGTAAACTGAAAGCTGTACTGTATGTACTGGTGACCCGGTAGTGACCTGTGTAGGCCCTGTGATTGCTGCTTCAGTCTCTGCAAGTCCGTATGAGCTCTGCTTAGTTGGTTTAGAAGGCCTTCTTCTCCTGGTGGCCTCCATTCCCTCTGTCTCCCCGACCCCTTCTGCCTCCTCTTCCCTGAGTTCTGAGGGGAAGAATCTGGTGAAGACATCTCATTTAGAACCATGTCTTCCAAGGTCTTGCTCTGCTCTCCACTTTATCTTCCAAGCCCCTACAGAGTGGCCCACTGAGCTCTCAAAACTCAATGGCTTTTCTAGCCTAAAGTTCCAAAGACCTTCCACAGTCCTCCCCAAAACAACACGGTCAT
The DNA here is from genome assembly GCF_903995435.1 of Acomys russatus. Taxonomy (NCBI): domain Eukaryota; kingdom Metazoa; phylum Chordata; class Mammalia; order Rodentia; family Muridae; genus Acomys; species Acomys russatus. The sequence continues at coordinate 36,436,398 of NC_067159.1, forward strand.
GTCTGTCACATCATCCAACACCCCTCTTCCCATTTTGTTGATGAAAAGAGTCACGTCTAGCAGAGATAAATAAGTTTTCAGCTAATGAGATGGACAAGTCAGTTGAATCAACTCAGGTCACAGAAACATGTTTAATCATGCCCAAAAAGAAAGAGCTATCACATTTGTTTTTTAAGATTTATTTATTTATTGTATATAAGTGCTTTGTCTGTAGAAGAGGGCATCAGATCACATGATAGATGGTTGTGGGCCACCAAATGGTTGCTGGGAATTGAACTCAGGACCTCTGGAGGATCAGTCACTGCCCTTAACCTCTGAGCAATATCTCCAGCCCCAAGCTATCATATCTATGATCATAACAAACGAACATCTCCTTGTTAGACAAAATTTATGCTTTGGAAATAATAAATTATAACCATATTGTATGAGAAAAGAATATTTTTAATAAAAGGAAAATTGTAACCAAAATTTACTCCTATTCAAGATGATAGCATGTTCTAAATAAGTACAGTGATTAAATTCATATAAGATGTATAAAATACATGAGCAAAATAAGTTGAATTGATACATATTTTGATCCAATAAGCTTCTCCACATCCTTAGATTTGTACCACGGTAGATCTTCGGGGCATTCCCCACATGTTGATTCTAGAAGGACTGCAGTGCCCTCTGCAGTTTCAACAAAGGAAAACAGTTTGTAGGGGAAAAATACATTAATTAAAACACCAACATGTCTCAGAAATTCACTTTCCCTTGTGAGATGGGATGAAAATATCTATGTAACATCATACATTTTAAGCGTAGTGCATCATAGTATCATAGAAGATATCTATTTATATGGAAATAAGTGAAGCATTAAATACATGTATGTAAATTACCACAGATTATCTTGAAAATTGAAAATTAACTAGATTCATGCATTAATTTTATGACGGAGTTAATAACAACTACTTATTAAGAAAGTAGCATGTATGCACATTTTAAGGGTCTCTTTCCAAAAAGAGAGTAGGTGTGGAGAGGAGAGGAGTGGGGAGGAACTGGGAGGGAGGTAAACTGTAATCAGGATATAGTGTATAATCAGGATATATTGTATGAGAAAGGAACATTTTTAATAAAAGGAAAATTATAAAAACCTAATAGGTGTTTTTTTAAGAAGTAAATAATATAAATTTATGTAAAGAAAAAGGGGTCTTTTTTAGTTCATCTCTGTGCCTCCCCCTGACCACTGCCTTCTGTTGTTTTACAGTTTATCTATGAAAAAGGAAGAATATAGACAATCTCACAATAGGACAACGAAAATAAATCTTCAATTAACAGACTCAACTTCATGTACTATTTTAATCCATTAACTAATATGTTTACCTTTTGTGAAACTAATATTCACATATTTTTAAGCAAATGAATAAACAATATTATAAAACTGGCACAGAGTATAAGGGGTAAAAAGCTCCTTGGCTAATTTATTGCACTGATATTCTAGAATGAGGAGTCCAATTTTATAGAGATAAATTTGTTTAAATGTCATTTCCGAAAGTTACAAATGAGTGCATAAAAAAAGAGCACATGACAGAAGTAACAGACAAGGGAGTTGCTATTTGAGGCAGACAAAAAGTTCTGAAAAGGTGATGTTCACAGAGAAGCCAAGAATCTCAGGGGAGCCTGCTTATCTGGCTACGAGCCTATCTGCCACACAGAAAAGCCGGTGCCTGGGCTTTGACAGGGAGCCTGGGCTCCAGAGTATGTAAAGGAGAAAGGGGAGAAAGTGGAAGGACATGAGGCCAGAGCAACAACGATATTGGGGACTGCAAATACAGCTTAGGCATGGGGCCTGTAGCTATCATGGTATGAAGCCCTGGGTTCAGCGCCCCCCCATACACACATACTCCCCAGAAGAAAAAGTGAAAGAGGGGAGAAAATGATCAGGACTTTGGGGATAACTGAAAGAGTTTGAGTGTCATCCTCAAGGAACTGAGGGTAGGGAGGTGACTTGAGTGTTTTGGGACAGTGGCATGACTGGCATGTTTTAAAGTGTTACTGAGGTTGTTTTAACAGCTGGGATATGTAAGGGTAGACACATGGAAACCTTCAAGGACCGAGTCATCAGTAGATGTTGTCAGAAATGGCTGTGTACTGGAATGTTCGTGGCAGCCCTAAATGAGTTTCCTGGTGTGCTGATTATAGCCTTTGAGAGCAAAGGAGAGGGTGTCCAGCACTACCCCATCCTGGATCACGGGAAGGATGGGCTTGTCAGCAACTAACTGGGAGCCTGAAAACCAGTTAGCAAACAGGTTTGAAAGAGAAAAAAAAACTGTTTTTATGGTTTGAATCTAAACTGTCCCTCACAAGCTCAAGATTTGACTACTTGGCACCTGGCTGGAGGCACTGTTTTGGGAAGCTATGGAGCCTTTAGGAGGCGGATCTTAACTTCTGTGAGTGGGCCTCTAATGGCCATCCCTGGGTCTGACTTCTCTCTCTCTCTCTCTGCTGTGTGATCTGATCTGTAGGGATGTGACTAGCCCCTACCACATTCTCCCTCTGCACCGACTCTGCATGCTCTTCCCACCCAATGGGCTGAGACTCTGAAAGTGTGAGACGATGAAAAAATTTTTTCCTCCCATACATAAGCTGTTGCTGTCAACTATTTTGTCACGGCAACATAAACTAGGCTTTCCCACCTCAGACTTGGACTCTAAAGCCCCCTGGGATGTTGAATGCCCAAGAAGAACCAGATCGCCGTCTAAGAACTTCTTCTTAAGCAGGAAATTATGGGAGCCAAAAAGGGTGTGCACACATCCAAACATCAGAAGCTAGCAGACAAGGATGGGCCAAGTCTTTTTGTCACAAAGGCCAAGCAATTCCTTCAGCCTCAAGGCTAGGGGAAAGAACCATTCGCGTGGGGACATTTCTATTGCTAACCTCCAACCCAAGTCTCTGAGATTACCTCTACGGGCCTACAGAGATCATGTCTGAAACTTTGCCCATCAACCCTCCTGAGACTGCCAGGCTCCACTCAGAGGTCCAGAGGCCGAGGGAGCTGCGAAATTCACAAGGAGGAGGGAGGAAAACACATCTACGTGAAACACTGTGCCCCTGATACTCAAGGAAGCTAAGTCTGTGGCTGGTTTAGCAACTGATTTTAATTCAAAGGTCCATGTAGTTATGGATGTAGTTTCTTTGTTTAGCCTTAACTGTCCTGCAACTTGATATTTAGACCAGGTTGGCCTTGAACTCACGGAGACCCACCTGCCTCTGTCTCCCAAGGACTGGCATTAAAGGTATGCACCACCATAATTATTGGTATTATGTGATATGGAACTTTTCTTTCTTTTTTGTGGGAGTGGAGGTGGGGGTGGGGTTCTTTGTTATTTGAGACAGGGTTTTTCTGCATAGCCTTGGGTGTCCTCAGACTCACTCAGTAGACCAGGCTGGCCTTGGACTCACAGAGACCCACCTGCCTCTGCCTCCCAAGGGTTGGGATTAAAGGTGAGCACCACTACATCTGACTGTAATTATTTGTATGCATATGGTGTGGAATTTTTTTTTTCTTTTTTTGTTTTTCAAGGCAGGGTTTCTCTGTGTAGCCTTGGCTGTCCTCAGTCTCGCTCAGGAGACCAGGCTGGTTTTGAACTCATAGAGATCCACCTGCTTCTGCCTCCCAGAAACTGGGATTAAAGGCATGTGCCACCGCAACCTAGAAGCTTCTATTTTCATAGTGATATAGTACAGAAAGTCTTGAAGAAATACATGAGCCCTTTTAATCTTACTCTCTCACATTAAATTAAAAAAAAAAAAAAAAAAACTTGTATAGGCCTCCCTTCATCATGAGAATGAGAACCAAATATTTTATTATAGGATATAAGACTCCTAAGACCTGACTCCACTCCCTCAATTACCCAAAATGACTAAGTCCCAAGGATGATACAGGCACATAGAAAATTCTAGAAAGCCTTGGATTCTTTGACATACTTATCTCTCCATCTGGAAACCTCTGTCCCTTTCTTTCCCATATTTGATCCATTCTTATATACAGTACACTATCCCAAGCAGCCTCCCTAAATTCTTTTTTTTTTTTTTTTAATTCTTCTTTTATACTTTACATCCCATCCAAAATGTCCCCTCCCTCCACTCCTCCCAGTCCCTCCCCTCAACCTCCCCTTTCCCCTCCGGATTCACTTCTCCTCCCTCTCCCTTCAGAAAAGAACAGGCATGTCAAACAAACACAGCGTGACAAAAAACAATAAGGCTAGGCACAAACGCTCCTACGAAGGCTGGACAAGGCAACCCAGGAGGAGGAAAAATCTCCCAAGACCAGGCAAAAGAGCCAGACACACCCCGACTCCTAAGTTAAGCAACCATCTCTGCAGAGGACCTAGGTTAGACCCATACAAGCTCCCTGAGTGTTGCTTCAATCTCTGCGAGCCTCTAGAGGCCTGCTTATTTGCTTCTGTAGCCATGTTCCCCTGGTGTCCTCCACCGCTCTGGTTCCTACTGTCCTTCACCTTCCTCCACAGGATTCCCTGAGCGCCACCTAATGTTTGCCTGTGTGTTCTGCATCTGTTCCCATCAGTTGCTGGCTTTTTTTTTTTTTTTTTTAGGATAAAGGACTTGGTTTTTTGTTTTTTTGTTTTTAACATTTCAATTTTTTATTATAAAATTAATTTATTCAGATTACAACTCAATTGTTATCCCATCACTTGTATCCTCCCGTTCCTCCCTCCCTCCTGCTTTTATCCTATTCCCCTCCCCTAGGTCTAAGACTGAGGGGTCCTCCTCCCTCACTATATGGTCATAGGCTATCAAGTCTTACCTTGCTATGCTGTCTTTTCTTAAATATCCTTTTAAAATGTATCCCCTAGAGACTTCATGGCCGCACAGAGGATGACTTCTCACCTGAGCAGCTGAGGTGAAGGAGATGAAATGGAAACATCTAAAAATGGTGTCTGGTCAAGGGAGGTGTTCTGGGAAATCTGGGAAGCCTTCAGTAGAGGATCAGCCTAAAAAAGGTTTTGACTTTGAGAAAAAAGATAAAGACCCAAGTGGTTCAGAATAGAGTGTCCCCGAAGAAAAGACTCCAGTAATTGATAAACATGGAAAGAAAAGACCTTCTGCAAGAATAATTGGGAGGTAAATGGCCATGGAAGCTTTCTGAGGGTGGGGTAGGGAAGAGGCTGATGTTCCGTGGCTCTTGATTAATAATCTGTTTATTACAAGACCTCTCTCTCTCTCTCTCTCTCTCTCTCTCTCTCTCTCTCTCTCTCTCTCTCTCTCTCTCTCTCTCTCTCTCTCTCTTTTTGGTTTTTCGAGACAGGGTTTCTCTGTGTAGCCTTGGCTGCCCTGGACCTGCTTTGTAGACCAGGTTGGCCTCGAATTCACAGTAATCCGCCTGCCTCTGCCTCCCGAGTACTGGGATTAAAGGCGTGCACCACCACGCCCGGCCTCAAGACCTCTCTCTTTCCCCAGGATCTCAACCCGCAATCCCTGTGGCTCCCCCGCCTTCCTCCGCCCTATGGACACACCCACTTCCTCTTCGCCCTCCCTGCCTCCGCACAGCACATGGACTGCCCCGTGACGTCACGACGCGTCGCGGCCCAATCAGCGGCGGCGTTGAGGACATTTTAAACTTAAAGGCGGGGCGGCGCAGGAGTTTGATGGGCGCCGTTGGTGTTCTGCCTTTTGCTTAGCCGGGACAAACGGGATGGCGGAGGAGGCGGCGGTGGCCGTGTGCGTGCGGGTGCGGCCGCTAAACAGCAGGTAGGCGGCAGCCGGGCGGTGTAGATCGGCGGCGCTGCCCCGGGACACACTGACGCCCGAGCAGGACTCACTGTTACCCCGAAAACTCGGCTCGGCCGACGCAGCAATCATCAAAGGAGACTGGAAGTGTTCAGTAGTGGAGGAGGGTGGCAATGCCAGAAAAAAAAGGCAGGAAGGGGGAAATGGTGTCTACTGGGCTTGCCAGCCTCCGGCATTCAATTAGAAATGCTAAAGCTTTCGGTGTTCGCGAAACTGGTATTGAACGGGTGATTGATAGGCGAGATTCCCTCCAGATTGGGAATTTCTTGTACTTAAGTTCCTTCCCCAACTTGAGTAAAGTTCTCTCTTAGTTACCTTTAGCTGTCAACTTCACAGCCCAACTTTATCTGAGGGTTACTTCAATGAGATTGGCCTGTGGGCATGTCCTAGTGGCCTTTTCTTGGTTCCACTGACTAACCTCAGTGCAGGACGTGTAAAGCTGAAAGAAACCTTTTCCTCTCCAACTTGCTTTTGATCAGAGTATTTTATCACAGCAACAGAAAGCAAACCAGAACACCTAAAGACATAGGCTGTTACAATTCACTGTGGGGGCGAAAAGCAGTATGGAGAATGTTAGGGCCATTGGGCCTTCGCAGACGGGACAGATTGGTTGGGGTACCTGGTGTCAGGAAAATCTAGGAATTAGCCACAAATGAAAGAGTAGGTGGTCATTTGATGTTTCACAGAGACCCAACTTCCAGATCGCTTGACTGACACGGTGCTTGCTGTGTATGGGAATTTACAGGAAGAGGGGCATTGTGGGCATTGCAGAGATTTGTGGTGCCTGCGCTTGGAGGCTGGCATACACCTTTAGTCGCAGTACTCAGAAGGGCAGAGGCAGATGTACTTCTGACTTGTAGACCAGCTTGGGCTATCTAGTGAGTTCCAGGCCAACCAGTGCTACATAGTGAGACACAGGGGGGAAAAAAAAGATTACTAGCATAGCCCAGGTGATTTAGGGCATGTTAAGTAGTCCAGAAGGTTTTTTTCAAGGATTTCAGAGAGGCAGTAGATCCTATGCAGCCTAAGATAACTATGAATGTAGCTTATGAAAACATCATTTTGAGAGAGAGAGAGAGAGATTTGTTTGTTTGTTTGAGACAGGGTTTCACTGTGTAGCCCTGGCTGTCCTGGAACTCACTCTGTAGACCAGGCTGGCCTTGAACTCACAGAGATCTGCCTGCCACAGCCTTCCACCTCCCTAATGCTGGGATTAAAGGTGTGTGTCCCCACCGTCCAGATTTTTATATCTTCATTGCGAGATTCTTAGGTCTGAGCTTTGTAGATGACAGAATCGTGTCACGTGTGAGAAGTCAGGCTCCTAACAAAGGAACGCAACACACACGATCTGAGTGGCACGTGGAACTGCCTGGAGTGCAGGGCTTCGCTGGGGAACTGGTGAGAAACAACAGACCTATCGCTAAGCTTCATGTGGTAAAGCTGAGTTCCGACCCTTTCAAAACCAGGAATGTTTTAAATTATCCTTTCCGTCGCATGGCCTCCTGGTCACTCACCTTGTTCTGAAGTGTGGTGTTCTATTCTTCCAGAGAAGAAGAACTTGGAGAAGCCACCCACGTTTACTGGAAAGCTGACAACAATGCTATTTATCAGAGTGATGGGGGTAAATCCTTCAATTTTGGTAAGTTTATGATGGCATCAACAGTTGCCTTGTAGCCAGGCCGTGGTGGCCTCTGATCCCTGCCCTCTGCTGTCTGAAGACAGGGGGATCAGGAGTTCAAGGCCAAACTGAACTACAAAATGGTGGTCTAAATTGAGCCACTTTCCCAGACCCTAGGCTGTCATCTCATTAAAACTAGGACAACATTTGGAGCAGAGAATTATGGGAAGTAAAGTGATGCCTAGTAAACAGCTATTGGTCTGGAGCCCAGGGTCCACGTCTTCCCTTCAGGGCACCCAGGCACCGGTGTTTCCAGGTGCTGGACTCAAAGGAATGTGGTTTGGCAGGCAGGTCTGCAGGATCCCAATTAATAACTGGGGGAAAGGGCTTCTTCCAGACCATTTTCCCTGGTCGCACAGTCCACATGTCCCACAAACAACCATTTTGTAATAGTAATATAATTTTTTAAAGGTAAAGCGGTGTGGTTGAGAGATTATAAAACCAAGATGAAAGGTTCCCTCAAGCATTTGGACTATATAGGTTTTTGTTGGGCGATGGCCTTGTGTGCACTGTGTACTCACATGCTGATTTCTGTGCCCAGAGATCTGGTTGCAGTGCAGACATGGGATTTGTCTGTTCTACGAAGTATCACTTATCTCAGTGCTGTGTGGAAATTGTTCTCCACCATCTCTGATTGGTTAATAAACACTGAACAGCCAAAGACAAGCCAGGAGAGTTGGGATCTGTCCGGCTTAGTACTTTTTTTTTTTTTTCCTCCCAGACTTGGTGGCCAGAATTAAGCACAATCAGTCAGATGAGGGTTTGAGGTGTTCGTTTGTTTTGTTTTCCTTCAAAGCCCCCTCCCTCCTCTCCTTCCAGTGTCATCCTCATCCACCCTCCCTCATCCCCCTCCTCTTCTCCTTAGAGAAGGGAAGGCCACCCATGGGTACCAACCCACCCTGGCACATCAAGTCATAGCAAGACTAAGGGTGTCCTCTCCCACTGAAGCCAGACAAGTCAGCCCAGCTAGGAGAAAGGGATCAGAGACAGCCCCTACTTCTATTGTTAGAGGACCCACATGACGACCAAGCTGAACATCTGCTACATATGTGTATGGGGTCTAGGTCCAACCCATGCATGTTCTTTAGTTAGTGGTTTAGACTCTTGTGAGCCCACAATGGGCCCGGGTTAGTTTATTCTGTAGGTCTTCTTGTGGTGTCCTTAACCCCTCTGGCTCTCTCTATCCTTCCTCCCACTCTTTCATAAGATGAGCTCTGTCTGTTTTTTAGCTATAGGTCTCTGCATCTGTTTCCATCAACTGCTGCATGAAGCCTCTCAGACAACAGGCTAGGCTCCTGTCGGCAAAGATAGCAAAGTATCATTAATAGTGTCAAGGGTTGGCTCTCTCCCAGGAGGTAGATCCCCAGTTGGGCCAGTAATTGGTTGGCCACTCCCTCAATCTCTGCTCCATCTTTGTCCCTTCACATCTTGTAGGTAGGACAAATACTGGGTTAAAGGTTTTGTGGGTGAGTTAGTTTCTCCCTCCCTCTATTGGGAGTCCTGTCAGGCCACAGGGGGTGGCCACTCCAAGCTCCATATCTCCTCCTACTGGGAGTATTACCTAGGAACTCCCCATAAACTCCTGGTAGCCTCCCCTTCCCAGACATGCCCTCTACCACCAGTATCCATTCTCCCTCCCAGCCCTCTCTCCACCCTGCCCTCTCCACATCTGATGCCCCACCCCTCCGGTCCCTTCCCCACCACCTTTCCCACCCAGTTCCCTCCCTCAATCCACTTCACATGTCTATTTTATCACCCCTTCTGAGATTCAAGCATCCTCCCTTGCACCCTCCTTATTACTTAGCGTCTTTGGGTCTGTGGATTATAGCCTGGTTATCCTGTACATTGTGGCTAGTATCTGCTCATAAATGAGTACATACCACGTGTGTCTTCCTGGGTAACCTCACCATTGTCCTGCAAATTTCATGATGTCCTTGTTTTTAAGAGATGATTAGTATTGTGTTGTGTAAATATGCCATGGTTTCTTTATCCATTCTTTGGTTGAGGGACATCTAGGTTGTATCCAGATTCTGGCTATTACAAATAAAGCTGCTATGAACATAGTTGAACAAATGTCCTTGTTGTATGGTAGAGCATCTTTCAGGTATATGCCCAGGCGTGCTATAGCTGGGTCTTGAGGTAGAACTAATCCCAGTTTTCTGAGAAACCCGGTAAATTGATTTCCACAGTGGTTGTACAAGTTTGTGTTCAACCAGGACGTTGCATGTTTCTGTAAGTGCTTCTCAGACACTAAAGATTCCTCTGTTGAAAATTCTTTTTTAGCTCTGTACCCATCTTTTAGTTGGGTTGTTTGGTTTCTTGGTGTTTAATTTCTTGAGTTCTTTATATATTTTGGATATTAACCCTTGATTCAATGTAGGGTTGGTGAAGATCTTTTCTCATTGTGTAGACTTTGCCTAACAGAAGCTTTTTAGTTTTATGAGATCCCATTTAGTAATTGTTGACCTTAGTGCCTGAGCTATTGGTGTTCTGTTTAGGAAGTTGTCTTCTGTACCAAGGTATTAAAAGCTAGTCCCCATTTTCTCTTCTATTAAATTTAGTGTATCTGGTGTTAAGGTCCTTGATCCACTTGGACTTGAGTTTTGTGCAAGGTGATAAATATAGATCTATTTGCTTTCTTCAATATGCAGACACCCTGTTAGACCATTTGTTGAAGGTGCTATCTTTGTTCCATTGTATGGATTTGGCTTCTTTATCAAAAATCAAGTGTCCATAGGTGTGTGGGCTTATTTCTGAATCTTTAATTCAATTCCATTGGTCAACCAGTCTATTTCTATGCTAGTACCATCAGTTTTTAATTACTATTGCTCTATGGTACAGCTTGAGATACCTCCAGAGGTTCTTTTATTGTATAGGATTGTTTTAACTATCTGGGATTTTGTTGTTCTTGTTTTTCCATATGAACTTAGAATTGTTCTTTCAAGGTCTGTAAACAATTGTGTTGGCATTTTGATGGGGATTGCACTGAATCTGTAGATTATTTTCGGTAAGATGGCCATTTTTACTATGTTAATCCTACTGACCCATGAGCATGGGAGATCTTTCCAAATTCATATCTTCTTCAGTTTCTTCTTTCAAAGACTTACAGTTTTTTTCATACAGGTCTTTCACTTGCTTGGTGAGAGTTATACCAAGTTATTTTAATTGTTTGTGACTATTGTGAAAGGTGGTGTTTACCTAATTTTTTTCTCAGCCTAATTATTGTTCATATAAAGGAGGGCTACTGGTTTTTTTGGTTTGTGTGTTTTGTTTCATTGGTTGTTTGTTTCTGGGTTTTTGGGTGTTGTGGGTTTTTTATTTGGTTGGTTGGTTTGAGTATATGTGTTTGTTTGTTTGTTTTTGAGTTAATTTTGTGTCTAGACACTTTGCTGAACTGTTTATCAGCTATAGGTGTTCTCTGGCAAAATTTTGGTGGTCACTTATCTATACTATCATATCATCTGTAAATAGCAATACTTTGACTTCTTCCTTTCAAATGTGGATTCCCCTTGATCTCCTTTAGTTGTCTTATTGCTCTAGCTAGAACTTCAAGAACTAACTATATTGAATAGATATGGAGAGAGTGAGCATCCTTGTCTTGTCCCTGGTTTTAGTGGAATTGCTTTAAGTATATCTCTATTTAATTTCATGTTGTCTATTGTCTTTATTGTGTTTAGGAATGTGTCTTGTATCTCTGATCTCTCCAAGACTTTTAACATGAGGTGGTGTTGGATTTGGTCAAAGTCCTTTTTGTCATCTAATGAGATGATCATGTGTTTTTTATGTGGTATATTACATTGATGGATTTTTGTATGTTGAGCCATCCCTGCATCCCTGGGTTGAAACCCATTTGATGGTTTGTGGATGCTATTTTTGATGTGTTCTTGGATTTGGTTTGCTAGTATTTTATTATTTTTGCATCAATGTTCATGAGTGAAATTGGTCTGAAGTTCTCTTTCTTTGTTGAGTCTGTGTGGTTTAGGTATCAGGGTTACTGGTCTCATAGAATGAGTTTGGCAATGTTCCTTCTGTTTCTATTTTGTGCAATAGAAAGAGGAGTATTGATATTCAATCTTTGAAAGTCTGGTAGAATTCTGTCCTAAAACCATCTGGCCCTGGGCTTTTTTTTTTTTCCTTTGGTTGGGAGACTTGTAATGACTGCTCCTGTTTCCTTTAGAGGTTAGAAGGCTATTTAACTTGTTTACCTGATCTTGATTTAACTTTGGTAAGTGGTATCTATCAAGAAAATCACCAATTTCATTTAGATTTTCCAATTTTATGGAATACAAGCTTTTGAAGTAAGACCTAATAATTCTTTGGATTTCCTCGGTGTTTATTGTTGTGTCCCCCTTCTCCTTTCTGATTTTGTTATTTGGATACTGTCTCTCTGCCTTTTGGTTAGTTTTGCTAAAGGTTTGTCTATCTTGTTCATTTTCTCAAAGAACCAGCTCTTGGTTTTGTTGATTCTTTGTTGTTCTCTTTGTTTCTAATTTATTGAATTTGGCCATGTTTGATTATTTCCTGCCATCTACTCTTCTTGGGTGTGTTTGCTTCTTTTTCTTCTAGAGCTTTCAGGTGTGCTTTAAAATTGCTAGTATGAGATCTCTCCAGTTCCTTTATGAAGGCACTTAGTGCTATGAACTTTTCTCTTAGTACTGCTTTCATTGTTTTCCATAAGTTTTGGAATATTATGCCTTCGTTTTCATTTAATTCTAGAAAATATTTAGTCTCTTTTTTTATTTCTTCCTTGGCCCAGTGGTCATTGAGAAGAGAGTTGTTCAGTTTCCATGAGGTTGTAGGGTTGATGCTGTTGATGTTATTGTTGTTGTTGGATTCCAGCTTTATCCTCAGTAGTCTGTAAGATACAAGCAGTGGCTTCAGTTTTCTTGTATCTGTTGAGGCTTGCTTTGTGACCAACTATATGGTCAGTTTTGGAGAAGGTTCTGTGAAGTGCTGAAAAGAAGATATATTCTTTGTTCTGTTCCCATTGACAGGTCTTCAACAGTTTTATTCATTTCTTTCACCTGTTTGATCATGTTTTCCTGTATTTCTTTAAGGAATGTATTCATTTCCTCTTTAAAGGCCTCTATCATCTTTATAAGATTGGATTCAAGGTTGTCTTCTTGTGTTTTGCCTGTGTTAGGACATCCAGGGCTTGGTATAGTAGAATAGCTGGGCTCTGATGGTGCCATATTGCCCTAGCTCTTGTCAGTTGTGTTCTTACGCTGGCCTTTAGCCATTTCGTTGTCCCTGGTGTTGGCTGGACGTTCCTGATGCCAGCAGGACTCCTCAGGGAGGCAGGCAGACCCTTGAGCCTGACAGTGGAGCTCAGGGAGCAGCCTGCTGCTCACCTCTGCTGGCTCCGCCCCTGGAGGACCTGAATGTTGCTGCGGTCCTGCAGGCCTCCTCAGGAAGGGAGGCTTAGCTGTTGGCCTGGTGATCCCAGCTTAGTGGGTTAAAGCCTATTAATAAATGGAATAGGTCTCTGTATCGTTATCTGAGAGCTTCAACTGGCATAGAAGAAGAGAAAAAAACACCATTATTTTTGAGGTTTTGGTGGCCCTATATGCATATAGAAGATTTGAACTCATCAGCTGCCTGAGATTGATGCCATTGAAACACAAGCATCCACCAACTCCGCTGAATCTGAAATTCTGAGTAAAGAGCTTCTCTGTGGTGCTTGGTTTTACTGTTTTACCTTCAGAAAAACCTGTAGTTAACACAGAAGCTGAATTATGGAGCTTTTTTGCCAACACATTTCCCTATTTTAGAAATCCCCTCTGAACTTTTTTTTTTTTTTTTACCATGGAAAATGTCACAACAAAAGCAAAGAATCAGATTATAGTATGGCAGATTTATCAGTCAAATACTGATTTAGTAGGGAATTTTTTTTCCCTCTAGTGTTTTTTGTTAGGTATTTTCCTGATTCAGTGTGAACTAGGCTATTTAAGTACAAGATATATTACAAAACAGAATTTCTGAAAAATTAATAATGGCTCACATTTCCTATGGTACTAATATGTTCACAATAATTTCATAAAGATGATAGTGTATTGCTTTACAAATTAAAGGCAGGAGCCCAAGATTTGGGTCTGTCGTATTGAGTCTTATTGCTATGGAGAGACAGCATGACCATGGCAACTCTTATAATAGAAAGCATTTCACTGGGGCTGGCTTCCGGTTTCAGAGGTTCGGACCAGTGTCATCATGTCATCAGCACAGCAGCATGCAGGCAACAGTGCTGGGGGAGCAGAGGTCTACAGCTTGATCCGGAGGCAGCCAGGAGGAGACTGCAGTTCCACACTGAGGAGCTTCAGCATCGGCCCTCCAATAAGGCCACACCTCCTAGTGGTGCCGTTCCCTGTGGGCCAAGCATTCAGACACATGAGTCTGTGGGGCCAAACCTGTTTAAACCAGCACAGGGCCTAATGGGGATTGGTACCTAACAAACAGGCTCTAGACCCCATCTGCAGCCACTGTGCTCAGCTGCCTTTGAAAATACACAAGACCGTGGGCAAGTGTGATTTTCCTATGTGAAGACCATTGTGTTTTTCCTTCGAGAAGGGCATTTTCTGAAAAGACAAAAATTAAAAATTAAAGAAATATTGGTTCACCATTCTAGGTCCTGATCTAGATTCTAGATTCTTTGGGAAATTACTCATTTTTTGAAAATGCAGTCCATATGGTTGATTGAATTTCTGTGTTCTTTTTAGATCGTGTCTTTCATAGTAATGAAACCACTAAACATGTGTATGAAGAAATCGCAGTACCAATCATCAATTCTGCCATACAAGGCTACAATGGTTTGTATTCACTTCATGTTACAGAAGCATCTTAGGTCTCCAGTGTCCACTCTATAAGTACTGTAGTTTTACTCTCTATACGTTTGTTTTGAATTTTTGCAAATACATTCCTTATTTGTCTGTTTATTTTGCTTGTTTTTAAAGGTACCATATTTGCCTATGGGCAAACTGCATCAGGAAAAACACACACTATGATGGGCTCTGAAGATTGTTTGGGAGTTATACCCAGGGCCATTCATGACATTTTCCAAAGAATTAAGAAGGTAATAACCTCAGGCTTCCTCTCACACATAGGTAAAAGTAGTGACAACTAAGTAGCAATTGGTGTTTTTCTCTTACAACAACAAAAGAGAGAAATATTTGCACTTCCGATTTTCATGGGGAAAGGAGAAAGGCATGGCACTGACCCACACGCTTTAAAGAACTTGAAATTTTATGATATTTTTCTAATGAGCCCTGAAACAGTAATACTTCCAACAACAGGTAGACTAAACTAAGCAGTAGGAAATCCCATCAGAAGGTTAGTTCCCCGTTAGCCTTGTCTAGTTACTAGTGATTCTTAAGGAGCAATTAAAGTAGATGTGACTTAAAGAGAAGGAGAGCAGCAGGCAGAGTCTACAGGATGATGGGCTCAGGTTGGATTTAGATGTACATTTTCATTAAGGTAGAAACACCTATTGTCAGGGCTTTCTTTTGAGTCTAGACGATTGGACTTGGTGCTTGGTTCTTCATTGGAGCACAGTTTTCATTGCTTCTGAAATGCTGCTTTTATAGTTGCTATCAGCATACAGTCATGGGTTCTGTTGGCTTTCCAGATAACTTTTTCTTGGGTTCTTTACTCTCAGTGTGTGAACATGCAATGCTGGTTTTTAAGTGGGTGTTTTCTGATGTTTCACACACACTGTTTTCTCCTAGTTTCCTGAGAGAGAATTTCTCCTGCGGGTGTCTTACATGGAGATCTACAATGAAATCATTACAGACTTACTTTGTAATGCTCAAAAAGTGAAACCCTTGATAATTCGGGAAGACATCAATGTGAGTAAAAGAATTGGGTGGCTTCACTAGGTCAGCGCAAGAAAGGGCCTATCAGTGGTCACTCGGCGCAGGAGGTGGCATGGGGGCTGGGGACTGTCTGCTACAGGGAGAGGAGCCCTTGCCTTCCCTTGTGTACCTAGCTCCAGTGGATCCAGCAGCCTCACCGATGGCCCTAAAGAGCTAGATGAGTCACCAAACTAAAAGTCGTTTTTGGAACAGCATCGATGCCAGTGATGGGGGCTGATAGTGATATAAGGGAGATAAAACAGGCAAGGAGGAAGAATGATCCAGTTATACATATGAATTGATCATGTAACAGTAGTATAGAGTTATTGGAAACTTAATGAATTAAGGTGGCTAAGGGCATAAAGTACAGGTATAAACTTGAAAGCAGGTTCTGTTCTAAGTGTCTGAAAGTTCACTGAGTTGTACAGATCTAGACTCTGGCTAATTTTGGTGTGTAATGTTCTTAATAAAGTTTAGAAAGTAAAAAAAGAAAAATTTGAGTGTTCAATATACATAGTAAATTGTGAATAGGTTGCTTTTTTTCTACAGAATAATGGTTTCATTTTTTTTTTTACTTTCCCAAATTCTACAGTAGATTGTAACTTTGAAAGCAAACTTTCTTTCTCTAATCTTTTTATAATTAAACTATTTTCAGAGAAATGTTTATGTTGCTGATCTCACAGAAGAAGTGGTTTATACAGCAGAAATGGCTTTGAAATGGATCACAACAGGAGAAAGTAAGACTGCTGCATCTTTAAGTGCATAGCAAAACTACCAAGTCACAATTTCTTTATTAACCAAAATAAGATGGGCTTCAAGTTAGACTTGTTACACTGAGCTAATATAAAGCCTGGTGCTTTTCATTTGGCTTAAAATTAATACACACAATTACTATAACTCGTTCTTACAGAGAACAGACATTATGGAATAACCAAGATGAATCAAAAAAGTAGTCGTTCCCATACGATTTTTAGGATGGTAGGTAATTCTGTTTTTCTCTATATTTAGTCTTTCCAAAGAAGAATTGACTCATTTTTAACAAGTTGCCTTTTCTGTCTAGATTTTGGAAAGCAGGGAAAAAGGAGAATCTTCTAACTGTGACGGGTCTATCAAGGTGTCTCATTTGGTGAGTGTTTATAAACCATAGCTTTCCACGGGGACCCAAAAGGTGGCTTACCTATTGGGTGATGGCTTTAGTAACAACTGTTCAGTAAGTAGGAAGGAGGGGTCCTCAGCTGGCAGGGTAAGTGGTCGTAGGAGTGGCCTTGGGTTACTAAAGGAAGGCCTGCCTGAGGGTTAGAGCATCTTTGTTTCCTTATGTGATGACTAGAGAGCTGCAGGGATTCAGTCTTCTTCCAGCCACCAACAAAGTAGAGCTTTTGATAACGTTTCTTAAATCCCAGTCAATGTAATTTAGAATTGTCTGGTTAAACCAAAAAGCTAGGTAAAATAGTTAAAACATAAATCTTTTATTTGTTTTTAACTATGAGAAAGCATGTTTATAAATGGTGGGAATTTTGTTTTGTTTTACTGTCTAATGGTCAGCCTTAGGGCCTTCTGCATGCTAGGCAATGCTGTACTACTGAATGCCTCTCCCGCCCCCAGCTTCTGGCCCACGGGCAGTATTTTAGACTATAAACATCTTAGATAGAAAAGGGATATCACGTTCATCTCTTAGTACCAACATGTTGCACAGTTTGTTCTTATTGCACGTTCATTGACTATGAGCTTTATGCAGACAGTGCTTTTCGCCACATAAGTAAACCTCCCACTTATCTCCTTTTCTATTATTGGGGTATCACCATGTAGCCCAGGGAGTCTTTAAAATCATAATTCTTCAGCCTCGCCCTTTCAAGTGTTGTGGTTATAGGCATGCAGTGTGGAGCTCTGATAAAGCAGATGATAGACGTCTAGTCCTAACTTAAACCTTGTTTTCCTCAAAACATGTATGATTTATTTTAATAGATTTTAATATTTTCACTTAAGAGCAAAACCTCTACCTAACCTGTGTTGTATTCCAAGCCTGAGTTATGATACTTCAGTATACTTTTAACATTTCTCTCAGTTGTAATACTCTTGCTGATTTGTCACGTGAGTGTCTTAGGACGCCCCTGGGCCAGCCTGTGAGCCTGTCCAGCTCAGGGAAGGAAGTGTTTCTTTGTGGGGTGGTCTGGCTCTCCAGGTGGCTGTTGTCTCCTGGCCTTGGGGGATGTTACTCTCCAGCCTCGATCAGCTCTGTCTGTCTGTCTTGTCGCCTCTTACCCATCTGTCAAAATTGAGAGGGTTCTGTGACTTTTCAGGTTCTTCTGTGTTGATGACTGCCAAGCTTTATTTCAGTGAATGAAGGTTTCTGGGTTCTAATCCATATCTTTCTCATCAAAATGAACGTGGATTGCCTATATCAGAACTCTCCGTGTATCCAAAGCCTTTCCTTCCTTCCACAGTTAACTTTTTTTTTTATCCCAGAAAAACCAACAGTCTACCAAAGGCAGGAAACCTAAGTCAGTTCTCTTTGTCCATTTGTCATCTTTTTCTTTCTTTCTTTCCTTTCTTCCTGTCTGTCTGTCTGTCTGTCTTTACACAACATGGTTTCTCTGTGTAGTCTATTCACTTGTACACCAGGCTGGCCTCAAACTCACAGCGATCCGCCTGCCTCTGCCTCCCTGAGAATTGTTCCATTTCTTACTAATTACATCTTGGTACATTTCTGTGTATATTATGCCCATTTAGGTTACCATGTCTCCTAGTTCAGGACTGTGGTCTAGCACCTGGCCCCTGTGACTCCAGTCTCCCTTTCTTCAGTGCATCATACAGATTTCTAAGACTATTACATACTGTTCTGTTAGGTCACTTCACTGGACAAGAGCTGGCCACTCTTAACTGATCTCACTCAACTTCCTCCCAGAATCCTACGTGCTCCAATCTCAGAGTGCCTGTGAGCGCTGACTCATCTCCACTCCAGGAATTCCCTCAGCTGCCTTCATCTCCACTGTGCCTACATATTGTATGTCTAAAGGATCCCTAGTGGACACTACGAAAGGAAAATCAGGAGAGTACTGAACTAGGTCCATAGAGCAGGGGTACATAATTACTTATAAGGCCTTGAAAAATCACCACAGAAAAGGGGAGCTTTTCTTTTAGGACGTCCAGTAAAAGAGTCTTTTCCACATTGTGAGCCTGGTGCCGGGCTCTGAGACTGAGAGAATAAAGAAAACACTGCTCTACTGCTTCCTCACAGGCTGTCCGCACTCCTGCTGCCATAAGCCAGACTGGGCCTGTCACATCTGCGCTGCTGTCTGCTTCCTGCCGGGGCATCTACTGCAGCCCTTGGCACCTCTGCACTCATTCCGCACTCAGGGCCACAGTTGTTCCTTCAGGAAGTTGAGTCACTCTGTATTATTCTGCGCGTACAGCTTCCTCGCGGCTTCCCCTGCATTTAGGAAACCCCGTGTTCTTTCTCAGTCTTGTTCACAAGATGCTCCTGCTTCGTTTCGGTTCACCGCTGCCGGGGTTTGGCAGATGTTTGGTTTGGTTTGTTCAGACAGGTTGGCCTAGAACTCTGCGTAGTCTGGGCTAGCCTGGAACTTACTTGGGAGGTACCTCATGGCACTCCGCCTGCCTTTACCTCTCAGGTTCTAGGATTGCAGATGAGCAGCTAGATCCTTTCCGGGTTATTAGCGACACTCTAAAGGAGTCTCTTTGTGAACCAGTGCGCTTTCTGCATACACAGTACTGTTTCTGTTAAACTCTTCATGGCTGCCTCCCACTCCTTTGACAATGACATCTAAGCCTAATAGCAGCCCCCCCCCGCCCCACCCCCGTCACCTATTGCAGAGAACATACTTTGCCTACTTAAATCTTCTCTTGTGTTTCTATATCCCTCTCTCTTCTCATAAACCTCCTCTGTAGAATGTAAGGTTTTTTGCATGGCTCAGTGCTGTTGCTCCAGTGGAACAGATGCAGGTTTTCAGTGTTACTTAGGAAATGATAGCAAGGCCGGTGATTTAAAGATGCTACAGTGCCGT
Organism: Acomys russatus; assembly: GCF_903995435.1. NCBI lineage: Eukaryota > Metazoa > Chordata > Mammalia > Rodentia > Muridae > Acomys > Acomys russatus. Next base: position 36,455,735 of record NC_067159.1, read on the forward strand.
GTAGGTGGTACACACATTGCCAACCCAGCAAAACAAGTACTGTGAGAATAAGTTATAACTAAAGATGCGTTCATCTGGGCATGCGAGAAGATGGGTCAAGAGGGCAAGGCTCTATTGAGAAGGCAGTGCTTGCCTTGGTTCTTGAATACGGTGTGAGGATGGTCTAAAACATTAGACACAAAAGGAAAGAACAGCAAAAAGCACAGCAGAGACCAGGTGGCAAAATCACACTGTCCTTGGTAAAGTCCTGGGCTCTGCAGGACACACCTCAGCAACCCTGGAGTCTATAAAGAAAGAGGGAACAAGGCATGGAGACCAGTGTGGCTCCGTACACCGTGTCTTTAAAATAGTCCTTCGCTGACTTCGAGCTTATCATTTGTAGCCACACCTCCTAAACACACATTTTCATCCACCCTGCAGAACTTGGTTGATCTGGCCGGCAGTGAAAGAGCTGCTCAGACAGGAGCTGAAGGTAGGAGAACTTGTTATGTCTGCTCATTGTGTTCCAAGTACTGAGGATGTAATGACTTCTACACGAAAGTCTTCATCATAACATTCAAACTTGATTGCTTCTACAAACTCAGTTATGCAGTTCATAGGGCTGTGGAGCTGGGAAGCCCAGGGATGTGCTGTGAAAGCCAGCTAAGCTTTAACTAGCTAGAAAATTAAGAATGGTAGTGAGAGGCAGCCTTCCGGGACTGTCCCGCTGAGTCTGCACTTGGCTATTTACCTTGACACCAGCTTTCAGAAAGCTTTCCCTCCATTAAAGATCAGAGTGCCTGTGGCTAGTGCTGAGAAGAAAAAGGAAAATAATCAAAACATTCCAAGATGTATCTCAGAAGAGGCTCAAAGGTTGCATAAACCTAATGTCAAGTTCTTAAAACTCAAAGGTTGTAAAGGCTTAAAAGGATGAAAAAGCACACTCAAATGTGAAGATTCAAATTTATAAAGATGTTAGTATGTGTATATTCTAGATTTAAAACATTCCTAATAAAATCAAAAGAACATTCTTGTGCTTAAATTAGATACAATGATTTGAAATGTTATGGGTAAACTGAGAATAGGCAAGGCTATCTGGGAAAAATCTGAGGACAGTGAGTGAAAATGCAGCCACGCCGGCTAGTAAACCGTGGAGCTACAGTGATAAAGCTTCTGTAATACCGAGTGGATTGTCAGTCAGCACACAAGACAGAATGGGAAACCCAAGGCCTAGAGGGTCACACCTGTAGTCCCCAGCCCTCAGGAGGCCAGCCTGCAATCCGCAGGGAGGTACTGTCCCAAGGAAAAGAAGTGTTTGAAATTAAAATTCAGTCTATAGTAGGAAAAGCTACGAGAGTCTACTACACAAAGTCTAGAAACTGATGAGAAAGGCTGATGGCCAGTAGGATCTGATGGAAAGAATAAATGGGGTGTTTACAGTGGGTGGCTCTCCCGCTGGCACTCCTAACATGCCCTGTAGGAGGAGCTTGCACCCCACAGGAGAGCCAGAGCACACCCTGCAGCCTAATTGGAGCCTCCAGCAAACTGCTGTGCACCATGCTGGTTTGTGCTGGGACGTGAGAACAAGAAAGAAATGCTGCTTCTCTTAGGCTGGTTGGTTGGTTGAGCAGCAATATTTGCTGGTAACTAACATAGCAAAAATAATATTGGCTCAGAATTATTTATCACAGTTTTTTTAGGAGCAACACATTGGAAACTTGTGTCTTTCAGTGAAACAATTAAACTGGAATAAATGCATAGTGGAATTATATGATATAAAATGAAGAAGGCCAATCTTTACTGATAGGGAATTTTTTTTTCTGAAATACATTTTTAGTACAAAGTAACATGGATAGACTGTATAGGAAGGGAAAGAAGATGAGTATATTATATATGGGGGTGATTTTTTTTTTTCTAAGTCTCAGAAAACACAAAGGAGTGATAGGTTTTCTAATGGGGAGCAAGGACTGTCTGAACTCAGAAAAATGGGAATATGCCTTTTAAAGGTTTGCATTTTCCTTTTAACTTTTTGAATCTTGTAAGCATATTAACAATTTAAAATGAAAAATTACTGACATTTGGTTGACCGTCCCTGATTACCTTTATTTAAAGGCTTATGACAAGTAGATGTGAACTGAGAAGTCAGAGGACCTTGGAAAACAGGCAGTGTTTGCCTCTCAGTCAGTTCTCTAAATGTTGTTTGCTCTTAGGTGATGACTTAATGTGTAGGCAGACTGGAGCGAGAAGTCCTCTTAGTGTTAAAAGTAAGGTCAGGTGGAACCCACAGCTCAGATTTTAGCACTGGGCCTTTTCATGTCTGAGTTACAACTTACAAGCAAACTCTTTATCTAGTACAGAGGTTAATTTTTACATGTTTAATTCAGGTGTGCGACTCAAGGAAGGCTGTAACATAAATCGGAGCTTATTTATTTTGGGACAAGTGATTAAGAAACTTAGTGATGAACAGATTGGGTAAGTTTTATTAATACTTATTTCTTATGGTTTTTTTTTATTAGATGGAAACTTGTAATGCTTTAGTCATAACCAAGTGTATTGATTTCTTGTACATTTTAACATGATTTTGCGTTTCTCTAAGCTAGCTTCTTTTTTTAAGCGTGTGTGTTTCTTTGAGATGATATTGTGCATATTTACACAGTACAGTGTGACACTTCAGTATACATGAGATGTCCAAGGAAATGGATGTTTCATCACTTAAAAGGCTGTAATACTTTCTGTTGTACAGGTTAACATATTTATATGTTCCTAATAGTGTGGGGGTGTAATAAGAATTTTGGAATTTTTGGTTTCTTTAAAAACCACAGCAATATTATAAAAATATTTTTTTGTTTTAATCTCAGCTGTGGGATATGAGACTGCTTTGCAGCAGTTGACTATGATTTACCGCGTGCATGATTTTCCCAGATAGTTTCTGCGGTTGTGTTTCAGTTAGAATTGTGGGACTTTTCATGGGTATGTAAATACTAGGGCCCCGAGAGGCTTCCTGGGCTAGTTGTTAGTTGTTATTGGTTGGTTGTTGGTTGCAGTTTGTTAAGTATCCTGTGCAGGGAAGAAACAAGAAGCAGGCCCTCTCTAGCCTTCTTCCCCAAGGCTTCTCCAGACCTGATTAAGTGCACACTGCATGTGTCAAAGCCCAGAGGATTTGCATTTCTGACCCCAGCAGTGGTCCACTAGCTACCGTGTGGTCTTTGATGAGTCTCTACCCTAACCTGAGCTGTTTGCCTAAAGAGTCCTTTTCATACATTTTTTTTTTTTTAATTTTGCACACACAATTGATAGAGGACAGCCCTTGGGAATCACTTCTCTCATGTCACATTGTGGATCCAAGGGCCTGACCTAAGTCCTCAGACATTTACGTGAGTGCCTACCCATTGAGCCATCTTAGCATCCTGGCGAGTACTTTTAAATTTTGTTTTTTGTTAGAATATATTATATGTAATGTGCTTCACTGTGACATTTTAAAATTAATTTTAATTATATTTGAGGTTTATTACAGGAGCATGAGGATAGAAGGAAAGAGAGGCCACCAGAGAGAGAGAGACAGAGACAGAGACAGAATCAGAGAGAAATAGAAACGAAGAGAGCTCACTTTGACGTTTTAATACTTATGTATAATTTGTGAGCATAGCTTCTTAGACATATAAATGTAACCTCCTGAGTTGACTTTCTACCTTAAGTAATTTTAATTAGCAGTTTGATCTACCTTGTACAGCCTGTAAAAACTTAATTAATAAAATTATAGGTAAGTGTTCATTTTTTTTAAAGGAAAACATTTCTATATATGTTCTCAACCATTTTCTTTCCATGCTTGTTTCTTGATAAGTGGATTCATAAATTACCGAGATAGCAAATTAACACGAATTCTTCAAAATTCCTTGGGAGGAAATGCGAAGACACGTATCATCTGTACAATAACCCCAGCGTCACTCGATGAAACGCTCACCACTCTGCAGGTAAGGTTAATTTCCATCTCACTACGCTATAGGGAATGACCAACTTGAAGAAGAAAAAATTATCTACCAAACGACAAGTCATTTTTCTACCACTGATCTGTTATAAAATTGATATACAATCTGGTAAATAGCATTCCTTAATTTAATTTTCCAAGGCTCCAATAATATGTATCCCATAGCTATAGTTTTGGGCACACCCAATACTTTTAGCAGAAATTATTTGATGTTTTCTTTAACTTACTTTTTCTATTGATAACATGGTAACTAGAAGCTTTGTAGTATACTCATAAAAAACAAAAACAAACAAACAAAAAAACTAGTGTTACTTGCCACAAATAGGAATCCAGAAATACAGAATTTGTGTGTGACCAAACATTTTGTGAATTTCTGCTAACAGTTGGTGGCACATGAGCTGCAGGTCTGCATTTTCTATTTAAAAAGAACATGAAGGAAATGGAAAGCAAGCTTTCTCGGTGAGGGATTCGGGCTTGGCAGTGGTCACACGCCGTTGCAGGAGCTGCTGCACAGGTGGGGTCTGGCTCTGGTAGAATCTTTGCATAGCGTGCACAGACCCTGACTTTTCCCAACTGTGGGGAAAATGCCTTAATGCTTAAAAGCTGGCCTTGGTGGCACGCACCCCAAATCCCAGTATCTAGGAAACTGAAGCAGATGGACCAACCTCAGTAATGTAAAACTATTTCTAAAACAGAAAACAAATTAAACCAGGTGTAGTAATAGATGCCTCTAATCCTAGCTCTTGGAAAGTAGAAACAAGATAATTCCGCTGAGTTTGAGGCTACCTTGGCCTACCTCTCAAGTCTTGGAGCCATCTGAGACATGGAACAAGCTCCTGACTAGAAAAGGATGTTGAGCTCTGAGTCAAGGTAGTGCCTGCCTCACAGCATTTATAAAATAGATGGCACTGGCTTCCAACAAGATTGCCTTGAATTAGCAAAGTGACTGATAAGCATAGTGTCCCGGCAGCTGGAGCGATGGCTCAGTTGACAAAGCACTTCCTTCACTAGTGTGAGGACCAGAGTTCAGACTCACAGCTCCCAAGCTGCCCAGGCACAGCAGCTCTCCTGCAATCCCTGCACTCACAAAGCAAAGGCAAGGGATCCCAGGACAAGCAGGCTGGACTAGCCAAAGCAGCAAGCTCCAGGTTCAGTCAGAAACCCTGCCTCAGTACAGATGTGACGCGACCAAGGCAGGTATCCAACAGCCATCATCGTCCGTGCACACACACATGTGTACGTACACAGATGAAGACGGCACATACACCGTACACACACACACCCCGCCCCACCCTACCCCACCCCCCCCAAAAAATAGAATGAAGGTAAAAGGACGGGCAAAGACTTCCAACCCAAAGTACTTTTTGTCTCACAAAGGAAGTTGATTGCAAGAAGCAAGTACTATTGATTATTGGAAGTATTTTATTGTTGAATATATTATATTCTTTTGTGTTTTGCCCTAGTTTGCCAGCACTGCTAAGTATATGAAGAATACTCCTTATGTGAATGAGGTGTCAAGTGATGAAGCTCTCTTGAGAAGATACAGAAAAGAAATAGTGGATCTTAAAAAACAATTAGAGGAGGTACGAATGTTTTATTTTGGTAAAGGACAAAGCCAATATAGAATAATGGAGATCTACCAAAGAGACTATACATTTATGAGTATATCTAAATTGCTACAACTTGATCTTAAAACAAACAGATTTTTTTATTTAAAATAATTCAGCTCATAAAAATTTAACTTGAGGAATAAGGATGAACTCAGTAGTAGATTGCTTCCTGGCATGCTCGAGGCCCTGGGTCGCTCTCCAGCCACAACAAGAGAAGTTTACTACAAACAGGAAATGTCTTGCTTCTGACCAGGAAGGTATCATTAAGTTGGTAGGATGGCTGCCTGGGGCACACAAAGCCCCGAGCTCGATCCCCAGCACCCCAGAGAGAGCCTGGTGGTGGATGCCTGGAGTACCAGCACCTGGGAGCTGGAGGGGGAGGTCGGTTCAGCATCTTCCCTGCTATATACCCATTTCTAGACCAGCCTAGGCTACATCTGAAAACCAAAACAGAAGGAAGGGCATTCTTAAAATAATTGAGGTTTCTTAGAATTGACCTATGTTGAGGGACCTTGTATCTATGTATATGGCCTGCATAGTGACCAAAAACTGCCTTCTGTATTTTCACATTCTCCCGAAGGCCTGCTCTACCCTGAGGACCGTAGAAGAGCAATCAACGTGTCCTTCCACTTCATTCATTTTAATAATCATGCTCCCGTATCATGCAAAACCTTTCATTTTAGTAATTTTTTATAAATGAAATGAGAACATCTCTGCTTTTTCAGCTTCTATGACTTTTCTGCCTGTTCATATCTTCATAAGCAGTTAATAGAATTTACAACATTATCCTCACGTAAGATGCAGTATCGTAATGAGAAAAGTTCTCGTAGATTACGTACAAGTAGTTTTCTGTTGTCGATGTTACTTTCAAAGACTTAGTTTCGCTACATTTATGGTTAACATAACCCAACATCTCTTAGGTAAATACAAAGACTCGGGCACAGGAAATGGAAAAGGACCAGCTGGCCCAGCTTCTGGATGAGAAAGACTTGCTTCAGAAGGTACAGGATGAGAAAATTCAGAACCTGAAGCGGATGCTGGTGACATCGTCTTCTATTGCACTGCAGCAGGAGCTAAAGGTACATCTGCAGGAGGGCAGTCAGCATGTGGAGAATAGGAAGCAGAAGAGCATGCTGTGTCTTAAGACAGACCTAAGGGTTCTAACATGGTGTTTAAAATAAGTAAAAAAAAAAGTATAAAGCACAAGAACTAGTTTCCTTGTTTTATTTTGTCTGAGTTTAGGTCTGTGTAAAACAATTTTGATTTTCTTTTCCTTTTTGTAAGGTTAAAAAGAAGCGAAGAGTTACTTGGTGCTATGGCAAAATTAACAAAATGAAGGATTCAAACTATGTAAATGAATTTAAAATCCCAACAAATGTAACAACAAGAGCACGTAAAACTTCTGTGACTCTTTTGGGAGAAAAATCTCTAATGAGACTGGGAGAGAATGATGACTGTAAGTGCTTCTGTGAGTGGACTACGCTCCGTTAGAAGTAGTGGGTCTCAGTTGAGTGGAGAGTGGGATATGACTTTCTCATGTACTCTGGTGCCTCACATTTGACCATGTCCCCTGGAGGGGGAGACCTGGTGGCACTCAGAGGAAGGACAGCAGGTTACCAAGAAGAGACTTGATACCCTATGAGCATATACAGGGGGAGGAGGTCCCCCTCAGGAACAGTCATAGGGGAGGGGAATAATGGGAAAATGGGAGGGAGGGAAGAATGGGAGGATACAAGGGATGGGATAAACATTGAGATGTAACAAGAATAAATTAATTAAAAAAGAAAAAAGAAAAAAAAAGTAGTGGGTCTCCATAAATAGGCTAACTTGCTAACCGGAGAAATACGGTTAAATAAGGTGTGTGTGTTTCAAATATGACTACAAGGGTGGGCCTTTGTGACATGCTGTTAATTCTCAGTCTCTTAAGAATGATGCCGGATAAATCCAGTGTGGTGGCTCCTGTTTACTATGGCAGCACATGAGAGACTGAGGCAGGAGGATTGGCAGGAGTTCAGAGCTAGGCTGGGTTACAGTAACTCTGTAACAAAACACTATACTGTAGGTGACACATACAAGTCAGGAGTTGGGTTGTGTTCATTAAGATGGTACGGGCTTCATACAGCATCCAGCTTGGCTTGCCCGGCTTTCACGCTGTCATTTATATCCCTTATGCAAGACTTTTTCAAAATTAAGTCTCCAGCATTAGAGTCATCTTTAGGGACATTTTAATCTGCTGATGGTCAAATCTCAGATGAACAGTTTATAATTTTTGTCTACCTTGTTTCAAAGATCTTTAATTTCTCACAGATTCCGGCTAGCTTTCCTAAATCATATGATAGCATCCATGATTACCTCTGTTGTCGACGTGCTCTTGGCACTCATGCCTGAGCATGATTTAATTTGAGCTTACACCTGGTCAGAATCTTTTTTGAATCTCATTTTTATTTTTAGCAGAACTTACACGAGCTATATTCATGAGATGCCTCTTTTCTTCCTTACTTACAGCAGTCTCTTGTGAGTCAGATGCGTTCAGCAACACTCTTGAGCCATTGGCCGAGGTGGAGTGGAGCTCAGCAACAAAGCTGCTAAGCGAGGTAACGCTAACTATTCCACAGAGATCTGTGTTCAGGCTTGCTTTGTTTTTTCCTTTCTTAAGACTTTTATTTACATGTATACATGTTTTGCCTCCATGTGTATACGGGTACCACTGCATGTCTGGTGCCTGCAGAGTCAGCCAAGGACATCATCAGCTGGCTTTAAGCTGCCATGTGAGTGTTGGAAACAGAGCCCAGAGCTGCCGAAAGAGTAGCAAATATTCTTACTGCTGAGCCGGCAGCCACTGTGTTCAAGCTTCTCACCAGATATGCTGTTGTACTGCATTGTCAGCCTGCCTGACTTACATCAGAGACAAGTGTGATTATTAGGATGACTGTTCTCATTTTATGTCTCCCATTGATATCTGTGAGGTATCTAGAGATAAACTAAACAGTCTGTGAAGCACTGTGTGCTAATGTAATGGGTAGAAACCTGCTTACAACTCTTACTAACATCTTAGCATTAGTGACATTATATAATTCATTATTATTATTTTTTGATTGGTTGTTTGGTTTTGGAGACAGTTTCTCCGTGTAGGCTTGGCTGTCCTGGAATAACTTTGTAGACCAGGCTGGCTTCAAACTCAGAGATCTCCCTGTCTCTCTGTCTCCCCAGTGATGGGATTAAAGCATGCGCCACCACACCTGGCTTAATTTTATATTTTGATTTAAGAAATTTTTGAAGGTAAAAGACTAATTTAAAAGTGACAAGATTCTCAGGTATACAGTAAAGTTGTCTTAAGTATGTGGAGTAAGGAAATTTTGCTTTTAACTTGGATACATCTACAGTGTTTCCTGTAATTCTGGCTACTACCAATTGAGGACTATCAAGCCAAATTTTTTATGTTTCCTCATATATTCTAGAATTGTTATTTAAAAAAAAATAAGTAGAGGTCTGGAGAGATGTCTCAGTGATGAAGAGCACTTGCTACTCTTCGGGAGGACCCAGACTCAGTTTCCAGCACATACATGGCTGCTCACAACTGTCTGTAACTCCCTCTCTGACCTCCAGAGGCAGCTATACCTGTGGGCAAAATGCACAGACACTTTTAATTTTTAAAAAAGTGACTCTCAAAAAAAATAACGAAACAAAATTAACTCAAAATTCTATATTAGGCTATTTTTCCCTCTCCATTGTAGTTTTTTTTCAAAGTGGGAGAGAAAACAGACATGAGCTTCTCTAGGGATAATATGGAAAACATTAGCAGCTCAGGCTCCTGACATTCCCTCTCAGAAACAAGTCAGAAAAGCAGCTGGATGACCAGTTCTGTCACTGAGTTAAGGACGTGATCAGTAGAATTCTCGGGGGGGGGGGGGGGGATAGTTTTCACAGTTATTCGGTCCTTCCCAGTCGGTCTTCAGTTAATCGACTTATGTCAAATTAGGAAGATTACACGAATGTTACAGAAGAGAATGGCCTATAGTAACTGTTTCCAAGTTGAATTGATTATTCAGTTAATCTACATTTTAGTTAGCTAAGCAATTACTGAGTACATCTGCATTTTCTCTGATTAGAAATTTGTCTCTGTTGCTAATAGGAAAACTTAGAGAGTGAGTTGAACTCACTTCAGGCTCAGTATGACGATCTGGCGTTAGACTGTGAGCAGCTAAGAAGAGACAATGAAGACCTGAGATTGAAATTAAAAGAAAAACATGACTTAGAAGAATTTGAGGCTCTAGAAAAAAAAGCAGAGAAAGACCAAGAGGTAAGAGAGATAGAGCTAAACTGAAAACATCATGCTTGCCAAAAGTATCATTCTCATAACGACATTGATTTCTAAGATTGAGATATTGCTGTTTTTCATGTGTGTGCACCATTTAGAGAATTTAAGCAAGAGGAGGTAATTAATTTAAGTTCTTTTTGAAATAGCAAGATTTGTTTTCCATTGTGATTATACAAAAAAACAGATGGAAATACCTTGAAGGGTTTATTGGATTTGTTGGGGGGAGAGGGTATTTTGTTGGTTGGCTGGTTTTGGTCTCAATGTGGCATGTTGGCACACGCCTTTAACCCCAGCACTCAGGAGGCAGAGGTAGGCGGATCTCTAAGTTTGAGGCCAGCCTGATCTATAGAACAAGTTCTAGAACAGCCATCAGCTGGGCGGTTATACAAAGAAACCCTCAAAAAATCAAAGCTGCAGACACTTTGATAGACAACATTAAGACAAATAGTATCCCCTTTATACTTTTATATTTTTATCGCCTTTATACTTTTAGGTGGTTGAAAAATATAAAACAGTAGCATCTTTTTCAGTCCTTCCTGAGAATAAGTGAACAAACTGAGAGTTCATAATCTCACAGCTGTGTAGGTTCTCAACAGCAGTAATAGCTTAAGTTCCTACATGAATGGGCCTAACCCAAACCACCTAGATTCACATCATGTGAAAATAAGTCCTTGTAGAGTCAGATAATAACGAATTGTAAGGGGAAAACTGAGATTTCCCAAACACAAAATATGAGTTATTAAAATTGTGATTAGTTTGATAATTTGCTAATGATGTTATTGAGGCCTTCTGAGATAATTATAAAAACAAGATGGGTTTCTTTTATTTTATTTTTTCTTTGTTTGTTTGAGATTTTGTTTTTGTTTTCTCAAGACAGGATTTCACTGTGTTGCCCTATCTGTTCTGGAACTCAGAGAGATTCACCTGCCTCTGTCTCAAAGTGCCACCCAGCAAATACTATCTTGTTTGTTTGTTTGTTTGTTTGTTTGTTTAAGACAGGGTCTTTTCTCTGCGTAGCCCTGGCTATCCTGGAATTATGTAGCCAGCCCAGATGGGCCTAGACTCACAGAGCTCCACCCACCACTGGCTCCTGTGTGCTGGGATTTGTCACAGGCCTAGCTCTGCTTGGGATTCTTTTTCTTACTGGTTTGTTTTGTGGGTTTGAGTTTGTTTAGATAGTGCTTCTTGGGTATTTTAAGCTGTTATTACTTTAGTTATTGCACGAAGGTGTGTTTGTCGATGTGTAAGTGTTAAGTATCCACATGCACGAGTATGGGTGCTCATAGACCCATGAGATCTGGTAAAGCTGCAGTTGCAAATGGTTGTGAACTGCCTGACATGGAGGATGCTGGGAACCAAACTTGGCTCCGCTGGAGGGAGAGCCAGTCCTCATAACTGCTTTACCAGCTCTCCAGCACCTATGTCTTAGATTTGTAGATTAAGAGGTGTTCCTTAACAGTGGTTTGAGCAGGTGACCTCTCAGTCCCTTCTGTGCAGCAGTGGAGAATGCTTTGTTTGGCTTTCTTTCTCTCTTTTTTTTTTTTCTTTATTAACAATTGGTTTGCTGTTTCCTGTTCACATGGTCTTACAGATGCAACTAATTCATGAAATTTCCAACTTAAAGAATTTAGTTAAACACGCAGAAGTATATAATCAAGATCTCGAGGTAAATATCTATCTTAGTATTTCTCTTATAAGTAACTACAACTTAAAATATATGTAATTAAACATGATTACGGAAAATAAAGGAGTTGTATTTTAAATATTAGTGAATTTGATCAATTAAAAATTTAAATATAAATACTTTTGTCATTTAAAATTCAAATCATTTACTAAATTCAGTTTAATTGTTCTTTGATATTTTTAGAATGAACTAAGTTCAAAAGTGGAGCTTCTTAAAGAAAAAGAGGACCAGATTAAGGACCTACAGAAATACATAGATGCCCAGAGGACAGAAAAGATGACTCTAGAGCTGCCATACTCATCAGTAAGATTGACTTTTCTTTTGTTGTGTGATAGATTGGGGATTGCTAGCATATGATCATAGTCATCATTGAACCAGCTGTGCACCAGGCTTGTTTGTAATCGATTGACATGTATTTAATAGGAGTGTGTACCTCTTTCTTTGATTAATGAACAAGCAGTGTCATCAACATTTTACCAATAGAAAGTTGAAGTAACTGCTTCAATAGTTTTAGGGCTTTTTTACTTGCTGGGTCATAGGGTGGGTACGTGGATTGATGGGTCGTCGGTTTGTTGGTGGTTTGGTGTGTGGGTCGGTTGGTTGGCTTGAAACACGGTCTCACTGTGTAGCACAGGCTGACTTAAAATTCAGTATGTTGGGTAGGAAGGCCTCTTAACTCATAGAGATGCCCCTACTTGTCTCCCAAGGTCTGGGATTAAAGGTGTATACCACCGAACCTGGCTTAAGTTTTTCATTAAACACTAACCAGTTTCTTAAGTTATACTTCCAGGTCTGCTGTTATGATACAGAAAAGTATGGCCAGAACTTTTTAATCCTAATTTCATTTGTTTGATAGTAGCGTATCTTCACCCTTTTTGATTGGCTAGCAATAGCATAACGTGTGTATCTGTTCTCCAGTATATTTTCCAAATCTGCCAAAACTGGATCTCCTGAGTCCCTTTTGTCATTTGTCTAGGAAACCACTGAGGACCTAAAACAAGTGATGCAAACTCTGTCTGATATGGACGCTGTGGCCCTTGATGCCAAGAGAGAGTCAGCTTTCCTTAGAAGTGAAAATCTGGAGCTGAAAGAGAAAATTGTAGGTAACTTTTCAGAATGTATGATGATACAGTTGTAATGGTCACTATAATGTCACCAATTTTCGATGTTTTTCCAATAGAGTGAGCTTTCAGATTCCTGCAAGCACATGCAAAATGACATTCAGCTGTATGAGCGTCAACTGGAGGCCAAAAAGAAAATGCAAGTGGACCTGGATAAGGAATTACAATCTGCTTTTCAAGAAATAGTAAAGCTCACCACCCTGGTGGATGGCAAAGGTATTACAGAAATTCAGACCTTTGCATACCGACCTACAACCAACGTAGAACTGGGAGCATTAAGTGCCTGCTAAATTCTCATTTTTTAAAAAGAATTTTGTGTTCAGTTTAAATATTGTTGGTGTCAGTGTTCATAAAGATTTCTATGGGCATCATAATGAGGGCTTAAAATTATTTTTCAATGGGAATGACTTGAGAAAGGTGGTTTAAAGTCTAGTAAAAAAATTTTTTTTTTTTTTGTCACCATAGGTTTACTATCTAATTTAGAACTGGAGAAAAGGATTACAGATCTCCAAAAAGAACTAAATAAAGAAGTTGAAGAAAAAGAAACTTTGCAAAGAGAAGTTAACTTGCTCTCAGGGTTGAAATCTTTACCCTCTGAGGTAGAGATGCTGAGAAGAGAGGTAAGCAGACATGAGGCCCTAAACATCTGGCCGAGCGACAGCGGGAAGGAGTAGGATTCACGCTCTCACTTGCTCTTGTGGAACTTGATGGAAAAACAAGAGGTTCCCAAGGTCCATTTAGCAAAGGGCATAGCGACATAACCCATGTGCCAGCTATGCTTGGTCTTCAGATGTATTTAGAGAGCTTTAGCTTAGTCATATCACCGTATGGAAGAAAAAAGAATAGAAAATAAGAAGGTATCTACCTGGAGATGGTAGTTTAGGCCTTTGAACGTAACACTTAAGATGCTGAACTGGGCTTACTGGAGGTTCCAGACCAGCCTGGTCTACAGTAAGTCTGTGGGATGCTTAGCCATACATAGGACACGTGTTTCATATGCCCTGGTCCCACGGCTCCAGGATCATCAGGAAGGAAGGAGTGGAAAGATGGCAACTTTGCGTTGTAACATTGTAGCTAACAACTCCTGTTAGCTCCTGTTGCAAGGGGTTCTGAAGCCTTGTTCTGGCCTCTGTGGACACTGTATACTGCATGTACATGCTGCATAGACATGCTTGCAGGCAAAGCACCCAAACACATAATAAAAATAAATCTCAAAATAAAAAATAGTAAAGATTATGACTACCCATAAATTATATCTATAAATGGATTAAACCTTCCATAAATCTGTTGTACATTATTTAATTATTTAAATGATGCTTCTTAAATGACTTTTAAAGGCATAGTTTATCCATGGATTAAATTCTTAGTAATTTGAATTGCTTTCAGTGACTTTAGTTTGTGGTGGGGAGGTAAGTCAGATTTATGGGAAACCATAAAGTGTCTGCGGCATGGTCATATTAGAAAACATGACAGTGGTGGGACACGCCTTTAATCCCAGCACTCAGGAGGGGCAGAAGTAAGCGGATCTTGTGAGTTCAAAGGCAATCTGGTTTATAGAGCAAGTTTCAGGACACCTAAGGCTACACAGAGAAGCCCTATCTCAAAAAAAAAGACTTTGAAATCATAGCCTAGGATATAGTTATCTGATAATTAGATACATGACTGTGTCTCTATGTATTCTTTAACTGGAACCCAAAGATGTCATGGAAACAAAGCAAAGTCAGGCACGATGGCATATGCCTGTAATCCTAGTACTTGGGAGGCAGAGGCAGGCAGGTCTCTGTGAATTAGAGGCCAGCCTGGTCTACAAAACCAGGAAATAAAAAAAGCAAAACAAACAAACAAAAAATGAATTTAAACAGGGTAAGTGAAGAGTTAATGACAAGGACAGTGCCTTCTATTGTAGGCAGAGCTGTGTGGCTAGGTGCTTGCCTAGCATGCACAGTGCACTGAGGTCCATCCTCAGAGCTGCTGATAACTACCATTCCTTGGTCAAATCTCAGCTTATAAAACTTCCCTGAAAGTTGCTTCAGGCTTCCATCTATTTGATAACATCCTTCAATCTTACTTCTTTCCTGTAGCTGCATGAGAAATCGGAAGAGCTCTGTATAATAACAACAGAAAGAGAAAAGTTGTTTTCTGAAGTAGCTCATAGCAACAGTAGAATTCAGGGTTTACTTGAAGAAGCCGCCCGCACTAAAGATGATCTTGCAGCCTCCCAGCTGGACCACAGAGGCGGTGATGAAGACCACCAATGGCTGAGGAGCCTTCACACGGAGCTGGAGCACAAGCACAAAGCGGTGTTGGAGGAGAGTGGGAGGATGAAACAGCAAATCGAGGCTCTCTCTAAAGAGGCAGAAAGCCTCGGCTTAAGTTTGGATTCCTTGAAGGCCGAGGTTGGTACAAACTGCTGAAGAGGGAAGGCCTTTTGTTTTCTGAGTCCTGTCTGCATGCGTGCCTCCGGCTCTGTATGCAATACAACATTCTGCTCTTACTATGTCACACTTTTTCTTTGAAGCTTTCTCACAAGACTCAAGAGCTTGAGCAGAAAGCAAGCGAGGGTCAAGAAAGGCTAAACAAAATGGAGGAGCTGAGAGGACAGTTAGAGAGCAGAGACGCCAGTCTGCAGTCTATGGAGGAGGAGAAGACGCTGCTTACTGAGAAGCTTCAGCAAACTTTGGAGGAAGTCAGAGCCTTAACTCAAGAAAAGGAAGAGCTCGTGCAACTCCAGCTGAGCCTGCAGACCGAGAGGGACCAGCTCAGAAGTGACATCCAGGACACTGTGAACATAGTAAGGCTCGACTGACTGGAGCTCATCACGTGGGAACTTTGAAATTAGTGCGCCTCACATTCTAACGGAAACTGTTTTTTTTTCTTGCAAAGAATGTAGATACTCAAGAACAGCTACGAGATGCTCTTGAGTCTTTGAAACAACACCAAGAAACAATTAACATGCTGAAAATGAAAGCTACTGAGGAACCGTCCAAGGATTTGCATATAAAGGACGAGGGAGGAGCTACAGCTGCAGTTGATGAAAAGGTAAAAAGTGACTGGCGGGCTCCCCATATGCCCCTCAAGCTTTTCTTTGGCAGCAGATGCAGCTTTTCCCCCACAGTAATGAACGCAATCTGTAAGCTGGCCTAGATCTTCCTCCACAGGCCTCGGTCTGTAAGCTGTACTAGACCCTCCTCCACAGGCCTCAGTCTGTAAGCTGCACTAGACCCCCCTCCACAGGCCTCAGTCTGTAAGCTGGACTAGACCCCCCTCCACAGGCCTCAGTCTGTAAGCTGTACTAGACCCCCCTCCACAGGCCTCAGTCTGTAAGCTGCACTAGACCCCCCTCCACAGGCCTCAGTCTGTAAGCTGGACTAGACCCCCCTCCACAGGCCTCAGTCTGTAAGCTGCACTAGACCCCCCTCCACAGGCCTCAGTCTGTAAGCTGCACTAGACCCCCCTCCACAGGCCTCAGTCTGTAAGCTGCACTAGACCCCCCTCCACAGGCCTCAGTCTGTAAGCTGCACTAGACCCCTCTCCACAGGCCTCAGTCTGTAAGCTGCACTAGACCCCTCTCCACAGGCCTCAGTCTGTAAGCTGCACTAGACCCCTCTCCACAGGCCTCAGTCTGTAAGCTGCACTAGACCCCCCTCCACAGGCCTCAGTCTGTAAGCTGCACTAGACCCCCCTCCACAGGCCTCAGTCTGTAAGCTGGACTAGACCCCCCTCCACAGGCCTCAGTCTGTAAGCTGCGTTAGACCCTCCTCCACAGACTTCCCCTGACCAGCATTCCATCACAGCATCAGAAACCCAACTAGGACAGGACCCGGATGAAGGCTGGAAGCAAGAGAGTAGAAATATGAGAAATTAGCATAGGAAAATTTCTCCACAAAAAAAGTATTGATGCAAAAACCCAGAGGTAACAGCAAGCTTTATAGTGTTTGAGAACTCCTCAGTGGATAGGAAGACAAAATCTGAGACTAGGTGAGACATGAGAGTTGAGTCTGGTGAAACCACTGGAAGCTTGGACTTTTACAGTAGATTCTCCTTCAAGTCGGTGCCAGGCCTCCACCCCGAGTCCCAGAACGTAAAATAACGTAGTGCTCCACTTACCTTTACTTGAGTCATTACTTCACCAAAACTCGTGTGTTACTTATGCTGATGTCTTGTTGCTGTGACAAATAACCAACAAAAGCAGCTTAAGGAAAGAGCTATTATTTAGCCTTCAGTGCGGGAGGGAAGTGATGGGCAGCAGAGGAGTGAGACATAGTCCCAGTCAGGAAGCACAGAGAGGTGCGCGCTGTAGCCCCGCCCCCTTTCTGCTTCTTAGTCTCTCTCTACTGCCCACACTTCCCACTTTGGGACAAAGTCTATTTTTTCTTATTCCACCTGAAATGTTACATCAGCACTCATGGAAGAAATTGATAACGTCAATATCCCTTTTTATAACAAAAAACTCAAAATGCTGTCGTGTGTGACTTAGAACATATTTAAGGAAGATACATGAAGATCACACTGTGGACTGCGGCCTCGGCAGCTCTTACAGCGAGCAGGTCTAAGAATGCCAGGACTGCAGCCAGGCCAGCTGAGTCCAGAGCTAGCCTGCTCTGTGCATGCCTGTCTCCTAAGGTTGTAGACCAGTTGGTGTGGTGGGAGGAGGCGAGTATTTGGCATAGAATCTCAGTGATGGAGACTTTACTAATATTAAAGCAGTTATTAACCACGCTGAACTTCCTCTTTAATCTGTTCATGTTTTAGATGGATGGCATAGATGAAGAACAGAATCTGCTAGCCGGAAACACCCAAACACTGGCTGCAGGTGGGGAGGACAGTGACATAACTGAGGAGCAGAGGAAAATACATGCTTTAATGCAGGAGAATGACGGACTCCAGCGAACACTGGAAAGCATTATAGCAGAGAAAGAACAATTGAGGATGGACCTAAAGGAAAATATCGCGATGGTAGGCTCTAGCTCTCTATAGTTGGCCATACATTTTATCTGTTTATTTTAGATTTTATTAACTTTATCAGTTATAATCTACATGCAATACATATGTCATGGAAGGGTATGGGTGCATGACTCTTGACAGATATGTCTGCCTAAATAGTCACTGGGTGTTATGTGTTGGTAATAATTTGCCAGATTGATTTCCAAATCAGTTGTACCATTTTATATTCCCATCAGCAAATGAATCGAATTCTTGTGGCTTCACCTCTCCCTGTAACAACAATTTATATCTCTTTACGCTTTCAGTTTTAGCCATCCTTTTAAATGTACCTATTCTACTTTGCTTTTTCCTTACAACAAAAAATATTGAACATTTTTCATAAGCTAATTAGCCATTGAATATCCTTAATGGTTCATTCTCTTAGTGTTGCATTATAACTGGTAGGTAATATACATTTTTCATTTCATCAGTTCCTAAGTGGTTTTCTTTTACTATTGTAGCTTCTAATTTTGCTTTAAATCATTCATGTTTGCCAGTATTCCCATACCTGCCTCAGTTCTTGTATCTGCTGCAAGGCTCTATAATCTATATGGGTTGTAATTTATAATTTAGGAAATTCACTGTGGACCCATTAGAACCTATGCTATTTTAATTTTCTATATTTAGAAGAGCCTAGTTTATCAACAAATTGAATGAAAATTGCCATCAGACACAAAGCGTATTCCTTCTCTGACTCATTATGTTTTGGTGGCCTTCATATACAAGCATGTGACTGTGTGGTGCTAATAGTGAATTAGCCCACATCCTGCCAGGAGAGGAGGAGCCATTTTGAGTTGACTGGTCATCCATGAGTGCTTGCACTCAGTCCTAAAAGCATAAGAAAAAAATGCGACTTTAGTGTCTGGCCACTGAAAGTGGACTGATCTCTTTACAGTTGTCTTTTTCTCTACACAGTTTCACTTTTATTTCTTCATTCTGAGTCAAAAGTAATTTCTGAGTATTCCTGGGTTCGTAAATGTAAGCTAATATTATAAATTCTAGCCTAGAACTTTTTTCCTTTAACACTAGAGTGTTGAAAACCAGGAAGAGTTGAGAATTCTTAGAGCTGAACTTAAAAGGCAGCATGAACTAGCTACACAGGAAAAAGACCGGGCCACGGAGAAGAGTGAAGAGCTGTCCAGGGCGCATGAGAGACTGGCGGAAGTAGAAGAGGAATTGAAGGAAAAGGTGAACTTCCTACGCTATCTTCTTGACTGTTTGTTCTTATGGCACATTTTGCTAATAAAGTCTGATTCCTCTAGTCTTAAGCGTCTCCAAAATGGAGATGTGTCAATGCTGGGAGTTTGAAGTTTCAATTTGTATTAGATTCTTAATTAGCATTCCTTGCAAAGATTATATAAGTAGAGCGTCTTTAGGTGAGAGGCAGGCAGCCGTATATGGTCTACATTAATCCTATAATGTCCATCCAGTACTTACTGAGTGCTGTCATGGATGAGGCCCTCTCCTGAGTACTTGAGCTATGTTAGTCAACAAGCAAGAGGCGTTTCCGAGTGGGGCTGTGGTAGAGTCTATCTAAAGTGGAAGACCACTCCCGTCACCATCTCGGCTCCTAACAGGCTTCTGACCCAATGGTACAAGAGAACTGCTGTTGTAAGATGCGTGACCTAGACTGAGAAGCAACTGTGAGTGACTAAAATACACTCACAGATTTCTTCTGGTTAGGATGAGAGTAGCACATCCCTGGGCGATATGCTGTCGCTTGTGTCACTGTTCTGGGTAGTAGTCTTTAAAAAAAATTAAAAAAAAAAACAAAAAAACCTGACCCCTTTTACAGCTCATATAACTGAATTTATTGTAAAACTTTGTGTCTTTTTCATGCTCCTCCAAGCAATGAAATCAACAGCCAGTAAAAGTTGGTGTTCTGAGTTTATCTGGGCCGCTCCTTAAGCTTCCTGTTAAAAGTAAAAGATTTAAAAAAAAACAAAAAACAAAACAAAAAAAAAAAAAACGGTAATATGATGGGAAGCTAGGCATGGTGACCCAGTTTGGAGGCTGAAGCAGGGTGATCACTGTAAATCTGATACCAGCCTGAACTTCACAGTGCATTCTAAGCCAGCCGGGGCTACAGCGTGAGATTCTGTCTCTAAATAAACAAATGATATATGTATATTATTTATTTGTATCATGGGGAATTATGCTTATTTGGAATCTGTATTTGTGTACTTAACTAGCCTCTTGACTTTCTAGTTTTCTCATTTCACCTTGCTTCTTTGATCAACTTATATAAGTTTCCAAAGTAGTATAAGAATTACCATAAGTCAGGGGCTCACACGACGGAAATACATCCGGTTGCTGTTCTTTCTTGTTTGTTTGCTTTTGAGACAGGGTCTTACTCTGTACCTCTGGCTGTTCTGGAACTCACTATGCAGGCCAAGCTGACTCCCTAATACTGGGATTAAAGGAATATACCCCCACATGTGGCACTGGCACCATTCTTTTTTTTTTTTTTTTTTTTTTTTTTTTTTTGGTCTTGTGAGAAAGGGTGTCCTGGTAGACCAGGCTGGCCTCGAACTCACAGAGATCCCCTTGCCCTTGCCTCTGCCTCCCTGAGTGCTGGGATTAAAGGTATGCACTACTGTGCCCAGCTCAACCATTCTTGGTCCTTAGAATTTAAAAGTCGAAGTGTCCACGGTATTCCTTTTGATGGGTTAGGAAAGAGTTCTTTTTGCTTCTAACTAGTATCTAGTGTCTTCCAGCTGCCCTGGAACTGTACCACTCCTGTCTCTGATGCTATTTTTTCATAACTTGCTTTTCCAGATTTCTCTGTGTCCTTCTCTGTCCTTGGTTTGAGGGACCATTGTAATCCAAAAGAATCTAGTCTCACCACTTAACCTAATTATCCCTCTGAAAGTCCTATTTCCAAAAAGTTCACATTCTGAGTTTCCAGATAGTCTTGAATTATTTAACTACCATAAGCATTCTGGGTAAGGGCTACTTTACTTTTCCTGCTGTTTGTCCATTCCCACTGAGGTAGGCTCTGCTAATGGTGCTACATACAAATTTGGCCAAATATCAGCAACATGATAATTATAAAAAATTGTACCTCCTAAGAACCAGAGGCTCCAAGAGAAACAGCAGCAACTTCTTAATACCCAAGAAGATATGAGTACAATGCAGGCAAAGGTGATCGAAATGGAGAACTTAAAGAATGAATTTAAGAACCAAGGCTTGGCATTGGAACGCATGGACACAGAGAGACTCGAGTTGGCTCAGAAACTTCATGAAAATTGTGAGATGGTGAAGTCTATAACCAAAGAAAGAAATGATCTAAAGGAATTGCAGAAGTCATTTGAAATAGAGAGACAACAACTTAAAGAGTATGCAAGAGAAATCGAAGCCGCAGTAAGTAATACCACCGTCTTTTCTTTACCCGTTTCTTCAGTAACCTAGTCTAGTGGAAAGAGTTGAATAGGCAGTATTGAGCGGATGCTATGAAATTCTAAGTTTCACTTTCTGACCAAGGGCCTACAAACAAAAGAAGAACTAAACATGGCTCACACACATCTAAAAGAACACCAAGAAATCATCAAAGAGCTAAGAAGAAACATTTCTGAGAAAGAAGCTGCAACAGCAAGCATTCAGGACACAGCAAAGTCTGATAGCGAATTACAACAAAAGGTAGATCATGTCCTGTGTCCTCGGCCACTTCTTTCTTTCTTTCTTCTTTAAAGAAAAATAAGTAGTTATGGTTTATTTGTTGGGTAAGAATTTGCCAACTGTCTACCTTGCCAGACACAGTTTGGGCTGGTGCACACCTGTAATGTGAGAACTTGGGGGAGGGAGCAGGACAATCAGGAGTTCAAGACCAGCCTGGACTCCACAGAAAGTTGGAGGCTAGCCTGAGCTATGTAAGACCTGTCTCAAAAAAGAAAAACAGGGAGAACAGAGAAACAAAAAATCCATATTGGGTTGTAGTAGAAAGAAATAGCCAATGAATGAGTGACTAAATGTAAAAACACTATTAAGTAATTATTAATGCTATGGAAAAGATGACATTGGGATAACTGGGCCGGCCCATTTCTGCCAAGCATTGAACTAGTGTATAAGAAAACAGTTCTTTTTTCTTGGTGTATATACATGTTTAAATCATTCCTTGATTTAATGTAATGCCTGTAGAAATATGATATTTAATAGAAATACAAAGTTACATGGTTTCACTAGCAACCAAGGTGAATGGGGAATTGGTGTGCGCACAGAAAACTTGGAAAGTAGCATTTAGATTCAGCAAAAGATGGGGACTGAACATGCTGGAATGTTCATAATTACCTGTGGCAACTTTATTTGCTTATAATTTGGAAGCAGTCTAGAAAATAAGCCTGTAAGTATCTGAGGTCATAGTGTGGTGGTTATATGTAGATTGGGTTCACTTTGGGTCTAAGCTGAAACCAGAGTAGATATGACATAGAATCCAAGAGCCTCAGAGCGAAGGAGTGCACAGCAGGGGACACGGGAAGGCCCAAGGTCACTTTCATTGCTGGTAAAAATTTCCTGACCATTTCCATTTAGAAAATGTAATTTCTAGGTAGTAACCTTGTGCTTTTTGAACACCACAAGATGCCAGTGCTTCAAGAGCAAGAGCTGCCTCCTAGTGGGAAAGAAGCCAGGGAGAGCCCAGAAAAGGCGAGTGAACCAGAGCCACTGGGAGAACACTCAGGACCAGTGGATTCAGCACCACCAGAGAGCATAGAAACAGACAGGCTTGCTCTGGCCAAGAAACTTCAGGAAAGTCAGGAAGAGATCGGCTGTCTCACTAAAGAGAGAGATGACCTGAAAATGGCACAGGAAGCACTTCAAGTCGAATGTGCCCAGCTGAGAGAAGATGCCAGAAAAACCTGGGCTAAGGTGAGTTTTTTGTTTACTTTTGGTTTGTTGAAACTGTCTCAAGTACCCAGCTTGAACTCCTAGTTCCCCTGCCCCAGGCCCAGGTACAACAGTCATGCGCACCACTCGGCTCCGACAGAATGAGTTTCTTTCTTCCTACTTAGCTGATGTTTCTTCAGATTTAAGTTGTGTCACATTTAAATACATTGTTTGTGTCACATTTAAAATCTTACTACTAATCTTGTACAAATGTTTTCTACTCATGGAGTTACTGGAAACAGAATAAATAAAATAAGGTAGTGAATGTGAAGAAACAGTTGAAATTGTTAGAACATCTTTTTTCTTGAGTGTTCAAAATTCACTTAGAAGAATCAGTGCTTTAATCACAGAAAAGGTAAACCAGAAATAGTGATTTCTTTCTTTCTTTGAAAACACCTTTCCCACACTGCCACTCCTATGCCATGTCTGGGAATTGGGAACTGTCATCTCAGGACTTTGGGTGGCTGTGACAGGACTATATCAAGGCCAGCCTGAGAGTGGTAGTGAGATCCTGTACTGTCAAACCCTTCTCTCTTAGAAGGTATTACTGTCTTCTTCACTGCTTCTGTTAAGAGACCTAGAAATCATCCCTGCTCTTACTGTGTCTTCCCTTCCCTCTGTAATGTAGTCTCACTACACTCTGTGTCTGTGGAGTACACGTTTATGTGTACACGCATTCATATATGCATGTAACCTGCATTAAAGCCCGCCCATTTTTCTATCTACATTATCAATACAGGAGCACCGTTATTGTCACTCCCTCCACTCATTTTATTTTAGGTTTATTTTTATTATTTTATGTGTCTGTGTTTTGCCTGCTTGAACGTCTGTTTGCCACATGTGAGCCTGATGCCCAAGGAAGTGGTGAACCTCCTTGCAGGTGCTGGAAATGGAACCCAGGCCCTTTTCAACAACAGGTCCTCTTCACCTGTGAGCCACTTCTCTCTAACCCTGCTACGTTCCTGGTCTTGCTTTATAGACCAGGCTGGCCTTGAACTCACAGCGATCAACCTGCCTCTGCCTCCCAAGTGCCAAGAGCATCACCACGCCTGGCATGCTGCGTTCATTCTTAAATGTGCCTAAAGCTGTTGTCATTCTGGAACAAAGTGTTTTCTTCTTGAGTTTGTTTACTATGTTACTATAACTCTTTAAAAACTAGAATCTACTTGATGACCCATGAGCCCTCGGACCATAGACCCTGTTGGTGTCTTGCCTTGTGCAGCCCTTTCTTCCTGAGATGCTCTCCTACGATTGTGTGTACTTCTTAGGAATGTTTAACGCTCTGATCAGCCCCCCCCCCCCACCTGGAGTACCTATACACTTTTGTGTAACTAGTGTTTTCATCCTTCAGCCCTCAGCTTTCTTTCTCCAAGAAGCCCTTCCTAGTGACCCACGATAGTAGGTGTGTCTAGAGTCAGTGCCTGGCTAGCCTAGCTCCTCAGCTGGGTGGGAATTGCCATAATATCTGTCTTTCTCCCTAAAGTA
Source organism: Acomys russatus (assembly GCF_903995435.1). Taxonomy (NCBI): domain Eukaryota; kingdom Metazoa; phylum Chordata; class Mammalia; order Rodentia; family Muridae; genus Acomys; species Acomys russatus. The sequence continues at coordinate 36,479,781 of NC_067159.1, forward strand.
TGATTCTGACAGAAATCATATGAGTAAGGGACAGAAGGCCTTTGTCTAACGGGATGTTTGACAATAAAGTGAGCCCTTAGTTAAAACATGGTAGCTATCTGTAGAATAGCAAAATGTGGAAAGATTACTCTATAAATGAGCCATTAAATCGTATCTCCATTATATTTTTTAAAATGCCTTAATTTCTTTTCTTCTACAATTATCTTTAGTTATCAAATGTATTGTCTTGGTATTCTCTTAAGACACAAAGCTCTACACAAAAACAGCCCCTCAGTGTGGAAGGACAGGACAGTGACTCTACTAACGTAGCGAGTGAGGTGGGAGAACTGAAGCGGAAAGGCAGAGTCAGCATCGTATCACTGAGAGAAGAAAGAGAAATGCTCAAATTGGTAAAAGAGCAAATAAGTGGGATGCAGCTAGGAGTTGTGCTGGTTTCATAAAGAGCTGTTTACAGGTTCTCTTCCACGATCCCTGACTCCGCTAACCCTGAGGAGTTGCTTAGGTTTCAGGTTCATACCAGGTGGTATTAGAGAGCTGCTGCTTACCACCAAGTAAGTTGCTATGCCTGCAGCAGGTTCTCCAGGCAGAGCATGAGCATCACAGCATCTCAGCAAAGTCACACCTCTCACTGTATTTCTCAATATACTTTATAAGCAAAGATTTTCCTTATGACTAAATCTTTTCGAAAAGAAGTTAGTTATACTAAGATAGTTATATTCCTATAAATGTCTTCTAATTTTCCTTCATACTAAAGCACCTAGAAACTGAAGAGGAACTTAATCTTGCTCAATGTTGCCTGAAGGAGAAAGAGAATAAAATTGACTCACTAATAATGAGCCTCTCCCAGAAGGAAACTGAGCTGTCAAGTGTTTGGGCACAGCTGGAGTCAGCCACTGATGAACTAGAGAGAAAGGTAAGCTGATGACAAGAGGCAGCAGTGGGAGGAAACTAGGAGATTGCTAACGTGAAGCCTACTATTCGCATACCTATCCTGGAACCGATTTTGTACTTTTCTTTAAAATAAGAGAGAGAGAGTATATGTGTCTGTGTGTGAATGCCTGTATATTTGTGCTGATAATTTATTTATCATTGGTTGAAGGTTCAAGAACTCTGTGAGAAACAGGAACAACTTAATGTAAAAGAAACTAGTGAGGCTGAAGGGAAAAGGAGTGAACTAGACCAAGTCAAGGCGCTTCTCCTAGCCAAGGACTCAGCACTACAGATTATAGAGAGCGACAGGCTCCAGCTGAATAAACAGCTTGAAGAAAGTCAGGAGGAAATAAAAATTCTAATTAAGGAAAGAGAAGAACTAAAAAGGACACAAGAAATGCTTCATGTAGAGAGTGAGCAACAGAAAGAAAAGGTTAAGGAAATCGGCGCTAAGGTAAGTCTGCACCTGCAAATTTGGGGAAAATAAACTAGGACTAAGATGATTGTGATGTCGCCTATTATATTTTTTTCTGTAATAATTAAAAAGGAACTAAAAGGCTGTTCATATTAATCTGAATGACTTTATAGAAATTGCTAGTTCAAGGAATGTTTCAGGAAAGACAGATCAAGCAGCCATACTCAGACGGATTTAGAAACATCAAATGCTGAGTTACAAGAAAAAGCAGGCCTTCCTTGTTAAGTGGAAAAGATGTCTGCCTAGTTAACCCACACCTCTTATCAAAGACAGCGTGGCATGCATCACACTAAAATGTGAAAGTTTTGCCTCGCTTTAGAAATACATCTTCCTTTCTCTTAAAAAACAAACAAACAAAACCCACTTCTGTGTACCTTTGCTCTAAGTTGTTTTATTTTCAGCTCCAAGAACTTCAGGACAAAGAGTATGAATGTCTTGTGATGAAGACTATTAATGAGACTCAAGAAAGTAGATGTGAGATGGAACGCTTGACCGAGCAGCTGGAGGCCCAGAGGTCACGTCTGGAAAAGGTGGAGATGCAGAACGTAAGCTTGACTCAAAGACTCCATGAAACCCTGGAAGGAATGAGCTCTATAGCCGAGGAGAGAGATGAGCTCAGAGGCGTAGAAAAGCGCCTCACAGCTGAGAGAGACCGACTGCAGAAGAGCCTTGAAGAAACAGCAACTAGAGTGAGTTGCCGTCTTTCTGGCATCGTGCAACATTAATGTCCTAAAGACCACTGGGCTTCAGGGTGGGTGGAAGTATAAAATTGCTCCTGCAGAGCTTAGGTGTAGCTTTTCACATAGTACACATCCTCAGAGTTGTGCAGAGATATTTGTAGATGTTCACACTGCCCACTGGTAAACAAAAGAACAGTTTGTTTGGATCCCGGAGCACTGGACCTAGATGACAAAATAGACTGACAATGCATTGGCAGTGTCCTGTCCTGGGGAAAGATAGGCTGACAGTGGTTTATGGAGAATATGTGGTCACATCCCAAAATGCCTCAAGAGAGTGAAGATTGGGAGGCCTCAGACAGAGCAAGAGGACTGTACTTCCTTCCTTCTGTATACCTTCTGTTTGAATGTGTTTCTCAATCGTCTTTTCTTTCTCCTACTTATTAAGGGTCTGGAAAAAGAGGAGGAGCTAAGAATTGCTCATCTGAATCTGCAAGAGCACCAAGAGACTATCAGCAAGCTCAGAGAGACTGTGTCTGATAATGCAGATAAAGTATCACGTATTCAAGCGGACTTAGTGCACACAAATGCTGCCTTGGAAGCGCAGGTATTTTTTAATCTGAGTAATCGGGAGGTGACTGAGATCTGTATAATGAATCAGGCTGTGAACATGTGTACATTTTCTGAAGGCACAGATTTGCCAGTTCAATTTTAAGACTGGTGTTGGGGGTGGGAGGGTGCCCATATATTCAGTACGCTAACTTATTATATGATTATCTTAAGAGCCAAGAACTCCAGGAAAAAGAGCATCAACTTTGTCAAGTAAAAATTGATCTCAGGGGAACGATGGATCAAATGGAGCAGTTGAAGAAGCAAATGGAAGCCCAGAATTTAGCTCTGGAAAGCATAGAAACAGAGAAGCTAAAATTGACTCAACAACTGTATGAAAATCTTGAAGAAGTAAGACTTGTCACTAAAGAGAACGATGGCCTAAAAAGTATGTGTGAAGCTCTCAGAGCAGAGCAAGAGCAGCTGAGGGCAAGTCTTCAACAAACAGAAGCGAGGGTAAGTTTCCATCCCTACCCTGACAGGTCAACGAGTCCTTCATGGGGACAGGAATAATAGTCTTTTAGGCAGTTTGGTATTCTTGAACTTTTTGAACTCTGTATTTCTTTATGGAATTTTAATCCTAGATATATATTGATTTAGTTGTTAAGTACATATGCGTATGAATGTATACATATATACACACATGTAAACATAGACACAAATTGCTTGATTATAGTAGTTGGTGATAAAAATAGGAAGCAACCTAAATGTATCTTAGGAAGAAAATGGTAAATATGAGCAATATGCCAAAATGCAGTGCAAGTCTGTAAAAAGCATTGATCTCAGAGCCCTGTCCAGCAGCTCAGAAAAACATTAAGAGGGAAACAGTTCAGTAATATGTTGGCTTCTTGAAGTAGGCTCATGGGGAAATGAAATGGGAAGAAAAGGACTGAGTTTCAGACAATAAAGGACATTAAGGAGGAAAAACCAGGCCCATGCTGTGTGCACAGGCCTGACAGTCCGAGCTTGGTCTCGGGCCTGTGTAAAGGAAGAAGGCAGATAGACACCACAGGCTTAACCACTGACATCATGGGATGCCCCCACCCATGGTAGTAACAACAACAACAATAGTAATAATAGCTTAAGGTACATTTTTTAAAAGAAGTAAAAGCAGATTGATGTTATGACTCAGTAGCAGAGCGTCTGCTTGCTTGTATAATGTCCTGAGTTCAGACCCCAGTTCCACAACAAAAAAGAGGTTAAAAAAATAGGTAAATACATAATTATTTTTTACTAAGAAAATATTCATTTATTTTTTAAAATACTACTTCATATTAAGATATGTCCCTGTTTTAAAAGGATCTGGAAAAGCAAGAGAAACTAAGAACTGCTCACGTGGATCTGAAGGAACACCAGGAAACCATTGACAGACTCAGAGGGACTGTGTCTAAGAAAACAGATGAAGTATCAAATATGAAAATGGAGTTAGAAAATGCAAATATTAAGTTACAAGAAAAGGTATTGATTAGTTGTCTCTCATTTGTTCCCGCCTTAAAGCCTTTGGGGATAGAAAGGTTCAGCCACACTGGGAAATGGTGTGACTCCCTGGGTGTGTACTGAAAAAGACAAAGAACGTTCTTCCACACAGTCTACAAGAACATTCGTAGCAGCTTTACTCAATGTAGCAGGAAAATGAAAACAACCTAAATACCAGCAGGTGATTGGATGACTGCGTTGTCATCTTTAAGTTCAAAAGGAAACAAAACTGATCCAGGACGTTAAAGGTCAGAATATTTACCTGGAGGACTATGGGTATGCAGATGTCTATATAGAGGATGCCGAAATGCTAGCGAGTGTGGTCTGTGTTATGGTCGTATAGAGGTATGCATATGTCACAACTGGCTAAGCCTTTAATCCCAGCATTTAGGAGGCAGAGGCAGGTGGATCTCTGAGTTTGAGACCAGCTTTGTCTACAGAATAACAGTCAGAGCTACACAGAGAACCCCTGTCTAGAAGAGAGAGTAACTGAACTCTGCATTAAGATTAGTATACTTTATGTGTGTGTTATACTTCAAATGAGAGCTTTTAGCAAAACATGACAGGATCACATGGGGAAATGACTGTCAGTTTAGAATCTTCTCCCCCCCACACACACAGCATGCTGGGATTAAAGGCACACATGACCACTTCCAGCGAAACTAGTCTTTATCTTTCTTTTAAAATAGGCCATATCCCGGCCTGGGGAGACAGCTCAGCAGCTGAGAGGTACTGGTCTTGCAGAGGGCCTGAGGTCAGTGTCCAGCATCCATGTCAGGTGGCGCACAGCTGGCCCTCCAACTCCACCTCACTTACATGCACATAATGGTGCGCTGGAGAGATGGCTCAGTAGTCCTTCCCAAAGGACCCAGGTTTGAGTCCCACAGCGTGGCAGCTCACAACTGTCTTTTACCTCCAGTTCCAGGAGATCTGGCACCTGCTCCTGACTTCCATGGGCACCCAGCATGCATGTGCTGCCTAGACATACATGTAGACAAAACACCCTTAGACCATAAAATGAAGCACTAATAAAATAAGTCTAAGATATCAACAATAGAAGTTGACGTGAGTTCATATCTTCAGGTTCGAGAACTTAAGGCAAGTGAGCTTCAACTGGCCAAGTTGAAAGGAGGCATGAGTGAAGCACAGCAGCAGCTCAGGCAGCAGGGCTTGACTCTGAGTAACATCGAGATGGAGAATTTGAATCTGGCTCAGAAGCTTCACGAAAACCTTGAAGAAATGAAGTCTGTAATGAAAGAAAGAGATAATCTAAAGAGAGCCGAGGAGATGCTCAAGGCGGAGAGAGACCAGCTCAGGGAAGCCCTCAGGGAGACCAAGGTGAGTGTGTGCACCTCCTAGTCTAGAGACACTGCTCTTGGAGGTGCAAGGTCCATGGATGAAACTCTCTGAATGGAGCATTCCTTAATTTTCACACAAAAAGGAAGCACAAAAGCCACCATGTTTTTCAAAAAATCCTATTTTCCATTTTTAGAAATTATTTGCTAGACACATTATTTTCCTCTAAGTTTCTGAAAATAAAACACAGCAAAAAGAAACTAACATTAAGTGAAAAAAAGATATTTCAAAGACTACATTTGCAAAAGGTCACATGTCTCCTTGTCTTCTGCTAGTAGACTTCTAGAAATGAGCAGGTCTTACAACTGAACTTAGAAGGAAAAAAGCAAAGTAAAAATCAAAGTGGAGTTTTTCTTGACTTTATTTCAGGATAATCTTTAAACGTTTACTTCAAAACATCTAAAAAGAAGCAGAAAATTTAGACAGCTAGATATAGGAAGTAAATCTACAGCTGCCGTTATGGTCATGTAGGAAGGCTAAAGTAAGAAGCCTTCTATTCCTAGGAACAGATGCTCAGGAGTCCGGTGTGTGTGTGTGGTCTGTCAGCATTTACAAACAGACTTCCTCTGTTTGACAGATCTGTACCGAGCAGATATTCTTTTAGGTACTGCAGTGGCCAAGTTAAAGTAATGATCAAAGTGGGGCTGTGGGGAGAGACATGCGTTTTAATCAGACACAGAAAGAATATGAATACATTTGGAACTTTCCACCCCAAGGTCCTGGAAGAATATACACGGCCTGAGTTTTCTAGTATGTTTAGATGGTGGCAATAATTCTAAACCATGTGGGAGAATACAAACTAGAAACCTACGACTTAATGATGAGCAAACTCTTCTCTAGAAATCGTATGCTCTCACGTATTCCTTCAGTGACTCTGAAGTCATTCACTGTGTAACTTGGCAGTAATATTACTCCATTTTGTTTGTATATTTTAATGCTGTTGTTATATTACAATGAAATATTCAATTCCGTTATTAAATTTTACATGATGTAAAATGTAAGCATGTGGCCAGGCGTGGGGGCACACGCCTATAATCCCAGCACTCGGAGGCAGAGGCAGGCAGATATCTGTGCGTTTGAGGCCAGCCTGGTCTACAAAGTAAGGCCAGGTCAGCCAGGGCTACACAGAGAAACCCTGTGTTGGGCGGGGGGGGGGGGGGGGGGGAGAGAGAGAGAGAGGAGGGAGGGAGAAAGAAGAAGAGGAGGAAGAAGAAAAAGAGGAAGAGGAGAGAAGAAAAGAAAGAAGGAAGGAAGAAAGAGCTAGAGAGATGACTCAGGTTAAGAGCACTGGTGTGCTCTCCCAAAGTTCCTGAGTTTGGTGGCTCATGACCATCTCTAATGAGATCTGGTGCTCTCTTCTGACATGCAGGCACACATACAGGCAGAACACTGTACACATAATAAATAATAAATCTTTTAAAAAGAAAGAAAGAAATGAAAAAGGAAGTATGTATAATTAGACAGGCAATGTGAATGTGATTATTGCTCTGTATTTCTTTGTACCAGGACCATCAGAACCCTGAAGAGATAAGAAACCATGCAGAAGGGTTACTATGTGGCACAGAACAACACCTAACAGAAAACCTGCGAGAAAAGTGCCTCAGGATAAAAGTAAGAGCCCTGCAGGAGCTGCACAACATTGTTGCTGCTGTTCCAAGGGCATTCGTTCAGCCCAAGGTGGAATTAGAGGGAATGGTGTGTGGAAAGTTGAGTGTAAGCAGAGAGCCCTCTTGACAGATGAGTTTTACTGGTGTGGACAGAGATGACAGAGAGGTAGAGTACTAGATCATAGAAATGTGTGGCCTGACTACTCCGTGGTGGCAGAGGAGTAGTCTGGGTCATTGCCACTGATTGGTCTGCAAAGTTCCACTGCTTTTATAAACATAATCCAACTCACTCACTCTTGTGTTATGGTGAACAGTAAATTTATTCAAAAGACTTGGCTGTCTTTATTGTATTCGCCTCTGGTTAATTTTCACAATATTATGTATTATTTCTACATTCTAAAAATCAGTTTCCTTTGTTTTTTAAATACAAAGGTCTAAATTTCTTATTTCTACTAGAGAAAGTATTAAGATGCCAAGTTTTGTTACAGCTCTGGCTAGCCTTCATTAGAGTGAATTCTGATTTCCTTTAGGAGCTCCTGAAAAGATACTCCGAAATGGATAATGATTATGAGTGCCTGAATAGGTTCTCTCTTGACTTGGAGAAGGAAACTAAAACCCAAAAAGATCTGTCAGTCACTGTAAAAGCAAAGGTCTCACTTCCACACCCACAGACCAAAGAGATTGAAAAGCTTCTGACTATAAACCAGAGGTGTTCCATGGAATTCTACAGAGTCATGAAGAAACTTAAGGTACCAACGCTTTTCAATGTTAGCTTGATACTGATGTAAGTTCAGTTACACATTTCAATGTCTTTAAGTCTTTTGGGAATTAACATATATACTATTTATGTTAGCTACCAAATTAAAGATTGTATGAGTCTGAAGATAGGATTCAGTCAACAAAACCTGACTCTTCCTATGGGCCTAGACACCATGTGAGAGTGCTCAGAGTCCCCATGAGTCACATCCCAAAGATGTCATGATCTGGTAAGGCGGGCATGTGAAGGCAGTAAGTGCAATCGCAGAGTATGAACAGGTTTGTTATGTGACAGACATTTCCTGGGGATACATAACACATGTCTGTTCACTCCAGTAGGGAATCTACAACAGCCTCCAAAAGCTCTCCCCAAAAGAGGTGATGACTCAGGAAGGCTGCCCCCTGGAGCCTCCTGCACATCACAGAGGCAGCTCAGCAGTCTAAGATGTCCCCTTAGCAACTTGGCTAGGCAGCATCTCCCTCAGCAGTTACTTTCTACTTCTTGTGGCTCTTGTAATTTCCCAGTTAAGTTTCTTTCCTTGGTGAGCCTGGAGAGGGCCTCGCTTCTGTCCTAGAAAGAATGTTTCAGTTGGAAGAAAATTGCTGTGCAGTAGACCTGTGTGATGTAGACTGACGCTGTGGAAGCCAGGCTCAGCAGTAAAGCTTGAAGTTCACTGTGTAGATGGTGTGGAGCCAGTGGATGCTCATTTTCGTAGTTGCAGGAACCAAATTTATTACCATTTTAAGAAACTACTGTAGAACAAACAAAGATGACTTTGAAGGGGTTGTGTACACTGACAGGGAAAAACCGCTGAAGTGGCCCAGTGAGATACTGTGTGACTGTACTCCCAGGGAAAGTTCTGTAGAGTGGAAAGGACACAGACTTAACAAGATGCTAACAACTCAAAATAGTAGGTCCAAAAGGTAGGTGGCGGAGGAAAGAAAGAAAAGTATGGACAAAGTCCCTAGACGTGCTTAGCCAGGTTGTAATAGTGACTTTTTAAAAGAGAGAGTAACAAAGCAGGGGAAGAATGAGGAAGAGGAGATCAGTTTAGTTTGAGGTGCATTGAAGTTGTAGCTCTCATGTTGTACCAAGAAGAGCCAAGAAGGCATATTGCTGAACCCGGGGTTTGTCAGGAGGAAAGTCAAGCATGTAGGTGACAGACAGCACAACACTGGTAATGTCACTCAGAAAGCATCTAGAAGAGTAAGAGTGTCAGGGCAAGAGGAGAACTCTAGAACGTGTCGGGGAGCCAGTCCTGGCATCCAGGGTAGACAAGCTAAGCACAAGGCTGCTGCTGTTCTAAACCCCTTGCAGGAGAGGGTCAGGCTGAGGCCGAGGCCTGGAAATGATGTGGTCAGTGGCCTGCTTCCCGTGCAAGTGTACAGACCTGAGTTCGGGTCCACGGTGCTCATGTTACAAGCTAATGTCAGAGAGGCACACACCTGTGATCCCAGAGCTGTGGAAACATGGCCAGGAGGTTCTGGGGCTGCCTAGCCAGCCGGTAGGGCTGACTTGGTGAGCTCTGAGCACAGTGGTAGATCCTGCTTCAAAAAATAGTGTGGGAAGCATCTGAGGAAGAGGCCCAACATCAGCCTCCACCTGTACACAAACACACACACACACACACACACACACACACACACACACACACACACACACACACACACACACACACAAGATGGAGTGGCACATACCTCAGCTGGAATATGCAGTGAATGTATCCCTCACTTTGGTGAAAATGGACTCCTTCATGGCCGTAGTTGGGACAATTTACTGGTGGCTTAGAGAAAAGGGTCAAATTACAAAGTTAAGGAGTGGCCAAGGGATTAAGAAGCAGGTACCCTGCCCCCAGGTTCTGCTAATCCCCCCAGAGATCCCACCAGACCTAAAATGTATGAGATCTGGGGAACATTATAGCCTTAAGAGTTTATTCCCTTAAAGACAGACATCTAAATATGCTTGATAAGGAAATCTTGAAGCATGTCACATTTTCAGTTAATCAGACAAGACTGTTAGAATATTTTGAAGATTTAAAATGGGCCTGCAGAGGTGGCTTGCCAGCTAAGAACATTTACAGAGAACCCAGTTCTCTGCAGGCAGCTCACACCACCTGCAACTAAAGCTCCAGGCTTCTAACATGCTCTCCTGGGCCTGTGGACACCTAAACTCACGTGACACGAACTTTATAAGAAGTGAAATAGGATAACGTTTTTTACTGCTCAAATGTGTGATGGTAGGAGATTGGCAGTTTAACCAAAAATTCTATCATAGAGCTGGAGAGATGGCTCAGTGGCCGAGGCCCCAGGATGCTCTCTTCCAGAGGACTCAGAGTCCATTCCCAGTGTGATGCTCTGACTCCCAGGCATCTGAAGCTCCAGGTCTAGGGGATCCAGTGCCCTCTTCTGGCCTCCCTGGACACTGGACACACATGGGGACCACAGACATATATGTAAGCAAAACACACATAAGTAGTTATTTATAAATTAATGAGATCATGGGGAAAGGGGCTTTTAGAAAGGGCCACGTGACATTTTAAAGACACTGAACCTGAGATGTACCCAGTAGGAAGTCAGGCATGGAAGCAGCAGTCTGGAAGGGCTGCTTTCCCACGCTGCTGAGGAGAGAAGCGTGGGGAGAGGGGCTGCTTCCTTCCTCGTTGTCATGGCGTAAATGGTAAGAAACCTCATCATCTCCTCAATACAGTGTCTCATTTTTCACTTTGTCTTTTTCCTCAAGTACGTGCTAAGCCACATTGCAAGGATAAAGGAGGAGCAACATGAGTTCATCACTAAGTTTGAAATGGCTCTCATTCAGGAAGTGGAAAAGCAGAAGGAACTACAGATTAAAATGCAGAGCTTTCAACAGGGTTATGATATTCCACCCAGAAACATGCAGGACCTCAAACTGAGCCAGGAATTGGACCTCCATATTGAGGTATACCTTCTTACCTTTCTTCAATAGATACCTGTGTGTGTGTGTTTAAAATCATTCCTATTCATAAGAAGTCGTTAGTAACTCGCAGAGTTAATAGCTGACCAGGGACAGCTTGGATGCTGTCTGCCTGTAAGAAAGAAAATAAATTTAACATCTGCCAGTCAGAATCCATAAAATCCCAGTGCCTTCTTACCCATGATTGAAAATCAGATTTCTTTCCCTGTGTCACCCTCCACAGGGACTTTCCTGTTCGCCCAGCAATGTAAAGCTGGCGTGCAGTTCCCAACATGCATGTGAGGTGTGCTGTGTACACAGGAAAGCAGTGAGCAGAGCCTGTAGGTGAAATGCCTCTGACATGTAGGATACGTTCGTTGCCAGCCTTCTCTTAGGCAAAAAATTGGAGCAGAGTTTTACATTAGGACCTGTTTACTTTAATACCCTAGTGGGTAGAGTAGGTATTTCTCCCCTTTATATTTTTATAATTTGTATGTTATTTGGATAAAAAAAAAATTCCTAATGTTTATACAATTTGATACCTATTTTTCTCACAGGAAATTCTCAAAGATTTTTCAGAAAATGACTTCCTCAGCATAAAAACTGAATTCCAGCAATTACTAAGTAATAGGAAAGAAATGACTCAGTTTTTGGGAAAATGGTTGACTACTCCTTTTGACATAGAGAAGCTTAAAAGTGGTATCCAAAAAGAAAACAATAGCATGTGCCAAGTGAATAGCTGCTATAACAGCAAAATAATTGTGAGTATAATTGCCCATCATTCAGATGCTTTTATTTTTCTACTCATTCCTAAAGGGATTAGACTGGTGTATATTTTCTGTAATTTATATGTAGGTACTCTATAAAAATTTTGCTTGTATAAAATTTATTCTTTTATTGGATTATGCTTCTTCAAGACAATTAAACCGGTTTGCCCTTGGGAAAGCAACAGGCTGTTGGCATGTGATACTGAGCTCCCGTTTGTGAGATTTCGCCCCTGCTTGCTGTTCTCCTGTTCTCCTCTCACTGCTTGTGAGGATGGAGCCTTTGCCCCAGTGGCCTCAGGGAAGCTGAGACCCGGGAGGGCTGGAGGGTTCTAGCAGCTGTAGTAACAGTCCTGGCTGGCTGCCTCAGGGGCCTGTGTGCGTCGTCCACCTCAGGGGCTTCCCTGGCACGTGCTCTGATCCTAAATTGGACATTCCAAATGTGCCAGCTGTTACTTTGGTTTTTGGCATGTATGTGTCAGTATTTTTTTTTTCAGTTAGATTTATGGAAAAATTAATCCAGCAGTGTAGAGAATTCTCATATGCTGCATCCCCTACAGATAATCTCTCCAATTACCAAGACCCAGCTGACAGTGATTTCTAGCTCACACTTGGTGTTGAGGAGCCTGTCAGCTTCTTAATGTATTCTGACATACACCCGTCACAGCAGTGTCAGCCAGCCTTCAGTATAAAAGAAGTAGTGATTTTGACTGTTGTCTTCTACACAGGAATAGAAGATTGATAGATTAATTAGCAAAAGTCAGTAGCTGTTAAGAGTGTTAGCTACTCTCCAGAAAACCTGGGTTCAATGCCCAGCACCCACATGTGGCTCACAGCTGTCTGTAACTCTAGTTCCAGGGGCCCTAATAATGGCCTCTTCTGGTCCCCAAAGGCACCAAACACATGCATGGTACCCAGACAGAAATGCAGGCCAAATACCCAAATACATACAAAAGAGTTTTGAATCAGCAAATGATTTTCTCTGGGAGCTGAGGTTTGGAATGAGGTGGGAGAAGAGACCGTTGCTATGTGCACTTCTTCAGGTCCTCCTCCTGGGTTGCTGTAAACCTACTGAAGTGCAATTGTCTCACAGGTCATATAGCTCTTGTCATTCTCAAGCCCTAATTATTTTTATTCGCACCATTGTTAACATGCAGCATGTTGAAAGAAAGATGTGCGTTCACCATCTGGAGCACTGTTCTAGGATGTGCTAAATACTGGGTTTCAGCATGCACACTGTCCTAGTGTTTTTCTTAATGTGATTTTAGTGCATCAGTTACTTTGAAGCTGTAGTGGTCTCTTACTGTTCATAGGCCATGGTAAACGAATCAACAGAGTTTGAGGAAAGACAAGCCGCCAGATCCAAAGAGCTGAAACATTGCCTGAAATCACTGAAAGAGAAAACGAAACAGCTGTCTACAGACTATCAGGCATTGTCTGCCTCCCAGCCTGTGGCCCGTGAGAACCCTCGTGCCGCACCAGGGCCTGAGCAGCTGACCCCAGAGGTAGGATGCTGCTGGAGTTCAGAGCAAGCGTATAGCACTGACTTATTCTCTGAGTGTGAATATGCTGTTTCGTGTGTGCGTGATGAGCGGGGTTCTTACGTATGTTGTCCGGTAGTTACCATTCAGCTAACTATGAGACATGCCATCATGTAGGATGTTTCCTGTGAGTTATAGTCATAGTTTAAATACCATGTCCAGTACGTATATGTATATATACATAGTTTAAATACCATGCCATACATTTTCTTTCTTTTTTATTTTATTTTATTTTATTTTTTTTTTTTGCTAAACATTTCTTAAAACTTATGAATTTCAGCTAAGCTATAATGTGTATGGAAAACAAGTTAGTTTAGAGAAAAATAGCAATTTAGCTTATTGTTAGTTATTGTCTTTAATACTGATTAATATGATCATAATAAAAAGAAATAGTCTGAACATATGGCAGAACTGTTAGACAAATTAATATGTGTCTAAGTATCAGTGTCATTTGAACAACCCAGGTAGACTGTTAGGTTCCTTTGCATAGGAATTTGTAACAGCAGCAAATATGCTACTGGGTTTCCTTAGTATGCAAAATATCTTGACAGGACTTATTTTGCCAAAATAAATACATAATATAAAACATCGACCACCAGCTTAACAGTTCCTATTAGAAGGTTGAAGATCACAGGTTTTTGTTTTTGTTTTTGTTTTTCTCAAATAGAACTATGTTTATTATGTATGGCTGACTGTTTTTATAAATTTTATACTTGCTTATTTTTGCTCAGAAATTTTCTATACGTGGAAACGGAGATAAGCAAGAAAAGAAGGTTGTTTCATAGTCCTTGTTAGGATCTGAGGAGATTTCATTTTCATTTTCTTATTTTTTTTTTTTGTTTGTTTTTTGTTTTTGTTTTTGTTTCAATTACTTTGGAAAGTCAAAGGGTTTTTTTTTTGTTTTGTTTTGTTTTTTGCTGTTTTGGTTTGGGTTTTTTGAGACAGGGTTTCTCTGTGTAGTCTTGGCTGTCCTGGACTCACTTTGTAGACCAGGCTGGCCTCGAACTCAGAGATCCACCTGCCTCTGCCTCCTGAGTGCTGAGATTAAAGGCGTGCGCCACCACACTCACCTCAGTGCTCTCTTATTAATAATGCTAATTAAAGGTAACTGACTACTCAATGTGTTTAGAACTGTGCTAACTAGTGTGTCCTATAACTCATTTGCATTTAAAGAATTTGCTGATGGGGTATAATATGAAACTTTTGCATTCTTTAACATGGAAAGCATCATTTTCTAAGTAATAGGACTTGTTTGGGGTTTGGGAGCCTTTTTCTAGTTATTTTGAGACAGGGTTCCCTGTGTAGCCCTAGTTGTCCTGGATCTCTAGACCAGCCTGGCCTGGAGCTCACAGAGACCCACTTCTGTCTGTGAAAGCTGAGTAACTAAGCGCATGTGAGTACTTTGCCTCATTTGCATACTGTGTGATTCTGCGTTGAAGATTGGTTGACCTGTGCTTCCTCTAACAGAAAGTTCAGGAGCTGGAATCCTCCCTACAAGAAGCTAAAGAAAGTGCCGCGCACAGAGAAGGCCAGCTTACAAAGATGCGCACAGAGCTAGCAATGGCTAAGGACTCAGTGGCAAAACTCCAGAGCAAAGTCCACGAGTCAAACCAGTGCCTTGAAAACACAAAAGTGACAGTACGGATACTTGAGGTAAGTTAGAACAGTTTCATAAACAAAAACTTTCTTTAGCCTGTTGGATTTGGCAAATGACTTGATGCTCTGTTCACCCCTCTTACCATAACCTTGTAACACCTGTGTAGGGCGCAAGTTTACTTCTCAGGCTTCGTAGGAAGTGACTAGCCAGGCGTGGTGGTGCACACCTTTAATCCCAGCACTCGGGAGGCCGAGGTAGATGTGCGTTGGAGGCCAGCCTGGTCTACAAAGTGAGCCTAGGATAGCCAAGGCTACACAGAGAAACCCTGTCTCGAAAAACAAAAAATATAATGGTGTGCATGTAAAAATTCTGACTTGTTTGGTTTTTTGTTTTGTTTTGTTTTGTTTTGTTTTTCTATGTAACCCTTCCTATTCTGGAACTCAATGTAGACCAGGCTGGCTTCAACCCCACAGAGATCTGCCTGCTTCTGCCTCCCGAGTGCTGGGATACACCTGTAGTATCCAAAAAGTACTTATTTCAAAATTTACTCACAAGGATATTAGTTTTCCTCTGCATACAACTGTTGAATATAATAGAACAAATTGTTCAAATCAGATACAGTGAATTTGTTTAAAATCTGAACTATAATAAGCCTTTATAACCATCCTATACAAATGTCTTTTCAGACATTACAGTGACTACAAAAACAAGAGCAAAATGTGAGAACACGTGAAAAGACTGAATATATAGGAAAACAGGGTGTAAAATAAGAGACTCGCCATGCCCCATATCAGAGCTGAAATGAAGCTGTAGGGTTTCCCGTATTCATTTCTCTCTCTCTCTCTCTCTCTCTCTCTCTCTCTCTCTCTCTCTCTCTCTCTCTCTCTCTCTCTCTCTCTCTCGATTTTTAACTGGGGAAAGGGACAAATGAATGCCTGTGTCTGAGACAGTCAGAGACATTGACCTCCTGGAGCAGGAGTTACAGGAAGTTGTGAGCTGCCTGATGTGAGTGCAGACTTGGGTTTTCTGGAAGAACAGATGTGCTCTTACCTGCTGAGCGGTCTCCTAGCCCTTTTCAGTATTAATTTCTAAGTCTGCTATGATTCAAACCTGAAGCACAGAGGACTATTTTTCTAGTATAGGAACAGTTAACAGAATCTACCTAGTCTACAGGGGCTAAACAAGTCTTACTAGCTGGGCATTTCTGTTTCAGTCTTTTTAGTTCATTAATAACACTGGACAGTTGCAGGCTAGCAAGTGAGTCTCGCTGTGACCACAGGTGATACGTTTGCCATGCAGAGTTCTTACTGTCACTCATTTCTAAGTCAGCTTTTCCAGTTTTGATTTCCCTGGGGCAATAATTGCTTAAGCTATGTTTTATGTGATGCTTTCTTTGTTTCCAAAGAATACCTGCATAATTTCTACATTTTCAGCATATATTGAAATTCTCTTGTTGGTTTACTTGAACTTTTGAAACAGTTTGTAGACAAGCAGATGAATGGGACAGAACAGAGAGCCTAGAGACAGACACACTCAAAGACAGTCCCAGGATCATTGAGAAAAGGACAAAGGTACCTCAGTGGAGAGAGGATAGTCTATCAATATTGATGCTAGAGCCTGGACACCCATATGCGTTTCTCAGGTGGGAGTGGCAGTGCACACTTGCTGCTCAGAAGGCTGAGGTGGGAGGATGCCATGTTTTCTCCTACCTGGGACCTGCCTGGACCACATAGCATGAGCTCATCTTAAAGAGACAAAATGCGTCGTGGACATAAGTGTAAAACAGAATAATGAAGACAGCACAGGAGAGCACATACGTCACCTTAGGTTGACAATGGCTTCCTACATAAAACCGAAAGAGCAGCGCATAGGATTAAACATAAACACATCGGACCCTCCTACTGCTCGGTTCTGCTCTCCAGAGACTCTGTCCAGAAGAATAAAGTTAAAAAAAAAAACATAGAGAAAATATATAAAAGGCCTTAGCCAGGCATGGTGGCACACGCCTTTAATCCCAGCACTCGGGAGGCAGAGGCAGGCAGATCATTGTGAGTTCAAGACCAGCCTGGTCTACAAAGTGAGTCTAGGACAGCCAAGGCTAACATAGAGAGACCCTGTCTCAAAAAACAAAAACAAAAAAAGAAACAAACAAAAAAACAAAACAAATAAAAGGCCTTTATCTGTAAGATCCTGAAATACTACAAGTTACACATACAAAACCCTCCTAAAATGTAGCAGGAAGGAAATGAAGCAATCCTATATGAAATGGGGGCATTAGAATGAGTTCCTCGCTCTCAGAAGAAGATGCATGGGTGGGTTTTGATGTATCTGTACAAGGTTACTGCACTATCAAACAGTAACGAGAAGGCTAAGGACGTAGCGCAGTTGGTAAGGTGCTCGCCTGCCATGCTGGAAGCCCTGGCTTCCCTAACACTGCTTAAAGTAGGCTTGGTGGCTCACGCCTGTAATCCCAATACATGGGAAGTGAACTAGGAATCGAGAGTTCAAAGAGATCAGCTTGGTATAGAAGGAACATACTTTGAATTAGTAAAGACTATATATGACAGAACTATAGCCAGCATCACACTGACAGAAAAGCTCAAATCATTCCCACTCAGATCACAAACAAGTGTCTTCTCTCTCCACTCCGTTCACTATAGTGCTTGAAATATGAACTAAAGCAATAAGGCAGGCGAAGGAAGTAAGAGGGATGTGAGCAGTTGGTTGTATCTATATGCAAAAGACCCTGAGGACTGCACAGAAAATCTTAGAACTGTTAAACACCTCCAGCAAAGTGGCAGGGTACAGAATGAACACAAATCAGTTGCCTTCCTCTGTGATCGCATTCACAGTGGCCACACACAAATAAACCTGGAGATAAAGCTCACCAAGAATGTGAAGGATTCTGTCCTTTAAAACCCGCAGAAATGGGGGGAGACCTAGCAAGTCATGAAAAGACACACGGGTCCCTTAAAAGCATAATTCTAAGTAAAAGCCATCTGAAAAGGTTCCCTGCCCTTCTAGAAAAACCTCAGATGTACTTTGTAGAAGACAAAACCTAAATAAAACTCTAAAAATAGGGGCTGGAAAGTGGCTCAGAGGTTAAAAGCACTGTCTGTTCTTCCAAAGGTCCTGAGTTTAATTCCCAACAACCACATGGTGGCTCCCAACCATCTTTAAGGAGATCTGATGCCCTCTTCTGGTGCAGGCACACATGCAGGCAGAATACCATATAAATAATTAATTAATAATAAATATATAAATCTTTATTTAAAAAAAAAACTCTAAATATAGTCAAGATGCAAAATGGTTCGTTGGGTAAGGATGTTTGCCACCTAGCCTGAGTTTGATCCCCAGTGTCCACAAGGTGGAAGGAGAGAGCTGACTTTGAAGTTGTCCTATGACCTCCCCTGCAAGTCATAGCATGTGTCTATACACTTAGAAAGAAGTAAATTTAGAAAACATTTAAGTATAGTCATAATTTTCTTAAAAGATACATATCTTTACAGATATATAAGGCTATTCGTACTCCCTGAGTAAAAATAGTTTTACCAAACTTTTTTTTTTTTTTTTTTTTTTAATGTGTATGAGTGCTTACTTGCCCAGCTCTGGCACTGTCATAGTGTCTATAACTATAAGTTATACCCAATGCTGTAAGTTAAACCCAGGTCATCTGAAAGAGCAGCCACTGCTCTTAACCCCTGAGCCATTGCGCCAGCCCTCGTATTATTATTTTCAGCCTTTCTGTTTCATTTGGTAAAGTACATAACAGTTTTCATTGAGAAAGAATTTCTTCTTTTTTTCAAAATTTATTTATTTTATGTGCACTGTTTTGCCTGTTTGTATGTCTGTGGGAAGGAGTTACAGGTAGTTGTGAGCTGCCGTATGGGTGCTGAGAATTAAACCAGAGTCCTCTGGAAGAACAGTCAATGCTCCTAAGTGCTGAGCTATCTCTCTAGCTCCCTGAGAAAGAATATTTTCTTGAAGAAAGAAAAAATGGTGACTTACATATAGCTTCAGATATACTTCACATCAAATATCGGGATATTATTCAGTTAAAGTTAATGCCTTTATTATCTTTCATGTGGCAGGAGTTATAGGCAGTTTTCAGATATTCCTGCTACAGCAAAGGCAAGCAGAGCTGTCAAAATCAAAACTAATCATTGTTTTTCTTTACTTTTTTTCTATAAAAGGACAAAGTTGCTTTAGGAGCTGCACCCTATAAAGAAGAAATTGAAGATCTCAAAATGCAACTGGTAAAAATTGACCTAGAAAAGAAGGAAACTGCCAAGGAATTTGAAAAGGAGTATGTCTGTCTTTGTTTTCCTTTAACTGAACACGGCTTCAGTCACATGACATTTCTTTATAAACTACACAAATATCTCTGCATTAGTTTACTTTTTTAAAGTAATTTGTAAAAATATTTAGTTTTTAAAAAAATATGTAAGCATCCACAGGCTTTAAGCTCATTAAATTGTGATTATATATGCCAGTTATTAAGAATTAAACACAGTGCTAGCTGTGGTAGGGTGTTTGCCTCGCATGAGCAAGGCCCTGGTTTCAGTCCCCAGTGCCAAAAAAGGGAGCACGGTTCTCAACATTTAGCAGGGCGTCTTTGAATGTTTCTTCCTCGATGATTTATTAGTAAAAACTTAAAAGTGGCCTGTCATCCTTCACAGTGAATGCTGTGTGTGTGTGTGCACAGGGCTTTCACTGAGGCTTCTTTTGGTGCTTAGGACCCCGCAGCATATCCTCTTTTTAATAACTTGCCTGTGTGTTGTCCTGTTACACATAACGGCCTGCCAGAGCTCCTTCTGTATTGAGCATAATGAAAAGAACATTGAACATCTGCCCATCACCTTAAACAGATTGTTGGCTTCATCCAGTCCTTGCATTTGAACAAAAGGGAGTCTTATGTAAGAGACTGTCCCAAGATGCAGCCTAGCTCCTTAGGATTTCTTCCTTGTCCTGAATGTCCTGAATGAAGCCCGTGTGTCTTCATGCTGTGTGACCAGCCTTCCATCAATAAGAACGTGTGGTTTCAATGAAACCAGTATTGTGTTCTCAATTAGAAAGGGCAGCTTACCTACAAAATACAGTCAGAATTTATTTTCATAGTTTTTGGGTTTTTTGAGACAGGGTTTCTCTGTGTGGCCCTGGCTATCCTGGAACTCACTTTTAGACTAGGCTGGCCTCAAACTTAGAGATCTACCTGCATAGTGGGATTAAAGGCATGTGTCACAGCACCCAGCACTATTTTCATAGTTCTTAAGAACAGTATAATTTTTGAGGCAGTATTATAATTTATCATTGCTGATTAATGCTTGAATTGCTGGCTGACAATTCATAAACTCTTTCTCCTGGGAAGCAGTGCCAAATTTGACCTTTGACTCTTTTCCATAAATCAGAACTTCAATAAGGATTTGCTTTCCTGACAATATGGAAATTAAGTGTTTTTGGTTTAGTTTTCTTTCTTGTTTTGGTTTGTTTCTTTTCATTCTCTGGTGGTTTTCTGTTTTATCAGTGGTCCCAGTTTATAGTGGCTCCAATAAATAATTTTGTTTAGTATATAACTAATGCCTATTGTATTTCCAGAAGTTTTAAATGAATTAGTTTCTTAATAATAAAGCTGGGCTGCTCCTACAGCTGAACAGCCTCCTTGCATTTGGTTGTAGGCATGAGAGCCAAGCTGTATTCCAGGGCCTGATCTGCTAAAGCATAGAGTGTTATACCAACATGGCATGTCAGAGGAGAAAGTTTTCACATAAAATCACTTGGACATTTACATATTTTTATCATTTTATTCCTGTTAGAATTCTTTCTATAAAAGCCACTGTTGAACATCAAAAAGAAGTAATTAGGCTACTGAGAGAAAATCTTAGAAGAAATCAACAGTCCCAGGATGCCTCAAGTAAGTTGAAGAACCCAGATGATGACGGTGGTGGTGGTGGCGGTGATGGTGATGATGACGATGATGATGATGAAGAAGACTAGGCACAGTCTAGATGTGGTGATACACACCTTTAATCCTAGCAATCCTAAGTGGATCTCTGTGAGTTTAGGCCAGCCTGGTCTACAAAGTCTAGGACAGCCAGGGCTACACAGGAAAACTGTGTCTCGAAAAACCAAAAAAAAAAAAAAAAAAAAAAAAAAAGAAGAAGAAGAAGAAGAAAAAAGAAAGAGAAAGGAAAAGACTAGGTACAAACCTAGTCAAGGCTGAGACAACCCCATAGGAGGAAAAAGGTCTGATTGGTATATGATGAAATCTCAAAGTAGTTTTAATTTGCATTTCTCTGATAGCTAAAAGTTTGAATATTTAAGTTGATGATTATTAACCTGTGGGTCATGACCCCCGCAGGGGTCGCTTATCAGATCTCCTGCATATCAGATATTTGCATTATCATTCATAACGGTAGCAAAATTACAGTTATGAAGTAATTTTATGGTTCTCACCACAATATGAGGAACTATATTAAAGGATCCCAGCATTAGGAAGGGTGAGAACCACTACGTTAAGTGATTCTTTATCTTCTGTGTTTCATCTTTTGAGAACTGTCTTTTTAGTTCTATACCCGCCCCCTTTTTTTCTTTCTTTCTTTTTTTTTTTTTTTTTTTATGTACAGTGGTGTTTGGCTGGCATGTATTCCTGTGTGAGGCTGTCAGATCACCTGGAGGTGGAGTTACAGACAGTTGTGATCTGCCTTGTGGGTGGTGGGAATTGAACCCGGGTCCTCTGGAAAAGCAGCCAGTGCTCTTAGCTGCTGAGCCACCTCTCCAGCCCCCTTTATGCTATTTATTAATTGAGTTTTTATTTTCTAGATCAGTTCTTTTGAGGGGGTAGTTTGTTTTGGTTTTTTTAGTTCTTTTTCAATTCTAGGTCCTGACTCTGTCAGATGTGTAATTGGTAGTTTCTTTTTCCAGTTCTAAGTTGTCATTCTGCTGGAATGATGGTGTCCTTTGTCGTACACTGGGTCGCACCTATTAGCCCTTGGTCTTCGTGCTTCTGCTTTCGTGTCCTATCAGAAAGTCTCTCTAGTGCGGGCCTATCCTACTCGCTCTTGTACCACATTCAGGGCATCTGGCCTGTGTGGAGGTCCTTGGCCCGTCTGAGTTGAGTTTTGTGCAGGGTGACAGATGCAGACTTTTGTCACTCTTTTCCATGCAGCCCTCCATTTTGGCCAACACCATTTGTTGAAGATGCTAACTTCTCCAGTGTGGTGGGTTGGGTTTTTTGGTTTTTGGTTTTTTTCCTTCATTAAAAATCAGGTGTCCGTAGATTTGTGGACTTATATCTGGGTCTTCATTTCAGTTCCCTTGCTCATCATGTCTGATTTTATACCAATACCATGATGTTTTTATTGCTATGTATAGCTCTGAGCTATAACGTGAAATCTGGGATGGTGGTAACTCCAGCAGTTATTTTATTATTTGAGACTGTTTTGGGTATCTTGGGCTTTTTGTGTTTCCATATAACACAATAAATAAGATTATTTTTTAAATTCCTGTGAAGAATTGTGTTCAAATTTTGATGGAGACTGCATTGAGTCTGTAGATTGATGTTGGTAGGATGGCCTTTTTCAAATATTAGCCCTACTGATCAGTGAGCATGGGAGATCTTTCCATCTTATTATGTCATCTTCAATTTCTTTCTTTAGTGTCTTAGAATTTTTATTGTACAAGTCTTTCACTTGCTTGGTTAGAAGTATCCCAAGATTTTTCTTAGGAAGTCTATTGATTTTTATACGTTGATTCTGTATCCTGCTACTTTGCTAAAAGTGTTTGTCATCTGTAGAACTTTCCTAGTGGAATTTTTAAGGTCTTTTATGTATAAATCATATCATCTGCACATAAGGATGCCTCAACATCCCTAGTTGTATCCCCTTGATCTCCTTCAGTTGTCTTATTCCTCTCTGTAAGACCTGGACCACTATACTGGACAGAAAGGAGAGAAGGGACATCTTGTCCCACTCCTTGTTTCATGAACAGTGTCTGGAGTTTTTCTCTGTTTATCAAGACTATGGCTGTGGGCTTGCTGTAAACTCTTTATTATTCTGGGATATTTCCCTCCTATCTTTGTCTCTCCAGGACATTTCCCTCCTATCTTTGTCTCTCCAGGACTTTTACCATGAGTAGAGGTTGGATTTTTGTCAAGGACTTTGCTGTATTTAATGAGATGCTCATCTCCATTCCACTGGGCTATTAGAGCAGTTCTGGTTTCAGAGATGCCTGACTTGTACCTGAAGGCTAAACATGTACATCGCTGTCCCCTCACGTGTATTCTGTCCCGTTAGTGAGCTGCTGGCGACCTGATGGGTCATTCAGATAGATGACAGCTCCATTCCGGTACAGTGTTGTCCACTGTGCTGACATCTTAATGTCATTTGAAGATATAGCTAGCTAACGCGTATGTGTTGAATGTACCGAGTAACTTGGGGGCAGCTGCTGCACGGCCTGCATGGTAGCAGGTGACAAGGCCCACAAGAGATTAGAGCTCAGGTCAGCTCAGAATGGCTCTGATCATAAAACGCTGCTGTTTTATAAGAAGGTGGGAGATACAGCTGTTGGAGACAGATTGCAGGGAAATGAACACCTAATGATCAGTGGTCAAATAGACTGAGGAAGGGAAGCGGAAAGGGGAAATCAGAGACGACTTCCAGGAAATGGTTTTCATAAAGACCTGTTACAATTTTTAATGTTTATTTTGAAATCAGAGCTAACTAAGATTATCTGCCTGGCTAGCCATGGTGGCATATGCCTATGTCTCAGCACTCAGGAGGCTGATGCGGGAGGAGCAGTATCAGTTCAAAGGCAGCCTGGGCAACACGGAAACTACCTGTTGGTTTTTTGTTTTGCTTAAAAAGGAAAGTTTATCAACCTGTCTGTGTGTTTGCCTCCTGCAGTGATAGTAGACCCTGACTCTCAGACTTGGAGTAAACCTTTAACCTGTGGAGGCGGCAGCGGTATTGTTCAAAGCACAAAAGCTCTTATTTTGAAAAGTGAACATAGAAGGATGGAAAATGAAATTTCTAAGTTAAAACAGGAAAATGAAAAGCTAATAAAGCAAAAGAATCAACTGCTAAGGTAAGTTCTAAAGCCAGGTGTGGTGGCACACGCCTTTAACCCCAGCACTCCAGAGGCAGAGGCAGGCAGATCTCAGAGTTCAAGGCCAGCCTTGAGTAGTAAGTCCACAGTAAGTTCCTGAACAGCCACAGCTATATAATAAGAGAGAACTAGTCTCAAAAAAGCAAGCAAAAGAAAGAAAGAAAAAGAACCCAAACAAAGGGAAAAGGCAAGTTCTGCTTGTAGGTCAGATCCTGGAACTTCATACGTTGGAATTTTTCATCAATATTTCTACAATTAGTTATCAACCTTTTACTAATTTGGGGGGAAAAAATTTTTAGAGAAGAAATGGGAAGATACTAGCTCCGTTTCACGTTTGTTATTCATTAACTGTGCAAGCTTGTGCATGTGGGGGCCAGGGGTAAGTGTCAGGTGTCTTACTCAGTCACTTCTCCAGCTTGCTCTTGACACTGGCTCTCTGACTGAACCCAGAGCTCAGTGCTTTAGCTGCCCTGGCTGGCGAGCAAACCCCAGCGAGCTCCCGCCTCCCCGTCAGCACTGAGGCACAGCGTATTGCTATGCATCCAGCCTTTTTACCTGGATTCTAGCGAGCAAACTTGAATAGTTCACCCACTGAGCCACAAGTCCATAAACATTCAGAGACGCTGCAGTGCAAGGGACCCCGTGTCCATCACTGTGTCCTGTTGACGGACATGCTGCAGTCCAAGGGACCCCGTGTCCATCACTGTGTCCTGTTGACAGACATGCTGCAGTGCTGGGGACCCTGAGTCCATCACTGTGTCCTGTTGACAGACGTGCTGCAGTGCTGGGGACCCCGAGTCCATCACTGTGTCCTGTTGACGGACATGCTGCAGTGCTGGGGACCCTGAGTCCATCACTGTGTCCTGTTGACAGACATGCTGCAGTGCTGGGGACCCTGAGTCCATCACTGTGTCCTGTTGACAGACATGCTGCAGTGTTGGGGACCCCGTGTCCATCACTGTGTCCTGTTGACAGACATGCTGCAGTGCTGGGGACCCCGTGTCCATCACTGTGTCCTGTTGACGGACATGCTGCAGTGCTGGGGACCCCATGTCCATCACTGTGTCCTGTTGACAGACGTGCTGCAGTGCTGGGGACCCCAAGTCCATCACTGTACCCTGTTGACGGACATGCTGCAGTGCAGGGGACCCCGTGTGCATCACTGTGTCCTGTTGATGGACATGCTGCAGTGCTGGGGACCCCGAGTCCATCACTGTACCCCGTTAACGGATGTGCTACAGTACAGGGGACCCCGTGTGCATCACTGTGCCCTGTTGACAGACTTGCAGCATTGGATCATCTGGCTTCCACTCTCATGGAAGAGTTGAACTTGTGTGTCTAGCACTGTGCTGATGGTACAGCAGAAAAAAAAGTATACGTTAGGGGTAAAGTACAGCTCCACAGCACAAGGCCCTAGATTCCATTCCCCAGCACTGCAGAAATGAGTAAATGAATAAACTATCCCAGCTCAAATAATTTAGCAACTACATTATAGTTGCTAAATTAGCCTAATTATCAAATTAAAATGCAAATGTTAAAAAATGGTAAGTTTCGTGTTATATATTTAGTAGGTCAGGATTCTTTTTAAATTTTTTTCCCACGTCCACATTGAAGAACTAAACTGTCTGATCTGTTTCCATTCAAGTGATAACTCTCAGCTCTCCAAGGAGGTTAAAACCTGGAAAGAAAGAACTTTTCAGAGAGGCACTTCCATAGAAGCAGCTGCTGAAGATTCTCTGAAGTCGCCTAAAGTGACTGGGGCAGATGCTAAAAGGCGGCCCAACACACCTTCTCAGTTCAGGGAACGGAATTTCCAGGATCCTGTGCCAAAAGAGTCACCAAAGTCTTGGTTTTTTGATAACCGGTCCAAGTCTCTACCAGCACCTCACCCGATCCGCTATTTTGATAACTCCAGTTTAGGGCTATGCCCAGGTAGGTAACAGCCCAGCTCGCCAGGTGTCCCTGGGGATAACAGATGAAATCCACGTGAGTCATCCGAGCCTCTCAGAAGCTCGGCTGTTGGAACTTTGTTCCCACTGTCACGTGCACTTGACAGTTACACGGTGTTTTCCAGGCTGGCAGCTCACTGTGTTCCCGTGCCTCTGCGGGACATGTCAGGCCTCTGCTTGCTGTCAGGGGAGGGAGAGTCACTTCCACACAGAAGCAGCACATCTGACTCCCCACCCACTCAACTCTGTACTCAGCTTGGAAATTGCACTCAGCTTTTCAAAAACAACGACATGTTGTATGACATACATATTACTGTAGTCCACCTTTATCTGTGAGAGCTTAATCTCAGGACCTGCAGGAAACTGAAATCCTGGACAGCAGAAAATCCTATGTACTGTTTTTTCTATGCATACAGATTATAGTAAAATTTCCCCTTTTCACTTTATAGGAAGTAACTTATGCCTGCTTGTTAGCATGTTCAATCTGCCAGTATCGCTAGTGTTACTGCATTATTAAGTAAAATTAGAGCACTAAATTCAAGCTCTACCACAGTATGATGATCCATCCACACACCAAGAGGCTGCTGATGGGCAAAGGGTGGGTGGATAAGTGAGAGTCCACTGCTCAGAGCAACGCACACAGCATTTTATTGTTCCTTGTTTTGTTATTGAGGGGTGGTATTTGGTTTGGGGGTAAGGAGTTTGTGGTGTTTTGGTTTTGAGACAAGTTTACTATGTAGCCCAGGATAGTCTCTAATTTGTGGCACCTCTGCCTCCAAAAGGCTGGAATTGCAACCATGTCCTAATCCCATTCTACAACCGATTACCGAACAATGTAGTACTTGCTAAAACTCTAACTCGGAGCTTGAGAGGTTGCCCAGCAGCTCAGTATGAGCACTCGTTACTCTTGCAAGAAGACCAGGGCTCCATACATGGCAGCTCACTACTGTATAACTCCAATTCCAGGGCGTCTGATTCCTTCTTCTGGCATTTGAGGGCACCAGCATGGATATGGTACACACATACATGCAGGAAAACACTCATACATGTAAAATAAGAGCGAATAATCTGCAGCCACCTCTTTAGCCTTGTTAAATATAACATAAGGAGTAAACAGAACTCAAACGTGCTGAATCCCTTCACTGTTGCCTGCATGTAGGTTTCTGGGGCTGTACTTGGAGCTTCACTCAGGAAGCTCGTCTTGGGCGAAGATTCATTCTCCCCTATCAGCAGTTATCTCTTCATCCGGGGGTGGGGGTGGGGGTGGGGGATGGGCCCTGTGAGAGCCCCCATCTAGTTTGGGATATCAGCTCTTGTTGGAATTGTTCAGGTCTTGTTTAAGAAGCCATGTTGAGATTTCCTGGGTGAATCCCTCTACTATAGCTATGAGAAACAATCTCCTGCAAACTTCTTGGTCCTCTGGCTCTTACAACCTTTCCATTCCCTCCTTCTGCCCAAGCCTTGGGTGTAGGAGTTGCGTTTTAGAGGTATCAAGTGAGGCTGGGTACCCCGCAGTCAGATGTTGTCTGCATTTTGACCAGTGGTCTCATTCTGCTGTTTAAAACACACACACACACACCAAAAACAAAACAAAACAAAACTTTTTTTGATGAGAAATGAGACCTACCTTTACCTGTGGGTATTAAAAATAAGTATTAAAATATAGTTCGGTATTATTAGTTTAGGAAAGTGTTGGCAGTGGGTTCTCCTCTTGGGTCTCTCATCTTTGCAGCCATGAATACCTGTCTAGGCTTACAGAACCAGGAATGATTTCATTTCTGTTGGCAGGCATTAAGTCCAATTATTAGATAGCTGTTATTAGCCCCAACATAAAAGTGCCACTATTTAGCTACTGTGACTGTTGCAAAAGCAGTCACTGTGGTCCATAAGCTTCACAGCTAGGTAGAACTATCAAAAATACCTCTTCCTTGGCAGCTCGCCAAGCAGCTTCTAGTACTATGAAAACCACTCCTCTGGAATGAGCTAACACACTTTGTTCCCCTAAAAACCAAATAAAGGAAAATCAGACTTAGTTCATACTTGGTTCACATTAAGCCTCAAGTTAGCTGACTGAGTATCCCTTACCACTCCTTCGTTTTATGCAGAGTGTAGTTTTCTAACAATTCACCATCTCACAGAGTGGGGCACAGAGCTCTGACAGGAAGATGTACCTACATCCTTAACCAAGGACATGAGCCAATCACCCTTCTTCCCTTACCCAACTGCTAATGGCCTTTCTGCTGCCTAATGTACTTGCTTCTATGCGTATTTATGTTTTGTTTTTTTCTTTCTCAGAGGAACCAGCTGCAGAAGTAGAGAATGTGGACCCTAAGGCAGAATTCCGTCAACCCTCATCAGGAAAAGATGTGCCTGAATGCAAAATGCAGTAGCCTCCCCCTCGCAGCGCCCTGTGGAATGGCTTTCTTTCCTCACATGCTCACCCTGACAGTGATGCTGCAGCCCAACTTCAGTTCAGCCTAATTTCCACTTTGCCGTTACAATTAGAAGATGGAGGAACAAACTAATTTAGTCCAATTAGAGTGGTGATCACAGAACCTACCTACGTTTTGCATTTGTGATATTCCTAAATGTTGAACTGTTGTATTTATTTTTATGCATTCCAAAGAATAAAGTTCTTACATAATATGTACACATTTCATTAAAGTTACTCATATGTGACTTACATAATTCTAGAACATAGCACATAAGATAAAGCTCTGCGGTATGACAAAACTTTTCCTGGGAACACGCAGCACACACATCTACATATACCAGATAGGGAGCCCATGACAGACCAGAGTAAGGATGCCATCCATGAGCTCTGAGCCACAAGTTTCTGTGAAGCTTATAGTGCCAGGCATAAACTCACTCTTGTGGAGCAGGCCTTAGCCAAAAGGCTGTTGGTCTCACCCATGACAGACAAGCCACTATTGTGTAAGGAGGTACATCCATCCTGCTGGCATGTTGGTATTTTAGCATACAGGGTCCATGGGAAAGTTGGTGACAGTTCACCAGCAGCCTACATGGCCCCCTCTGGCACTGTGACAGTCATCAGGGTGGGAGTTTTCAGTTCAGTGCCAGCCAGTTTAGTTTTCCCATGTCCTGCAGTCAGAGCAAGCACATGCAGTGTCTTACAGTGGTCTATAGGGACTTACCATCTAGTTTTGACAAACAACAGCAGTACCAATAGCTTTCATGATTTGTGGGGCCTCGAGGTCTTCCATGGCCAAGAACACACAGGGAGGTAGCCCACGTTTGGCACTGAGATATTCATTCAGTAACCTTATGGCTTCTGGAGGTATCCTTCTTCCACCCACCAGGGAACATTCTGGATTTTTTTTGTTTTCCATTTCAGTTAGCCCAATTACAATCATAAAAAACATCAGAGGGCTGGAGAGATGGCTCAGGTTAAGAGCAGTGACTGCTCTTCCAGAGATCCTGAGTTCAGTTCCCAGCAACCACATGGTGGCTCACAACCATCTATAATGTGATCTGATGCCCTCTTCTGGCCTGTAGGTGTACATGCAGGCAGAGCACTGTATACATAATAATAAATCTTTTTTTAACTCATATTTACATTGTGATTCATAACAGAAAATTACAGTAGCAATGAAATGTATGGCTGGGGTCACATTACAAGAAACCGTATTAAAGGGTTGCAGCACTAGGAAGGTGAAGAGCCTTCAACTGTCGACCTTTAACTTTTCAGGGCCTCTCTGTATTCATTCACATGATGGACATGCAACCCCGCACCACATAGATAAATACTGCCATCCTGGGATTCCTCCCACAGACACTCCTAACCCTGATGGCTCAGCTGTGGTTGTATACTACCCACAGCGAGAGAGAACCATGCAGATACTGTCGTAGCCCAAGGGCCATCAACTCGCACTGAAGGGACATGGCCAACTTGAGCATCGTGGGCATGGCTCTGCAGGCCCTGCCCTTCTCCATTCCCTCTGTCCTGTTAAAACCATTAGATTACATTCCAAAAGCTATTCTAGTGCTAGTCTCATATTTGGCCACTTCCTCCTCCTTAGGCTTAAGTGCCAAGGTCCAGCTATCAAAGTATTGAAGTCCAGCAATCAAAAGCTTTTACTCACCTAATTAATGTACCCAATTAAAATTAAACACATTATCCTAACATGGGGGGGGGGCGGTTCCCTGTTGGAGATTGGTCTGATGCATTTTGATGCTAATCACTGCTTACTGTCTCTGCCTAACCTATTTGACCAATAAAAGGCCATCACACCTGAGCAGGGCAAATGGGATAGGAGTGGCTGAGGTTCCCCAGCATGGGGAGAGAGGGAACTCTTGGGAGTAGGAGTCCTGAGAAGAGAGGAGAAGAAGCTGCACCATGGGTTAGGTGAAGGAGAAGGACATGGCTGGTGTGGATGGAGGATTTGGCCCAGATGAAGAGCATTAGCAAGTATTTGGGACCATGGATGGAAAGTAGTTTGATAGAAATTACTAGAAACAGATGGCATGGGATTAGTGCCCCACTATGGGAAGTGGTTTAGGGGATTAATATCTGCCCTGCCCCAGGTTAACTAAGAGTATTTTAAAATATAGCAAGTGTCTGTCTTCATTGATTGCTAGCGGGTTAGAAAATACTGCCATAATAATAACTATAGGCTTAATAATAAGCATTATTAGGCCATGCTGGTAAATTAACAGCAACGGTTCCCCTTTAAAAACAGCCATTTTCTTATGTGCCGTGTCTGTCTCCTCTATCCAAAAGCAGCCCCTCGTCCTTGGGACAAATATCCCCCTTCCCTCTTGCTCATTCCCTTGCCCTTCTCCCTCATCCTATATGTCCTGTCTTTGTCTCTAATTGAGAATTTGGCCTTGAAGGTCCTGAGCCAATCCTTTTCCTTTCACACACCAGACAGGAAAGGGCAAGTATTGGAATTTCTTCCATGGATGCTCGGTGTGTGCCTTGTTACCCAAAGTCAGGGCTATGCGCTTACAGCTCACCTTTGGCTCTGCTGTGTCTTTATTTGGATGCCATTGTGTTATGTAACAAAACTAACTGAGGGACTGTGACACACACAAAAGTCCAACATAGAGAATCATTGAGTTTTATTGAGATTATTTACAGTAATAGGGGTGAAGAGTTTCTTACAGGACCAGAAATGACAGCCTTGAAAGAGGGAACTGGAGTTAATCTCAATCGCAGAATTATTTTATTGACAAAAAGTCTCCTCCGAAACCCTCAAAAATTGATGGAAAGACGTGTTTATTAAAGCACGGAGCACAGACAGATGTGAGCACACCACTGGACTCAGTATTGGGAGCTTCCTAAAATGGAGAAGAGCAATATCAAGCCTTGCACACACCCAGGGGGAAACTGAGAGCCTAGACAGAACAGAAAAGTCGACTATTACTATCACTTACCCTTCAGTGCCTCTGTTCAAGCTGACATTCATCCAGCAGTCTGTGGCAAACACTGGGCTGCACTTTGCTTGCACACCACGCCCCCTCCTCGCCACATCCAGGGCATAGCTGCTGTTTTAGCCTCCTTTTCCACACAAGAACACTGATAGGTTTGCCAGTTTACAAGTCCTGCTTACTGAGCTACTGATGGAAGACAGGGTTTGCCATAGTCTTTTGGTTTGGTTTGGTTTGGGTTTTGGTTTTTTGGTTTTTCGAGACAGGGTTTCTCTGTGTAGTCCTGGCTGTCCTGGAACTCACTCTACAGACAGGCTGGCCTCGAACTCAGAAATCCTCCTGCCTCTGCCTTCCAAGTGCTGGGATCAAAGGTGTGTGCCACCACCACCTGGCTACTAGTCTTTTTTATTTTTAAACTGGGCTTGTTTCCCTTTTGAAGAAGGTTGGCTCTTGTTTTGTTTTTCATGCATCTAAAATACTTTCAATTTTTAATTTTTTTATACTTTATACACATTACATCCCAATTGTTATCCCCTAGCTCATATCTTCCCTCCCTTCCTCCCTCTTCTGCCCTATTCCTCTCCCCTAGTCCTCTGAGAAGGGGGACCCTCCTCCCCCACCATCTGACCCCAGCATATCAGGTCTCATCAAGATAGCCTGCATTTTGAATGAGGATCTTCTGTAGTCTAGGCTGGCCTTGGAGTTACTAGGCAACCTTTGTGATCTTCCTCCATCTGCTTGTGCTGGACCATGGACAATGTGCCAGCGTGCTGGCCTTTATACAGTACTAGAGACCTAGAGACAGATGCTAAGGCCTGGCATGCCCTTGAGGGAGCAAAAGCAATAAGCAACATATCCAGCCCTGTTGTTTTGTTTGTTTGTTTGTTTGTTTGTCCCAAGTAGCACCAACAGCAAAGAAACAAAATAGACAAGCAATGATCAGAAGGCTCAGCAACCAGAGTGTAGGAGGTGGAGGAGGGGGAGGGGGAGGGGAAGGGGAGGGCGGCGGGGGGAAGGGCAGGGGAGGGTAGTCACCCCAGGCCTGCCTTAAAGGACCAGCTCATTGTCCTGCTTTGCTCTTTCTTGCCCACGTGCATCAGACCGTCAAACCGCACACCACAGCTACCTCAGAAAGAGGAGCAGAAGCTAGAACCTTCTGAGAGGCATCACCTTTCCCTTCAAGAAAGAAGCCCTCCAAAACTACAGCCTGCACCTCCAGGACCAGATCTGTGCAGCTGACCAGCGCCAGCAACAAGGAGGCCAGGAATCTGATACTTTGTTCTGTAGCCTTCTCGGTGCAAGAGGCCATGGAAAGCGTGCCGAGCGTGTATCGAGTCCCCCGATTTATGTAGGACATTCACACATGACCTACGTGATCACTGTGCCTAATCACACCCGTCAGATAAACTCACAAGTCTCCCGCCAAGCCAAGCCGAGAGGGCCCACCAGATCTAGTCCTTCCCTTTTGGCTTCACGGCTGTGTTCTTCCGCTTGATTTCCTGCTGTTTTGTGATGTTCGTTTCAAGACTTTCATTCTAGCTGGGTGTATTCCACCACACTCAGGCCAGGTGTAGGCAAGATGGTCCCATTGGGCAGCTGAAGTTGTCTGTCTTAGTGTTAGATTTGACTACACGTGACAGATTAATGTCAGAAACTAGACTTTAACCATAGGGAGGTTTTCCTTTCCTCCCTCAAAACAATCTGGGTTAAAGTCTAGGACGACTAGAACATTCAGTGCCTTGGATTCCTTGTCTTCTACCTGCAGGGTGGAAGGATCATTCAGTCCGAACGGCTAAGTAGCATGCGCAAACAAGACAGAGCTTTCAGCTTGGCGTTAACAGTTCCACGTTCTTCCCACTAGATGGCAGCATGGTCACATCTAAAGCGCCCTGCTGACGCGCCACCGCTTAAAAGCTCGCTAAACCGGAATTAGCAATAGGCCCCCAAGGGAACCTGAACTCCACCTCCCAGCATGCTTTAGTCAGCATGTGACTGCTGCACAAAGGTCTGAAGCGTGTCTTCCGAAGGACTCTGGAGGACTGCGTGGACTGGCTATTCTAAAGTAAGATTTTTTTTTTCTAACAGTTTTAGACAAAACTTTTGGGGAATGAGAGGGGCGTAGCTTTTGCTGCCTTATCCTCCACTTCGCCTATTTGAAGATGAGTCTTCATAGTTAGAATGGGAGTTAGAGATTCTCTTGTGTTTATTTGAGTTTGAAAAATAGGCCAAGGAAAGAATTTTTCCAGTGTCTGTAGTAAGTAAACTGGCTGGTGAAAAGATTTGGAATTCCTGAAAATGCTCGGAGCTTCCCCTAATTTAGAGTTTTACTGCATCATGTAGAGTAGGAAAGCCACCATGGTTAAGAGTGGGCTCACTTTACAATTTCTGGGAATATTCCCACTCATTGTGAAAAAAAAAAAAAATTCATGTTGTCTCGTGAATGCTACCTAACCTCAGGGTTTTGAGCCCTTAATTGTCTAGTTCCAGACAGACCAATCAGAAGGCCAACTGGAGGGAAGTTTTGAAGTAAACACGAAGTTTTGTGTCCTGGTTGCTTCTAGGCTGCATCTTACGGCATGGAGATGGTTAAGGAACACTGTAGCAGGAGCATTCATTGTTTCTCAACCTGTGGGTCGAGACCCCTTGTGGGAGGCGGGGCTGACTGACTCTTTCACAAGAGTCATAAACCACATATCCTGCAAAGCAGATATTTATATTATTATTCATAACAACGGCAAAATTCCGGTTATGGAGTAGCAGCAAAATAATTTTATAGCTGAGGGTCGCCACAACATGAGGAACTGTGTTGAAGGGTCGCAGCGTTAGGAAAGTTGAGAAGCACTATGAATGCTCATCGTCCTAGTGAAGGCGCAGCACAGTAAGTTTCCTATGCCGTAGTCAGGACCAGGCACGGCAGGAACTTCTGCATCCCTTTCTAAAAGCACAAGCTGACTTTCTCTCAACTCCTACCACGCTCTTAGTGAAAAAAAATTTTTCCCTCTGCTTGCCAGTGAAAGCATGCTACATCAGAACAGGGGAGGCACAGTGAGAGCAGCTTCACTGTTGCCCAGCATGAGCACGTGCTTGGAGCACAGCCTTGTGGGTCGTTGGTCGGTCCCAGAAGCCCCTTCTTACTGTGTGTCTGTCTGTGTCACCCTGGATCGCTGAGAGGAGGGCTCTAACAAAAAAAACAAAACAAAACAAAAAACCAAACAAACAAAAAAACACTAACAGGCGTGGCTCTTATTAGAGGAAGTAATGATGGGAGAGAAAATTAAAAGGTGGGGATGAGAGAAGCTTCGGAGCCTGGAGCTGTGTGGGAGCACCCTGAGTGCTGTGCATTGTGGGTGACCTTCAGCAAGGTGGGGCAGGGGGACCTTAAGGAGGCTGCAGAGGCCCGGGGACTGTACATCACTCATCCGCCGCGGTGTGCCCTAGTTTGGTAACAGAGAACAAATATATCCTGGGGTCTATCTCCGAAGTCTGAGCTGCTGTGGGCTCCTATTCCTGCTGGAGATGGAATAACTAGAGAGCGTTCTCTTGAACCCGCGGTTGGAAGGCGTTGCATTGCTAGGACAGCTCAGAAACGCTGGTCAAAGCATAGTCTTTGACTGCTGCCTCACCCTCACAGGTGAGGCACAGCTGTCACCTGTGAGGCACTGCCCATTCTGCACCCCACTTCTCCATCTCTTCTATTTAACCAGCCGCTCTTAGACAACTGCAGCCATCTCCTGTTCCTGCACCTCACTGCCCCTGCCCTGCTCTGTTCTGGTAGAGATAGGTCCTAAAATACCCACGTTTCCCCCTTAATTCCCTCAGGGGCAGCTGTGGCCATGAGTAACTAGCACTGTGGAGTTGGGACCAAATATGCAGGACTGGCAAGAAGCCAGGGGAAGACTGGGTAAGGGCAGGGGGCTACACTATGGGAGGTGGAAAAGCAGAAACAAAACCACCTAACCACATTACCTAACCAAAAAGAGCAGGTAAGGTCAAAAGAAAGGACAACAGGAGGCTGGAGAGAAGGCTCGGTGGTTACCAGCACTGGCTACCCTTCCAAAGGCCCCAGGTTCAATCCCAGCACCCACGCGGCAGCTCACAACTGTCTGTAATTCCAGTTCCAGGGAATCTGACACCCTCACAGGGACATATGTGTAGGCAGAACACCAATGCACGTAAAATAAAAGTAAATAAGTCTCTTAGAAACATTTTAAAAAAGAAATGGGCCAAGTACAAGCCCTCAAGCCAAGGCTGGCCCTAAGATGCTTTATCTTGGGTGAATGAGCAGGGACAATGAGAGGACTCCTCTCCCGGTCTGGTGGCTGCAGCCAACTAAAATTCTCAAATCACTATTCCCCTTTCTGCGGTCTGGCTGCCTTGCACGGTCAATGTAAATAAAATAGAAATTGCTGAAAAATTGCTGCTAACTAAATAGACACGTGAGGCCTCTAATAGTCTTTGTCTTCTGCTGTGTTCGTTCCCTTTTATAAATATTACAAATGTCTGACTTGACACAAGCTAGCTGTCTGAAACAAGGGAACTTCAATTGAGAAAATGCCTTCATAAGATCTGGCTTTAAGGCATTTTCTTAATTAATGATCAATGTGGGAAGGCCCAAACCAATGTGGCTGGTGACCCTGGGTTCTGTAAGAGAGCAGGCTGAGCAAGCCATGGGGAGCAGGCCAGTAAGTACTGTATTTTTCAGACCATAAGGCACACACCCCCCCCACCAAAGTGGGGGGAAATTAAGGTACGCCTTATTGTCCAATTGCTGTTTTTACTGTTTTTCTTGTTTTACTACTCTAAAAACTGGGTGCGTCTTATAGCCCGAAAAATACGGCATCCTCCATGGTCTCTGCATCAGCTCCTGCTTCTGGGTTCCTGCCCTGTTTGAGTTCCTGCCCTGAGTACTTCAGTGATGAACAGCAATATGATAGTGTAAGCCAAATAAACCCTTTCCTCCCCAACTTGCTTTTTGGTCATGGTGTTTCATCAGCAATAGAAACCCTCACTGAGACATGTGTGTTCATGCGTTTCTAATGCATGCTGGAACTTGAACAACTGACCAGCACTGTAGTGGGGTGAACCGTCCTCAGAGCAAATGAGTCAAGAAGCCTCGCTTTATTTTCTCTGCCACTGCCTGGTTCTATGACCTCTGTACGAGTCCAGTGTGCATAGAGAACCCTTCAGGCAAGAATAAGACCAAAACCACAAAATTTGAGCCAAATTTGAAGTAAGCTTGATATTTATTGGGGTGCAACCAAGAGCTGGCCAGCAACTGCCTCCTACGCTGGGTTAAAGAGAACAGCCTGGGTCTGTTTCGAATGACCCTTTTAAAGAGTAAAATCACGAATAGTTGCAAAGCAGGTTTACAGAGGACAATGGAGCAATAAGAAAGTACCGAAAAACCTAAAAAAAAAAAAAAAAAAAAAAAAAAAAAAAAATCAGTCATCATCATGTGGTGACCATGTGATGAAAAATCCAGGTCAGGTTCCAGAAAACAGACTGCAGGATAATGGATCCTGCCTTCAAAATGGAGTCAGGCAGGTTCCTCACGTTCTTCAAAAACAAGGTATAGTCTATGATTTTCCAACCCTTCTGGTCAATGAATCTTAAGGTCTATTATGAAACCTTTTCTTTTCTTTTCTTTTTTCTTTTCTTTTTGTTTGTTTGGTTTGGTTTGGTTTTTGTTGCTTTTGTTTTTGTTTTTTTTTCCCAAGACAGGGTCTCTCTGTTAGCCTTGCCTATCCTGGACTCCCTTTGTAGACCAGGCTGGCCTCGAACTCACAGAGATCCGCCTGCCTCTGCCTCCCAAAGTGCTGGGATTAAAGGCGTGCACCACCATGCCCGGAAACCTTTTCAATAGACAAGGGGCCTGCTACTGAAACTCAGCAAAGGTTTACAGGTAAGGGAACAGATGACCTGGCACAGTGAAGGCTTTTTTTTTTCAGGGCTCACCCTCCGTGAGGAAGTTACAAGACAGAAAGAGAAGGAAGGGCAGAAAGGAGGTAGAAGTGGTTTTGTTTGTGCCCCAGGTGGCCTTTGCTAAAAGTGGCCAAATATAATGGTGAGAAGTGAGGAAAAGAATGTTCTGGTGGATGGGTTAGCACCTCCCCTGTCCAGCAGCCAGCAGAGGGTCTGTAGGGAGATGGAGGTAGACACCAGGAGGAATAGGGGAGAACTAGTGACTTTAGTCCTGGAATGCTGATTGCTGAAGCTTCAGGAAACTGCTAGAACTTTCTAAAATGCCCTGGCTTCTGTTAGCAGTTTTCAGAAGAGTAGTTGAAAAACAGCCCCAAATAGCAAGGACAGACAAAAGCAATGCCGTAAAGCATGAACCAAGCAGGAAAGAAGGGGTAACTCTCCTTTTCTGGCCTCAGCACTAGAGGATGTGCGTCCCTCACCAGTCATCACTGCAGTGGGTTGGGCCGGGCCTCTTCCCCCCTGCGCTCAGGTGTCTGGAGAACCACTCCTGAGCAGCTGAGGGGGGGGGGCTGTTTGGACAGTGGCCCTTCCTCCACGCTCTTAAAGGAGCAAGGTGATGCATTCATTCCTGGTGTTATGTCAGCATTCTGGATTTGCTACGTCGTGAGCCATTAATGGTACATGTCCTTGGACCGCACTGCAGGTTCTACCATGGGCCGACTGGATGGGAAAGTCATTGTCCTGACGGCTGCTGCTCAAGGCATCGGCCAGGCTTCTGCAATAGTAAGTTCATACCT
Source organism: Acomys russatus (assembly GCF_903995435.1). Taxonomy (NCBI): domain Eukaryota; kingdom Metazoa; phylum Chordata; class Mammalia; order Rodentia; family Muridae; genus Acomys; species Acomys russatus. Next base: position 36,517,662 of record NC_067159.1, read on the forward strand.
GCTGCTGTTCACTTTGCAAGTCCTGAGATGCGCGGTCTGCTACCAGGGTTGTTTAACTCGCCTTTACTAAGTTCCAATTCTTCTTCCCTTGCTTTGGTTTTCTTATTTTTCTTTCTTTCTGCAGCTTAGAATTGAACCCGGGACCTCAAAACATGTTAAACATACACTCCTGCCGTCCCAGCCGTTTCACTTCTATGTTTATCTTTTATCCCTGTGGTGTCTTTTTCAACTTGTGTGCGTCTGTGGGAAGGTTAACGCATGCACCACGCAGCAAGTGTGAAGGTCGGAAGACAGCTCTGCGGAGTTGTTTCTCTCCTTTCTCTTTGACATGGATTCCAGGGATTGAACTTGGGTCTCTGGGCTTAGATGATGTCTTTATCCACTGAGCCATCTTGCCAGCCCCTGTATCTTAAGTTCAAAAGAAAAGTCACTATTCCTGACAGAGAAGAAGGAAGGAACTCCATGTGCTTATGTGGTATCACATAACCTTTGAGGCTGAGACTCATACCTCTCTGCCGTAACTTATCTTCACCGTAGTAACTGATTTGACTAAGGAGCCCTAGAGGGTGTGTAGCTCTCTGCATAGCTCTCTGCAACTACATCAGCTCAAGATTAAGGCCCAGAGTTATAAAACTCTCATCTCCCCCGCTCCCAGGTGCCTCAGTTTCTCCCTCACTACACCTTTTCCAGACTAAGACTGCACTAGGAATACAATGCAGACTGAGTGAGAAGGCATCAATGAAATTGCTACTGTAGTTTTTGGAGGGAAACTTCCTGTTTTTCTCTTATTAAGTTTTTACTCATTGATCACGAGTGGCACGTGGAGGCCATAGCGGTGGCGGTAGTGGTGGCTGGACAGGTAAAGACACTGTCCTCCTCCAAGCACTGAGACCTATGTTTGAGCCCTGGAAAGAGGAAGGAGAAAATGACTCCACAAAGTTGTCCTCATACCTCCAAATGCATGCCATGGCACACGCCCACACACATGCAAACACATACACAGTAGATAAATAAATGTAAAAAACAAAAAAAAAAAAGTCAAATACAGATAGGGTCTCACCACAGAATGACATTATCTTAGCAACAAAGTTAGAGGTATTAGAGGCCTTGTTTATTTGTTGGTTTGTTGAAACAGGGCCTCCCTATGTAGCTCTGGCTATCCTAAAACTCTCTGTGTAGATCAGGTTGCCCTTAAACTCACAGAGATCCATGTGTCTGTGTTTCTCAAGTGCTGGGATTAAAAGCGTGTGTCAACACACCTAGCCCTGAGTTAGAGTTTTGGGGGTTTGTTTTGTTTTCAATATCTATTTATTTATTTTTATATTATGTACACGAGTGTTTTGCCTACACAACACACACACACACACACACACATGCACGCACGCGCATAAATATACATGTGCCACATGCGTACTATCAGATCTCCTGGAACTAGAGATACAGACAATTTTGAGCTGCCATATGGGTGTTGGGAACCAACCCTAGGTCCTCTGGAAGAGTAGCCAGAGCTTTTAACTACTGAGCCATCTCTCCAACCTCCAGTTAGATGGCTTGTTTGTTTGTTTGTTTGTTTGTTTGTTTTTGAGACAGAGTTTCTCTGTGTAATTCTGGCTGTTCTGGACCTAGCTCTGTAGACCAGACTGGCCTTGAATTTACAGAGATCTGCCTGCCTCTGTCTCCTGAGTGCTGGGATTAAATGCATGCACCACCATCGCCCAGCAAGTTTTGTTTTGTTTTGTTAATACTAGTAAAAGGGCAAAGTAAGATGGAAAATATAATGTACACCATGCTGCTCTGACTGATAAAAATAATAATAATCACAGTGGGGCCAGGGAAAATGAGACTAGGTAGATAGAAATTTCACTTATTTTATAGGAAAAACTCCAAAAATAACATGAAAGGGGGAAAAATTGGTTTTCGTTTTTTGAGAGCAACTTATTCAAGTAAGCAAATGACTGATTTGTACTTTTTTTTTTTTTTTTTTTTTTTCCTGGCAGGCTTTTGCAAAAGAAGGAGCCAAAGTCATAGCCACAGATATCAATGAGTCCAAACTTCAGGAGCTGGAAAATTACCCAGGTGAGCAAACCAGCTGCAGGTTTGAGTCAGCCCAGGATTAGGAAGAAAAGACATCAAGACCAAAAGGAAATTCTAGCTGCTCCCGACACCTGCCTCTTAGCGGCAGGCTCCTCCCTGTCAAATCTGTATCCTGTGACCTACAGAGTACATATAGTCTGTATGGCCAGGAATGTAAGGGGCAAGTGTGAGAAGGCACACACTTAGGGTTTTCTGTTTTACAGTGTGTCAAGGGAGTTTGCTCCCCATCACAAAGTTCTGTGAGAATTAACAGGTGCCAGGTTAATTATTAATGACTGTTTCCCTGCTGCCCAGGACTCCTCTGGAGCAGGCTTGTCCCAAATAATGTGGTATGATCCTCGTGTGTTCTTACAAAACTGTTTGTAGCCCCACTAAAAGCTTAAAGGCAGGGGGAGATTAGTTGGCCTTTTGGCTTTTGTTTGCCTGAAAGAAAGATGGAGAGAGTTCATGAAAAGTGAAATTCATTGATTTCATTGAAAAGTAAAGTCCAGAGATTATTTTTTAATTTTTATTTTATGTGTATGAATAGTTTGCCTGCACCAACTGGGTACACTATCCATTGAGGCCAGAAGAGGGTGACAGGTTAGACTTAACCAGCCCAGGGGTGCTAAGAACCAAACTCAGATAGCCTGGAAAAGCAAACAGTGCTCTTAACTGCTGAACTAGCTCTTTAGATTCTAACAAAGATTATTGTTATTGTTATTATATTTATTTAAGTTTTTTTCAAGAGAGGGTTTCTTGGTGTAGCCCTGGGTGTCCTGGAATTCTCTTTGTAGACAGGCTAGCCTTTGACTCACAGAGATCTGCTGGCCTCTACTTCCCCAAGTGCTAGGATTAAAGGCATGTGCTGCCACGCCCAGCCTAACAGAGATCTTACTGAGGGGGTAGAAGATGATACTTTAAGATTTGTATATCTTGCAGGGCAGTGGTGGTGCACGCCTTTAATCCCAGCACTCGGGAGTCAGAGGCAGGCGGATCACTGTGAGTTCGAGGCCAGCCTGGTCTACAAAGTGAGTCCAGGACAGCCAAGGCTACACAGAGAAACCTTGTCATGAAAAACCAGAAAAAAAAAAAAAAAAAAGATTTGAATATCTTTAGAAGAGGTTTTCTAAGACCTATTTTTTTGTTTTGTTTTGTTTTGTTTTGTTTTTTAATGTGTGTGTAAGCATGTGTATGTGTGAGTGCCCACAGAAGCCAAAAGGGGATGTCTGGTCCCTCAAAGAGAGGTTCATGCATCTGAGAGTCACCTGATGTGGCTGCTGGGACCTGAGTTCCAGTCCTCTAATAGGACCGTAAGTGTTTTTAATCACTGAGCGATGTCTCGAACCTAAGATTCGTGCATTTGGATGACACCTTTGAGATTGCCAAATGCCAGCGGTGGCCGTGAGTCCTGTGCAGCCTGAGTGGAGACTCTGAATTCTTCATACTTCCCACCACGAAGCAGCCGATCTTCACGGTCCCACCTTTCCTGAGCGCTGTGTAAATAACCACCTTTTCCTTTACTCTCCAGGTATTCAAACTCGAGTCCTTGATGTGACAAAGAAAAGACAAATTGATCAGTTTGCCTCAGAAGTTGACAGAATCGATGTTCTCTTTAATGTTGCCGGGTAATTTTAAACTTTTTTATTTTGCTCTGAGAAAGTTTCCTACGATTTTATTAAATTACTATCGATAGGATGAAGGAGTGATTCACTGACAGAACGTGGCACAGTCCTTGAGGAGTCAGGCTAGATATCACACGCCCTTGTACGATTCAGCAAGTGAGACAGCTATGTCATTTACGTGAACTTGGGGCCCACGGGCTGTTAAAGCCAATGAAAGGGGTGGGTGCTGATGTAAAGTCTGCAGCAGTTTCTGATGTTCATTACATAAATGATCTGCTTGTCCCTCTACAAGGGTATATCTGGAGACATAGCAATTGGATTTTTTTTTTTTTTTTTTTTTTTTTTGGTTTTTCGAGACAGGGTCTTTCTTGCAGCTCTGGCTGTCCTGGACTTGCTTTGTAGACCAAGCTGGCCTCGAATTCACAGAGATCCCTGTGTGAGTGCTGGGATTAAAGGCGTGCACCACCATGCCAGCATCCATTCAGTCTTCAGCATTGTGGAAGATGCAGGAGATAGTGTGTGGCTCGTGCTACAGGAAGCTGACTGAGTGACTAACGGGGAGCCCCGTAGTACATGGAACCACTCCCAACCACATCTTATATTTAACTATGAAATCTCAGTCCAGAGGACCAAGGCAGCAAGGATGCCGTGTTCAAGAAACTACCTTGAGCAAGAGTGACTTAGAAAGTGGATTTTAGGATTTTGTTTGTTTTTCTTCATTTGTGTGCTGTGCTAGGGCCAACAGCCACAATGTTATTTCACTACACTGATACGGAGCGACACTGGTTTTCCTTGCAGTTTTGATTTCCCTGTAGAACTTTAGCATGGGCCACCTGAGGGCGCTGTTGCCCTAGAAACAGAAATCAAATGGACCGGCCTTCCTTGTTTCCTATCTGGTTGGTTTGTTTGTTTGTTTTGTGTTGTTGTTGTTGCTGTTTGAGACAGGGCTTCTCTGTATAGCCCTGACTGTCCCAGACATGCTTTGTAGACCAGACTGACCTTGAACTTACAGAGATCCACCTGCCTCTGCCTCCTGACTCCTATCTGGTTTTTTTAATTCTTTTTTAAAATTAATTTATTCATATTACATCTAAATTGTTAGCCCATCCCTTGTATCCTTCCATTCCTTCCTCCCTCCTGCTTCCCCCCAACTCCCCTCCCCTATGTCTGTGACTGAGGGGGACCTCCTCCCCCTGTATATGCTCATAGGGTATCAAGTCTCTTCTTGGTGACCTGTTATCCTTCCTCTGAGCGCCCTATCTGTTTTTAAAAGCACGGATGTTTCCAGTGCACTGTGTGTGAGGGAGAGTGGGCTCTTCAGCATGTATGGAGAGGTCGGAGGACAACTTGTGGGAGTCAGTTCTCTTCTGTTGTGCAGGTTCTGGGGGTCGAACTCCAGTCTTTAGGCTTGGCAGCAAGAGCTATGTCTCCAGCCTGTCTTTTAACTCACTCTGTAGCCTCATACTTAGAGAAATCTGCCTGCCTCTGCCTCCTGAGTGCTGGCCTTAAAGCTGTATGCTGCCACCACCCAGCTTAGAAAATGTTCTTTAGCTCAGTCACAGTCATAGGGGAGGGGAATAGGGGGAAAGCGGGAGGGAGAGAGGAATGGGAGGATACAAGGGATGGGATAACTATTGAGATGTAAAATGAATGAATTAATTTTTTTTTTAAAGTGTAAAAAAAAATAAAATGTTCTTTAATTGCAGGAATGTGGCGGGGGGGGGCGGTTGGCAGGAGGAGGGATGTTTTGTTCTTATAATACTAGGGATTGTCACGGAGCTTGCTAGCAAGTATTTTCCTACTGATTCTTTGTGTTGTTGTTGGTTTGTTTGATTTTGGGTTTTTGTTTTGTTTTGTTTCCCCCTCTGTGTAATCCCTCTTCCAGTTTCGTCCACCATGGAACCATCCTGGATTGTGAGGAAAAAGACTGGGACTTCTCAATGAATCTCAACGTCCGCAGCATGTACCTGATGATCAAGGCGTTCCTTCCCAAAGTAAGAGGCCTGCCCGGCAGCGTAGGCAGCGTAGACAGCGTAGGCAGCGTAGGCAGGCGTCAGCTTTTATACTGGGCGTTATGCGTGTGTATCTGAGTGTGAGCGTAGCTTGCAGGCTAACTAATGTGCTTTGAGCACTTATATCAAGGCAGTTTATAGAGATTAATCCATTTAACCCTCCAGTTCTTACATTTAAGGATTATTTATTATTAAGCATTTTCAATGTGTCAAGCTCCATGCTACGCTGAGGGGACCTAACTGCCCCCTTACCCACCCCCCACCCCCCCACCCCCCCACCCCCATTAGTGGACTTAACAAAGCTCTTTTTTGAAGACAGTTCCCATTGTGGAGGGTGAGGAACTCAATTGACATATACATTCGTCACGGAATATATAACATAAGTTGGCGTGGTTGTGAGGATAACGCAGACACGGAAGCCAGGGTAACAGTGAGGCCCTCTCAGTCTTTACTGGGAAATTGAGGTTCTCAGAGAGAACAAAATGAAGGGATGCGTGTCTAGGGGGATGGCCTGGCTTCTTGCTGCAGGAGCAGAATAGTCCCATGAGGGTAATGATGTGTCATCACAGCCGCTGACTACACAGAGGGCAAACTGAGGCGGGAAGAAAGGATTACAGTCAGTTTATGAAGCCCTGTAGCTCACTGTCTAGGTACTTGTTTTTAAGGGATTTTTATTTTTTATTTTTCACCACAAAGAGTTATGGAGTTTTTTCTTGGTTTTTTTGTTGTTGTTGTTGTTCCTGTTTTTAATTATTCCGTGTGTGTGGATGTTTTACCTGAGTGTCTATCTGTGTACTCCCAGAGGCCGGAAAAGGGCATCAGATCCCCTGGGACTAGAGTTACAGACTGGAAGAGCAACTAGTGCTCTTAACACTGACCCATTTTTCCAGCCCCTTTCTTTTGTTTGAGATACTCTCACTATGTAGCCCTAGCCTGCCTAGGACTTGCTATAGTCCAGGCTGGCTTCAAACTCACAGAGATCTGCTTGCCTCTGTGTCCCCAGTGCTGGGGTTAAAGGTATACACTACCATGCCTAACCTACATTTTACTTTTCTTTTTATTTTATTTACTTTTTGTATGTACTTGGCTTTTTCCAGATAGAGTTTCTCTGTGTGTAGCCCTGGCTGTCCTGGAACTCGCTTTGTACATCAGGCTGGCCTTGAACTCACAGAGATCCGCCTGCCTCTGCCTCCCAAGTGCTGGGATTAAAGGCATGCACCACCAGACCTTGCTTATATTTTACAAACCATTGCGTGCCTTTTATTTTTTTATTTTTTTAACTTTTATTTTATTAATTTATTCATATTACATCTCAATGGTTATCCCATCCCTTGTATCCTCCCATTCTTCCCTCCCTCCCATTTTCCCCTTACTCCCCTCCCCTATGACTGTGACTGAGAGGGACTTCCTCCCCCTGTATATGCTCATAGGGTATCAAGTCTCTTCTTGGTAGCCTGCTATCCTTCCTCTGAGTGCCACCAGGTCTCCCCATCCAGGGGACGTGGTCAAATATGAGTTGTGTGCCTTTTAGAGTGAAGAGCTCTTCTGGGTGCTCTAGAGGAGAGTACATGTAGGAGGTATATAACCCTGACCTGGCATGAGCTTTTAAACCAACAGTAGCGGACAGTGAATGGGACTGATGAATGACACAGCCACCTCAGCTGCAATGAAAGAATAAGTTTTGGTTTTGGTTTTGGTTTTTCAAGACACAGTCTCACTATGTAGCTCTGGCTGTCTTGGAACTCACTATATAGAACAAACTGACCTTGAACTCACAGAGATGCATCTACCTCTGCCTCCCAGGGGCTGGGATTGGTGGCTTGTGCCACTACACCCAGCTTTCAGGTATGGTTTTTAAGTACTTGGTTAGTGCTTAGAAAGGATCTTTGGTCAGCTCACATGATATCGGACTAGCTATCCTTCTAAAGTATGCTTCTGGGCTGGAGGATGGCTCCGAGCTTAAAAGCACTTGGTGCTTGTCCAGAGGACCTGTGTTCAGTGTCCTGTATAACTCCCTCCAACATCTGCAGCCCACAGCACTCGACATCCTCTTCTGGCCTCTGGAGCATCCACACTCATGCAGCATACACTCACAGCAACACTTTCACATAAAGACAAATGAAGTTAACCCTTAAAATGAGTAAATGAATATAAATAAGAATGTTACCTTCTGCCCTCATAGAGTTTATAGATGTTGTGTGGGACCTAACCTTAATGTATGTGTTGAAGACCAGTAGTTTGTATAGGTTGGGGGGGGGGGGACTGAAAAGGTCACAGAAGGCAAAATGGTGGCACACATACCCAGCTCATTTGAAATGGCACAGGTCTGAAACAGAGGGTAAGGGAGTGGGTATTAGGTACAGTGCAGATTGAAGTCAGGCTTGTAAGGAAATATTAGCTTTTAATACACCCAAGCCAGATCATAAGTTCATGATCCTAACAATGATAAAGTACAGTTTTGTTTTCAGAAAAAATAAAGTATCAGTAACTGGGACCAGAAGGTCTGCACACCACTTGTTGCAAGTGGCTTTTACACAGGAGCAGGGACACACTTGAAACTCTGAGCAAAGTCTAGTCTTCTTTTGTTTTCGTTTTTTTTGTTTTTTGAGACAGGGTTTCTCTATGTAGCCTTGGCTGAATGGGACTCAATTTTGTAGACCAGGCTGGCTTCAAACTCACAGCAATCCACCTGCCTCTGCCTCTGCCTCTGCCTCTGCCTCCTGAGTGCTGGGATTAAAGGCTTGGGCCTCCATGTCTGGCACAAAGCCTAGTGTTAGTGGGAAAGATGATGCTGACCATCTTGATGCTGGGTTGGACACCTGCATTTGCATCCCTCGGCATACTCTGAGCCCCAGGCCACATGTCCTAGGAGGTGGCACCTACACCCTCTTATTGTCTCTTCCATCCAAGAATGAGGATGACACATTTCACATCACTTCCAGTCCTAGTCATCCAGGGGTTTTCTGTATCATTAACTATGACACACAATTACCAGGTTAAAATTTTTCCAGGATGTAAAACCAATGCAGACCTGAAAGGTCATTTGGTCAAAATGTAGGAATATTTACAGAAGAACTTTGTTCACAGATAAATACACAGCAAACCATTCCTAGATTGCAAGACCAGTCAAGAGGCAGAGACCAAGTTGAAAATAGTATAAGGAGAGTAATTGCAGAATGCCAGGTCCACTAAAAGAGAAGGTCCATTTCAGCAACAACTTGGGGGTGTCTTTGTTCCTTGAATCTTTTTATTTACTTTTCCCCTTGCTGTGTCTTATCAGGATTGGACACAGAGGGATGCCAAATATTGAGCCTAGTGGCTTAGAATGTCAAGGAGCTCTAGCAATGGGGACAGAAGGCCTGTGTCTGAGTTAGACTAGCTAGATTTAACCAGCGCGGTCCTCCACCTGAGTTTCCTGAAGATCAGTTGTTCGAGACTCATCACCTCACAGTCATCCTGCCGGAAAGTGCTGTTGTACACGGAGCCAGGAGGGACAGTGCACCGTGACAGATGGCATAGAGCTGCCACTGGGAGACAGCCTGGAAACCAGACAAGGAATACAGAAGCAATAGGCAGAACTGAGTGGGCAGTGGGAGTTGTTAGGCATATGACTTCCGTCTTGGAAACCACTGAATTTCAGAAGACTGGAGACAGCCTGTATCATAGCTAGTCTACATACTAAACTGAGGTGTGCATATTATCTAAGTGTTAAATGTATGTTATGTCAGGTAAGAAAAAAACGATAAAGCAGATAAGAAAAAAATTGATTGAATGCTTGGGATTTTGTTTTGTTTTTTTGCATCATTATATGTCATGACCATTCCTCACCCTGTATGATTATTATCCATCCCCTACCCCTTATTATTTTAAGACAGAGTCTTACTACATATCACTGGCTGGCTTAGAACTCACCGTGTAGACCAGGCTGGCCTTGAACTCACAAAGAGTTCCTCTGCCTCCTAAATGAAAGGATTAAAGGGAGGAGGGCAGGAGGCATTACGTATACGACGCCCATATACAAAGGCAACATTGTAGCTAGGGTGGTGATGCACGGCTTTAGTCCCAGCACTCCTGGGAGACAGAGGCAGGCAGATCTCTGTGTTTGAGGAAAGCCTGCTCTACAGAGCTATTTTCAGGACTACGCAGAGAAACCATGTCTCCTCCAAAAAACAGAACAGACAAAGGCACATTTAAGTAAAACATTGCTCTCCCTCTGTGGTGTCACTTGACCTGGCTGGTCGCCTCAGCTTCACCTGTGTGCTGTGAGCCCATGTAGCAGTTTGTCCTATATTCTTTGATCTTGGGTATAATTAGCCCCAAGCATTACTAAGGAAACTAAGAAAAGAAAGTGGATTGTCTCCTGGAGCCCCAGCTCTAGATCCATCAGTCGCGAAAATCATCCAGCACGAGATTTTGTTTTCCAAGTCCTTTACACTGCCAATCAAGATCAGCTTCTGGAAGGAACCATCTTTATTTGATTTTCATGTTGTCACAGACATGCCAGCCATCCTGTTCTCTAGCTGTGTTCTGTCCCAGCAGTTCTCTGAATTCCCTGCTGCTCTCCACTGCCTTTGCTTTCTTTTCTGTGCCTTCCACCTGGCAAGTGATTTCACAGAGAAACTGGTACCCAGCACCGGAAGTCCTATGAACTCCTTGCTCCTTCCCCCCCCCAAACAGCCATGCGTGCCCATACCTTTGTTATCTGGAAACATACATCTGAGTAATGATCAATAACACCTAAATTAAAATTCACAGTAGCACTGTTCATTGTACATGACTTCAGATCTACGACAGGGCCCTGCCATCTGCACTTGAGACTCACACCAAATGGATCACTGTAACTGAAAACTCTCCTAGTGATAATGTCACATTTTAGTGAGGGGATGCTAAAGGACACATTCTTGATTGGCTGTCCTACTGTAGTAGTGCTCTCTCTTGGTGTGGTGCTCCCTTTCTGTGTGATGCTACCTCTCGGTGTGATGACACTCCAGGGTACTGAGCAAGCATCCACATCAGCGCTCTCTAGCTGTGCCCTAAACCTTTCTGCATCTCTGCTTTTCCCATGCTCTCGCGAACCACGGCTTTTTCTTCCCCTGATCTGTCTGGCACCAGAGTAATCTCTGTAATCCCCAAATTGAAGGCGCTGCTTTTCTTCCACCTTACACCCTTCAGTGTTACTGCAGAGCTTTCAGGATCAGGCCCAAGTTCTTTGTGGCAGCCTGGGTCCCACTCTGCAGACTTATTCTTCCCAGGCCCGCATTCCAGCCAGACCCATCTCCTCCTCCCAGGTCCTCCTGGAAACCTTCTACTGTGGCACCTCCTCCTTGACGCAACTTGAGTTTTGCCCTTTAGTCCTATGGCAGACAATCTAGCTTTAACCCTTTAGCTCCTCCTCAGTAGCTCCCTCTGGAATACCCTCAGCCCTGGAGAGTTCCATCCTATTCCATCGTCTTCTCCGCTCTCTGCAAGTCTCCACTATTGCTAGCTTCTAGTTACGTCAGCCACTCCAATCAGACTAGTCGTCTGTCTGCTGTAAGCAGGGACTACATCCTTTGTCTTTCCGTTTCCTGGATATTGCACAGTCCCTGAGCTTAGAAGCTCTTCAGTGCATTCATGGCGAATAAAGCATTGTCTGCTCACATCTGGAACACACTGATGTTTGTTCACGACCTTGTAGCTCAGGGTTCATTCTTGGTCTTGCTGATAACAGTGTTATACCCACAGGAGGTGGTAGCATGCCTTAGAAATGCCAGTGGGTGTTTAGACATGCCGCTAGCTCCCCGTAATGCATGGGCAAAGATCGCCGGTTCACGTGTAAGACTTGTCTCATAAAGATTAGAGCTAATAACTAATAAGATAATCAAATTGAGCCTGACCTGGTAGTACATGCTTGTTGAGGATCTTGAATGTAATGCCAACCTAGGCTACAATGTAAGAGCCTGTCTCCAAAAAGAAAATGAAAACCAAAAAGGGGTCTATTTGGCTAGGACTCGATGCAAATGTGTCAGTGAATAAGTGTTTCAACCTGCAGAGTGGAGATGTTTCCACCTTGTCTTGCAGATGCTTGCTCAGAAATCAGGCAACATCATCAACATGTCTTCCGTGGCCTCCAGCATCAAAGGTAGTATTGCCTCAAAGTGGGGGTGGAGGGGATGAGTACACACACACACACACACACACACACACACACACACACACACACACACACACATTAAAGAAACACATTCATAAAATGCATATGACAATTCAAAATGGCTTTTAAAAAAATAATCCTAAGTGGCTTTTGTCATCTGGTCTGTTGTTACAGATATGCCACTTATCAGAATAAATTTTAAAAACTACTGCCTTTGCCTTTCCTTTTATTCCTCCTGTATGCATAGAAGTGAAAATTGAGTTAGGAGAAGAAAAGATTCATCACTGAAGTAATCCAAAATGATATATTGAGTACAAACCAGCTGGATACCTTTTAGGACCAAAATGGGAGTGGGGAGAAGAAAAGGAGGAGGAGGAAGAAGAATTCACAATACACAGAGGGACAAATTCTGACTTGTGCTTCTTGTGGACAGTGTCTCAGGTAGCCCCTGGCCTCCAGTTCCCTAGGTAGCCAAGGCTGGCTTAAACTCCTCCTGATCTTCACACATCCATTTTTGAAGTGCTAGGTTATAGCTGTGCACTGCCAGACTCAGCTTCAGATTCTGGGTTCTGCAGTATAGCAGAGGTGTGTACACCTGTAATCCCAGCACTCAGAGAGGCAAAGGCAGGCAGATCTCTGTGAGTTCAAGGCCAGCCTGGTCTACAAAGAGTCCAGGACAGCCAAGGCTACATAGAGAAACTCTGTCTTGAAAAACAAAAATCAAACAAAAAACCAAAGTGTACCATACACAGGAGGTCCCTGTGCTTGAGAGTTTGAGGTTGCAGCACAGACAGAGAATCTGTACCCAAAAGAGAAGTCAAGGCAAAGGGCTAGAACGAAATGGAGAGAGTGTCACAGCTTGGCATTGATGGGTTCACAAGTTTAAAATGAAATCAGTGCTGAGACAGCATTCTTTCTCTTATAAATATATGAGACGTCCGTGCATGGAACATAAGTGAGGTAGGCATTTTCTATCTTCACTTATGAAGATTCTAAAAAGGAATGAAGGTTTCCTATTGGTTGTACCCAGTGATTGCTACAAAGTAAGTGCAGCATCTCAACACCAGAGTCTTAGGTTCTGTCTACATGGGTAGCATTTTCTGCCAGAAACCATTTCGGTCCCTATTAAAGAAGACTCGAGGTCAGTCATTCTTTCAGGGGAAAGCTGATTTCAAAAATATTTCTCTTTTCATTAAAAATAAACAAGTAAAAGGGGGAGCTGGGGGGAAACTCGCATGTGTTCGTTTCTAAAAGAAACAATGTCCCTAATTCCTTCACACCCAGGGGTGGAAAACAGATGCGTCTACAGTGCAACCAAGGCAGCTGTGATCGGTCTCACTAAGTCTGTGGCGGCCGACTTCATCCAGCAGGGCATCAGGTGCAACTGTGTGTGCCCAGGTGAGCCAGGTGTAGGAGGGCTGTGAACTGGGCCTTTCTTCCATCCGTTTTAGCACCGTATGTAGCATCTTCATCAGCTTGTATAGCACATGTTCAACTGCTCTCCACCACTGAGAGACAGTTCAGCTAAAGGTCTGGCCTTGATAGGCATAGCTTTGAGTGGACAGATGCCAAGTCAAGAAGCCTTGGTGTGAAGGGCTTAGAATCCAGCAATGTTTTGGGGACAGTTTAGACTCTTGTGACTGAGACACAAAACATGCCAGAACCTGCTCTTTTAAGAGCAGACCACGGTGACCTTATCAGTGGAGAGTTGAAAAGTAGAGCATCCCCGTGGGACAGCAGAGAGAGGGAGCTTCTTGGAGCACAGAGATCTACCCGACTTCGATGACTCCTAAATCAAAAGGATGCTGTGGCCTGTTTCATAAGTAAAGCTTACTGGAGACACTCCCACATGGGTGGCTTATGCATTCTTGCTTCAAAGGTGGAGTGGAGAGGTGGCAACAAGTCACGTGACCCTCAGAGAAAAAAAAATATTTGCTGCCATTATGGAAAAAGTGTTACCAGCCTCCTAGGAAGAAGCACAAAAAACTGCTTTGCTTTTTATTTGTTGTTTGTTTGTTTTGTTTTGTTTTCTGGCTGCCTGGAGCTCACTATGTGAACCAGGCTGGTCCTTATCTCACAGGGATCAGCTTGTTTCTGTCCCCTTGGCCAGCAGCACCACTTTTCTTAGTGGCTGCCGATGTGACATGGTTTCTAGGTAGCTGTGGGTACACTTCTTTCTGGTTCTACCAACCTAAAATAAATACAGACAAATGAGCAAGGATGATTAGCGTCTTCTGAAAAGAAATATTGTATATCCAGGGCTAAGGTTTTCTTTTTTGCTTTTTTTTTTTTCTTTTTCTTCTTCTTCTTCTTCTTCTTCTTCTTCTTCTTCTTCTTCTTCTTTTTCTTTTTCTTTTTCTTCTTTCTTTGTGTAGCCTTGGCTGTCCTGGAACTCACTCTGCAGGCCAGGCTGGCCTTGAACTCAGGGATCTATTTACCTCTGCCTCCTGAGTGCCAGTTAAAGGTGTACACCACCACTGCCTGACTCTACTAAGGTTTCCAATAGTCCACAGCCAGAGTTGGGGTGGCCTGCCTGACGGGCATGCCTGAGGGGTTGTATTGGTAGGAAATCTGTGTATCGTTTTGGAAGTCCCACAGATGATTCTATGTGATTTTCAGGCTGGGAACCACGTACTTACGCAGGAAAAACTATTAAATATCCATCCTGCCTGAATTGCAGAGACTTAGATAGCCTGTGCCATTTTTCTTTGGGAGGAAATGCAGCCACAAGTCACACTGAGAAAAAGGACACATACTTGACACTTGATCTTGATGGCACTGACCATCAGGGGGGAAAAAATGGCAAAAGATCTTTTTTAAAATGTGGTTGTTTGCACAGCTAGGATTTTCACAGGGTTTGGAAATTGTGTTCTGGATCTCTGGAACAAGGAACTGCCTGTGGTTTACAGAGGCCGTCCCGGAAGCAAAGGGAGAATGAGTGTGTCTGGGTTAGTGCCAATGGTTGTGAGTCACCAGATCCAGCCAGACGTGCAGACACGGCACAGGAGACACCAAGACATGGGCTTGCACTAGTTTTCACTTAATATTCATCCGTGCCAGCCTCATATAAAATACAATTCACAGCTATGTGAAACAGCGCTTCCAGCTACAGGAGTTTGAGGATGGCTAAGCTTCAGGTGAGCGCTGCCTGTAAAAGTCTGGACTTAGGTTGTCTCTCCCTGCAGTAATGTGGAGATCCAAACTGGTGCTGATGGGGTGAATGGCCCGGCTGATGTGAGAGCTCTGCCTGTGTGTGGTAGGGTGTGATGGAGAACCTAAGCAGGAAGTTCTACACAGGAGTCAGGGTCTAACACGGAAGAATCTCCGTCTCTCCAGAAAAATGGCAAATGAAATAGAAATTAAGGAACACTTTCAGATCTGGGCGGTGGTGGCACACACCTTTAGTCCCAGCACTCGGGAGGCAAAGGCAGGTGGATCTCTGTGAGTTTGAGGCCAGCCTGGTCTACAAAGTGGGTCCTAGACAGGCAAGGCTACACAGAGAAACCCTGTATAAAAAAAAAAGAAAGAAAGAAAGAAAGAAAGAAAGAAAGAAAGAAAAAGGAAGCACCTTCAGAACTGAGATCAAATCTGTGCATGGCCTTCTCAGTTGTGTGGTCTAGAGACAAAGAGAAGATGCATTAAGATGGTTCTACCACAGAGGAACAAGTGAGTTCCCAAAGCACCCTTACTCTGAAAACAAAACAAAAAACAGTATACTACATAAAATTCACAGATTATGTGAATTAGGAAAAAAAAAGTCCAGACAACTGTATCAGCTCAGGTATTAAGTGAGTTTTAAATTTTTAATTTTTTTCATTTTTCCATTTTAAGAAAAACAAATTATGTTTTCATTAGACCTTTGGAAATGTGTATTTGAAACCAACCAAGGCATGCAGACAGGCTAAGTCCATGGCAACCATGACATTGAGCCCAGGCTCCCTGTTGCTGACTTCACGGCAGAAAGAAGGGTTTGAAATCATTAAGGCAAACTGGTGATGTCACGTTTGCTGTTTCTGCTTCTCATGACTCCTGTGGGGCCTAGCTGGGATAACACGTAAAGATGTTTACAAATCTATAAATCATCAAATAAACATAGCATGACTGCATGTCACTGGAAAAGCCTGTTAATTCATCCAGAGTCCCAAGCTGGTGTTGCAGAGAATTACTGTATGCCTTTAAATCTTGATGTCATCACTAAAGTTTAACTCTTAGCAGTCAGGCAGGTAGAACTCTGTTTTTGTTGTTGGTTTTGTTTTTGTTTTTTAATACCCTTAGGTAACCTGGGGCAGGGCAGACATTAATCCTCTAAACTATTTCCCATAGTGTGGCAGGCATGGGATTCCTGCCTCAATCCCATGCCATCTGCTTCTAATAATTTCTATCAAGCTACCTCCCATCCATAATCCCAAATATTTATCAATGTCCTTCATCTGGGCCAAATCTCCATTCAAGCCAGCCATGTACTTCTCTTCCACCTAACCCATGGCGGCCTTCTTCTCTTCTCCTCAGGTCTCTCTCTCTTTCTTCTTCCCAGGATTCCTCTCTCTAATCCCGGGAACCTTAGCCACATCTGTCTCATCCACCCTACCCAGGTGATGGCTGTTTATTGGTCAAAAGGTGGCTCACCGAGACAGCAAGCAGTAATTAGCATCAAAATACATCAGACGCTCCTCCCCCAACAGAACTCAGGGTGTCATTTAAGTAGAAGGACAAAGAAAGATTTCACTACTTGTTTTTTTTTTTTTTTTTTTGGTTTTGGTTTTGGTTTCTCAAGACAGGTTTCTCTGGGTCACCCTGGCTGTCCTGGACTGGCTCTGTAGACCAGGCTGGCCTCGAACTCACAGAGATTCTCCTGCCTCTGCCTCCCTAAAGCCGTGTCCTGCCACACTCAGCTTAAGCTAACCATTGGCCCTTGTTTATTATGTGGAAAGGAGGTTTAAGGTTTAATGCTCCTTTCAGTTGAAGTAACCACAGTGACTGGTTTCTTTTGGTTTAGGAACGGTTGACACCCCATCTCTGCAAGAAAGGATACAATCCAGAGACGATCCCAAAGAGGTATATACACCCAGAAGTTTGAATGTGTGCCAACTTTTGGGGAAAAGTAAACAATAAAAATAAATGCCCTGTTCTTTAGAGCAGATAGATTCATAGAGACAGAAAGTAAGGAAGTGGCTGCCAAGGCCTCGGGGGAGGGAAAGTCACTGCTGATCAGATGGGATTGTCAGCCTGCAGAAGAACAGAGCCTGTGCTAGTGGCCCTCGGCATTCATGCACTTGTTACCCAAGAGTTGTGCGCTTAAAATGGCTGAGATATGGCTTTGTATACTTTATTGTTGCTTTTCTGAGAAAAAGAGTCTTATGTAGCCTAGATTGGCTGTGACTTGTATTCCTCCTTCTGTAGCCCTCCCCGGGCTGGTTGTTACACTCACGTACCAGCATTGACCTCAGCTGGCATTCCTACTGGTTTTCTTTTTTTTTGTTCTTGGGTTTCCCAGACAGTGTAGCCCTGGCTGTCCTGGACTCACTCTGTAGGCTAGACTAGCTTCAAACTCACAGAGATCTACCTGCCTCTGCCTCCCCAAATTCTGGGATTAAAGATGTGCACCAATGCCAACACTGCTGCCAACGCCAACGCTGCCGCCCCCCACCCCCACCCTTCCACCACGCCCAGCCACAGTGGCTTTATCATAGCATCTGTGGGGTTCAGTCAGTGTATGGTTACTAGTTTCGGTGACGTAGGTGGAGAATTCTCAGGAACCTCAGCAGATGGCTCTAAGCCCCTTGATGGTGTTGTTGGGCCACACCTGTGCAGTCTACATCTCTGACATGGAACTGTCTCTGGTCACAGGCACTGAAAGCTTTCCTAAACAGACAAAAGACGGGGAGGTTTGCTTCGGCAGAGGAAGTGGCCCTGCTCTGCGTGTACTTGGCCTCGGATGAGGTGAGCTCTTTCCCCTTGTAGTTCTGACACCCTGGGCTACCATTTGCTCAACTCTCCTCACATTTTTTGTGAGTCTATGACATATATTGCTAAAGGGCTTTGTTTACATGACAGGAATAAGTTCTGATTTCATTTGCTCAAAGAAAAGCCGCCTTTATCTGTGACAAAGCACAGATGAGAAAAATGGGGGGGGGGGGGGGATTAAAGTGCTCCACTTTCTGAAATGTTTGCTTTTTAAAATTACAGCTATGGACATACAGATTAAATATAACTCCCTCCCCCAACACACACACCCTCCCGCCCCCGAGCTGGCAAGGTGCCTCATGGTAAAGACCCTTTACTGCCAAGCCTGATAACATAAGTTCCCGGCACCCACATAGTGAATGGAGAGAACGGGCTCCCAAACATCGTCTTTTGACCTGCACTGGAGTGCCATGCACTCATGCGCATGTACACACATATAATAAATAAAATACAATTGAAAAAAACCAAAACCTCTTTGGTTGTGAGAGATGAAGGAACAGGTTTTCCAGCTTTAATTGAGACCTGTTAGGAAGAGTTTTAACTATGACTTTTCTTATTGTCATCATTTGTAGAAATACCTTATTCAGTCTCTTGGACTTTACACTTATTTGATAACCAATTTCTTTCCCAGTGACTAGGGTGAACTCAAAGACTGATAAAGCAAAAAAAGCAAAAAAAAAAAAAAAAAACCTCTTATAAGATGCAGAGTGTAAAAGCATCCTCTTCTGTTTTGAACCCACAACAGACAAAAGCAACAAATGCCCCAGCGTTTAACTTGGTGAACCAATGCGTTCTACTAGGGTTATTAACTGGAGTGTGAGCGAATGGTTACTTACAAGAGCAGGCATGACTCAAACGCAGAGGCATCACCACAAAACCCACCTTAGCATGGGTGCTCTCCTTCAGCGCTGTCTACTTCTACAAAGCTGGGACAGAGCCTCTGAGAATCCTGCCTGCTTTAGCTTCTCCAAGTGTGTGAACTTAGTTTACCTCTGGAGTTCCATGAGCCTCCACCGCCTCCAGGAGTGTGTGTGTGTCTGGGCGGGGGGTGGGGGCAGGGGGGGGCAGGGGGCGTTGTTACTTACCTCTTACCTCCTCATCACAGTAACATGGTGCAGCCCACATAGTCGGCGATAGAGGTTGACATAAAGATTCGACCGGTTTAGTTACCACTTCTCAAGACTCTTAGCAGCAGTTGCTAGGAGCTGGGGAGTTGCTAGGTAACTTACTACTGAAGTAAGCACTCTTGTCAGTTTTCATGTATTTAGCTTGAAAAAATTGAACTCATACTGTGATGTCTTCCCTTCTGCCTCTTTCAAGATTCCAGGTTTAGATTAATGTCAAAGGAAGGGTACAAATATGAACCTAGAAACTTAGGAAAGAAGGGAGCAGCCAGGTGTGGTGGTGCACACCTATAATACTAGCACTTGGGAGGCAGAGGCTGGTGGATCTCTGTGAATTCAAGGCCAGCCTGGTCTACAAAGTGAGCCCAGAACGGCCAAGGCTTCACAGAGAAACCCTGTCTTGAAAAACAAAAACAACAACAACAAAAGAAAATTAAGAAAAAAGAAAAGAAGAAACCATAATTCCAAAATTCTCGCTATAAATTCTTTTGCTAGAGTGGGGCTTTATGAGCGCCTCCCCCTCCCGTTATCCATGGTGGAGTGTTAATAGTTTCAGTCCTGAGCAGGTAGCCACAGCTGAGGTGAATTCATGAGTTCAAGGACCTTGTCATATGCAGATGACAAGCTAAAATATTTGTAAACTTTCACCACAACTCCAGAATTAGTTCTCTGTAGAATGGTAGTGTTTATAAACATAAACCATTAATTAATGTTAAACCCTTTACTGTTAAACAGAACTGGGCATCTGAATCTAGTGTGGACTATCATTGCCTACATGAATTTTAAAAGCACATTTTGTGCACATCTGTGAATTGGTCAATTAATAAGCACTGTGTTCCCGATCGTGAACATGGCCATTTAGTGACTGACATGTTTTTAAAAAATGTATTGTTGTTCAGTGAGTTAGCTTTGAATGGTTCTGAGTCTCAAAATAAAAATGTGCTGCCTTAGCATGTACTTTATGTCACCTATTCTTAATTTTGTGACCCTGAAGCCAAGCATCTAACAGACCGTACACAGAATGTGCTATGCTCATATGCCAGCCACAGGGCATGTGCTCCTGGTCATAAGATGCTCAGCCGGTCCAAATCATCCAAACTAACTAACTTCCTTCATTCCTTTCTTTTTTTTTTTTTTTTTTTTTCCTAATTTCAGTTAAGGTTTCTTGTTAGCATGACAGTCAAAAGTTTTGTTAGCCCAGCCATAAGAAATGTTCAAAATAAACCCTGGGGCCAGAGTGATGGATTAACTGTCGTATCTCCTGTGCTTGCCATTGCAGTCGGCCTATGTAACAGGCAACCCTGTCATCATAGATGGAGGCTGGAGCCTGTGACAACAGACACTCCCCGCCGGAAGGCAGGCCCTTCCTACCCACAGAGGAAAGCCAACTGACTGAGTGATCACCTCTCCTACAACAGCATTCATGAAAACAAGCCCCTTCTAATGATCTTCCCTAAGAGTGTGACTCTTTAAGTAGACCTTTTTCTTGTTTCTTCTAAAACAATGCTAAATAAATCAAATAAAATGTGTTGATCTTGTGGCAAAGGGGTGGTTGTTAAAATAAGCAAATAATTGTATGTCTTACTGGGATAGCAGATAAGTATTACAAAAGACTATGGCTTTTTTTTTTTTTAATGGACATTTGCTTCTCAGTGTAAAGGCTAAAAGGCGGGGTCGGTGTACAGAGACACCGAGTGTAGTGGGGGTCCTTTTCCAGTGTGCCGAGGGTCACATTGCTGTGTCCTCACTTCCGAAAAGCAGAGAAAAAGAATACAGGCCGGTTCGGCTCTTGTGTAAGGCATTCCTCCCAAATGGGAGAGACCTCTCGTTACCTAATTACTTCCCAGAGCCTTACCTCAGACCAGCATCACTCTGGGGGTCCAGGCTTTAACATAGGAATGGTGGGAGGCCACCTTAGTTTATAGCCACAAATACAAAAAAAATACAAAAAAGTTAGCTTGAAAAACTGAATGTTTTTGTAAAGTTCTGCATTGTTTCCTACATTGATACTAACTTGAAATTTTTACACAATCAAAAATGCACACACCACAGAAAAAGATAAAGAACAATCGGCTTTAATGACACAGCGGAGGAACTCAGATTCATAACCACATTTTAGTCCTGGTACATAAAAGAAAAGTGACCAAGTGTTTACCACATAGTAAGTGCTATTTTCTTTGTCTAGACATTTGCTTATTAAAATCAGCAATTATATCCAATACGGGACTAAGAATATATAATTAACAGGCAATGCGGTCAATTTGAGAAGATTTTTGTAGATTACTTCAGAGATGTTTTTCATGGTTTCCAGGATAACAAGTGAAGAGCACGTGGATTTGAAAATAGGCTCTGAATAAATATAAGTAAGTCCCTAATAGGAAGCAAGTGAAATTAAAGTAAATTATCCTGGCAGTTTGTGTTTATGAGTGGTAACTCCATAGCATTGTTTACAAGCAGTTTCTTTCCACTTTAAGGTCATGTGTGCAAGCTTTTTTTTTTTTTTTACCTCAAAAGACCATACTGAAGCCAGCAAGCACCTCACTCACTGCCTTTTCTCAAAGAGACTTAGTTATCCAGGATAGTTGTGGGGCCCACATGAAGGGGTAACATCCCATGGATGCTGATGGTGCAGTAGGCGAATTTGAGTTGAAATCCCCAACAAAGGCTACTTGGAGTAGCTCTGCCAACAACTCCAACAATAAGGTCAGTAGGACTCCGGTCTACAAGCAGGTGGCAGACAGACTTGAGATCTAGACCCAGCGACCTGTCATTTGGTGGTCTACTCTTTGTTTATGGAGTCAGAGTCTCACCACGTAGCTCTCCCTGGCTTTGATAGCATCATTCTTCTGTCCTGGGGGTTTGTGAACTGCATACTGTCTCCACCCCACAGGACTTTTTGGAATTAGGGATTTGGACTAACTGGCTTGTCTTTCTTCTTTTCTCTCTCTCTCTCTCTCTTTTTTTAGCATGATAAAAAATGCTGTAACTTCTTATCCAGTGAATGAATGGAACACTGGAGTTGTTAGGAAAAGTATCAGCTCAGGCCCCCCAAGATCAAGTTCTCAGCACAAAGGAGATTTATTGTCCCCAGAGTGACAGAGCACAGGAAATAAGAGGCAAAGACAGGAGATAGAGGATGAGGGAAGTGGGAAAGGGATATTTGGCCCAGAGGGTGACAGAAGACTGCCTCTGGGAGAAGAGACAGACATGTGCTACAGAAAATGGCAGTTTATAAAGGCACAAGGGGAAACCTGTATTAGGATGAGACGTTTACCTTTAATTCAGCATGTTAAGTAGGTGAGCCAAAGGGGTTGCTGGACTTCACTACTTTGATAGCTGAACCTTGGCAGTCAGCTTCGGGAGGAGGAAGTGGCCAAATCTGGGAACAGTCAGTCCTTGGTGACTAGCTTTAGGAATGTCATCTAACGGTTTTTAGCAAGGAGACGGGCAAGGCCTGCCAGAGCCATACTCACTACGCTCGAGCTGGCCAGAGTCCCTTCAGGAGTGGAGAATGAGCTACTGCGTGTTGTGAGCAGGAACACGCAGAGTTAAGAACCATGGATTCTGCAACATAGATCCCAACAGCCAGGGAGAAGCTCAGTTACTTCTGTCAGAGCTCAGGCATTGTAAGAAGTATAAGTAAGCAATGAAAACAGAATGACTCTAGCTAAAAAGTTCAGTACTTTTCACTCATGCCAATCAATTAAAGAGATGTATCAAATGAACATCATATGAGCAATGGGGGGTGGTGAGCATCATATGAGCAATGGGCGGGGGGTGGGGGAGAAGTGGAGGAAAATATGTCTTAGTCTGCAGGAAGAGGAAGCTAATGAGAATGGAACTTTTTGCAAGTTTGAGAAAATGAGTTCATTTTAGGAAAAGAATAATTTCATTGCCTCTGAGAAAAGGTACTGATTGGAGCCTGGATTCCTGGGATGGGCTAGAGGAGCCACCCGTGATTTCTGTCTGGCGTAGAAATTTACCTGATACACCCGCATGCCTGAAACCCAAGACTGAACTTAGCACTTGCTCCAGGAGTGAAACCAGGTAAGGAATGAGAGCAATTTTGCTTAGAGATGCCCACAACCCCCTCCTGGGACTTGGGTGTGTCTTTCTGCCTGGGAGCTTTCCAATCCCTTTGCTCTAGTGTTCAAAATCTATCATAAAATCTAACAAACTTCAACTTCGCTTTAAAAGAAAAGGAAAAAAAGAAATAGTAAAGAAAGACACCAAACTAGAAGTCAGAAATCAAAAACAAACGGCTGGTAGGAGGGTTACAGTAAAACAACATAGCAAGAGGCTTACAGTGATAGACGCAAGGTTTTACTCCACCTTGTCACCTAAAGGAAAGAATCCTGCCTCTCCTTGGGGGGGTGAGAAGCCACTGGGAGTCCTGGAGGTGGCATGGGATCACAGAATTTAGGAGAGTCGGAAACAGTCGGGGAGACAGGCTGCTGGCGCCCAGCCTAGTGAGGAAGGCGGCTACAGGGTACCGGAAGCGGGGCGCCGGGGCCGGGGTCTCCCTCAGGCTGATAGCAGAGCCCTGAACCCGGAGAGAGCGCCCCGCCCCGCCATGCCCCGCCCCGCCTCGCCCCGCCCGCGCCGCTGGACCTCCCGGTTATCCGGCAAACCCCAACCACAGAGCCTGCTAACCTAGTGCAGCATCACCACCACAACCGAGGCCTGGTTCCCAGTCAACGGAAGCCCGGTGGCCTGTGCCGGGAGTCAATGATGTGAGTAGCATTGAGCAAATAACCCACAGGCATAGCTGGTGCTTGCGTGTGCGTGTGCGTGTGCGTGTGTGTACATGCGCACGTGTTATGATTTTTAAGTAGTTTGAGCAGGGGTTTTCCTTGGTTTTGTTAAGCCCTCAATGTTTGGACTGGGTAGCGCCTCAGGTAATCTTCAGGTCTGGACAGTGGACAGTATTATGCCTTCCCCGAGAATTTAAACTGTGGCTCTTTCACTTGTCAGAAATCAGCTTCTTGTCTCACTCTTGTTCCAGACTCCGGTGAGATGTACTTTACCAAAATATTAATGGCAAGAAGCTTAAGCCTCCCAGCAAGAAGCCAGCACCAGCTGCAGGCTGGAGCAGGTGCCTGGCACAGGTCTACTGTTTTCCCTAAAGTCCCATTCCCTGTAAAATGCTCCCTACCCCCACCACCTTTGCAGTGGCTTCAGCTGCAGAGCCTTCTCGTGGATGCTGACTTCCTGATTCTCTGAAAGTCCTGAATGAAGAAGAGTTTAAAAGTTCAGCAGACACTTTTATGTCTTCTCTGAGCTAAGCAGGCGTGGACAGGGACAGGAGACGCAAATGTGGACTGTATATTGTCTCCACCCTACAGGAGTTCAGAATGCTGGGTATACCTAAACAAAATGTTAGGTCCTTAGCATCCGAGCTGCTCCAGGGATTGTGGGCAAAAGTGCCTCCCATATCAATCACTAGTCAAGAAAATGCCCCACGCACTTGTTTACAAATCAATCAATGGAAGCTTCCCCCCCCTCCTCCTATTGAGATTCCCTTCTTCCACGTGACTCTCCAGCTTTTGTCAAGTTGAGAAAAATCTAACCAGCCCAGTGACTGAGGAACGTTATGCATTTTCTGCCATAAGAAATCTTTAGGGAGCAGGGTGTGGTGGTGCTTGCCTTTAATCCCAGCACTCAGGGAGGCAGATGTAGGTGGATCATTGTGAGTTCGAGACCAGCCTGGCCTACAGAGTCCAGGATAGCCAAGGCTACACAGTGAAGCCCTGTCTCGAAAAACAAAATAAAGCAAAACCAAAAAGAAAAAAAAAAAATCTTTATTTAAAGTTACAGCCCACGGAAGGCATTGAGAATGAGCCAGATACCAGGCGTGGTGGCGCACGCCTTTAATCCCAGCAGAGGGGAAGCAGAGGCAGGCGAATTCGAGGCCAGCCTGGTCTACAAAGCGAGTCCAGGACAACCAAGGCTAACACAGAGAGACCCTGTCTCAATAAACCAAAGTAACTCAATAAATAACCAAACAAACAAAAGAATGAGCCAGATGAGCTGGGTGTAGTGGTCCAAACCCTTTAATGCCAGGACGAATTGGCAGGCCAGCCTGGTCTACATAGTGAGCTTCAGGATAAGCAGAGCTATCTCACATAGTGAGACAATGTCTCAACAAACAAACAAACAAACAAACAAGCAGCCAGATGTGTTAGTGATGGTGACAAAGCCTGGACCCTAGACCCTGGGTCTTACATGCAAAGTTTCTGTGTGAATGCAGGCGCTGACACTCATCTGCTTCTTGCATGTAATCTTGTCCATCCCACAGTGGAATACTAAAAATATGCCACAGATTTTTCTTCTGGTTGAGACTGGGTGCAGATCTAGAGTCTAACAGGTAGATAATGTGCCTGAGTCCTTCAAAGGGACAAGGCCATCTTCCTGTCATTTTTTTTTTTTAATGTTTTCTGCTGGCAAGGAAGGTCCTGGTGATGGCAGTATCAGTCTTCAGAACTGAACTGCTGGTGTTGGGGGCCCTTGCCCCACACCCCCAGACTTGCAAACTTCATCTTGTGGAGTTACATCCTCAACCTTGTGGTTGATGGGAAGCCGTTGGAGCAGTGGGGGGCTCTGGGGCTCACAGTGGAGCAGGTCAGGAGGATGAAGCAATAGAATCAAAGTTTGAGGCCAGTCTAGGCTACATCATGAGTCTCTGCTTCAAGTGATGGTTAAACGTTGTCTATTGCTGTGATAAGACACCAGGACCAAGGAAACTTACAGAAGAAAGAGGTTTTGGGTGCGTTTATAATTTCAGAGGGTTAAATCAGTAATCGTCTTGACAGGATGCATGGCAGTGGGCCAGTGGGCAGGCACTGGACCATCTGCTGAGAACCCTCCTCTTGAAACACACTAAAGGGCCAGAGGGACACACTGGGGATGGCATGTGCTTTTGAAACCTCAGAGCCAGCCTTTAGTGACACACCTCCTCCACCACAGCCACACCTCCTAAACCTTCCTACACAGTTCTACTAACAGAGACCAAGTATGCAAATATATGAGCCGATGGAGCCCGTTCGCTTTCAAACCATGACAGATATAGTATTCTCCTATGCAGATTGACAGCTACCACGGTGCTCTTGAATTTCACAAGCCCTGCAGAAACTCTTGCCTGTGGCAAAAATAGAACATTTCTTAATGGTCAGTTGCTAGTATTCTAGGGTTCATCCTTGAGAGCCCAGCCTAGACCCTGCCTTTTCTAGCACTTCAAAAAAATCTCAGGATTTTCTAATTCTCTTTGTAGCATATCTTTCTGCTTAAAACACCTAGAGTGATGTTTGGTTTGTGCATGGACCCTGGAGACATCTAAGCCTAAACTCCTGTGTTTTTGTTTGTTTGTTTGTTTGTTATATGGGACATGAAGCTATGGGGTTAGGTGTGGAGGTCACTTCCCTGGACTGCACACATTTTGCACCTTGCTATATCCTAGTTAATATGGCACAGCATGAACCTTCACTTCACATGTGACCCTTTCTCCAGCAATCTCGTTGTCTGGAATGATCTGCTCCAGTTCCTTTACAAATGGCTTCATCCTTCAAGGCCTGAGTCCGGCATCTCATGACTACCCCAGGGTTTTGACCATGGAGTTTCTATCAGGATTTTTATAATGTGTCTAGAAGCTAGACAGATATTGACCAAAAGTGTTCCAACGCTGCTTCTCACCTGAAGTCCTGAGAGCTGATTCGGTAAGAAATTAACCTATTATAGTTGCCAAAATGTTTTGGCTGTATTAACAGGATTGATTGATTGACTATCAAAACTCCCTTGAAAATAACAGATTTCTCTTTCTCACAGAACATGGTGTCTGAGAGATCTAGGCTTTATTCATTAGCCCAGTGCTGTCACAGCTCTAAGCTGCTGTCTATGATTAGACTGTCTTGACTTTCTCCGTGCATGAGGAAAAGCAGACAGCTGCTAAGGTTCCAAGACACGTGGAACCTTGATCAACCAAAGTGCCCCCCACCCCCCGACACAAACAGGCACTTAAAGGCAAAAAGTTAAGTTTTTCCTCCTTTATTTCTTTTTACTAAAAAGAAATATATTAGTCATTGGCAGGAACCTCTCATAGCCCTAGACCAAACTGTTATAGACACTGATTTAGACCAGTTCTTTATCACTAGAGCTAAGCAAGAGATCCACTGCTGTATTTGACCAAGTAGCCTTTAGATATGCAGTAAGCCATATCTGTAGCATATATTAGACCCTAAAGATAAGAATAAGGTGTTAACAATCCTCCCAGGAAGGGGAGACCTGGTGGCACTCAGAGGAAGGATAGCAGGCTACCAAGAAGAGACTTGATACCCTATGAGCATATAAAGGGGGAGGAAGTCTCCCTCAGGAACAGTCATAGGGGAGGGGAATAAGGGGAAAATGGGAGGGAGGGAGGGAGGAATGGGAGGTTACAAGGGATGGGATAACCATTGAAATGTAACAAGAATGAATTAATAAAATAAAATTTTAAAAAAGAATAAGGTGTTAAATTTGCAATTAAAAATGTTGCCCTTGGAAGGAATATAGAATAGAAGCAACAATTGGGTCACTCTCCACTTAAGTATTATTCTCTTATATTTATATCTCATTAGTGTTTTACATCATGAGGAGTCAACAAAACCACCAGGGTAATAAACCAAAAAGCCCAACACATGCTTTCCATTGTTAGCCCAGGCCTGTAATTACACACCTAGAACTCTCGGAGAAGGTCATTCTTACACAGGGAAACATCCTTAGTCATGTCAGCAATTCTCAAGGAATGTTCCAACTTCCTCCATGTCCTAGTCTGAATTCCTCATCACTGAGTGAGGAACCTTTTGAGATGTGAAGGTTAAACTGGAGTTGATAAGCAGAACCCAGAAGTAGAATGTTTGTTCTACGTAGAAACTTCATATGGGAGTCTGGCATGTTGGCGCACCGAGGAGAGTCAGGCAAGAGGATGTTGAATGCAAGGCTAGCTAGCTTGAGCTACAGAAGGGAGAGCTTCCTCAAAACAAAGAAGGAAAAACAAACAAACAAACAAACAAACCAATGTTGTATGAGTCTGAGAACCTACTGTCTCAACATGAGAATGGGTGAACACCAGCTGTTGAGCACTCATTGTAGAATACTTAATGAGTAGCCCTGGTAATGAACTTTTAAACGTATACAACACAGAGTATGCCAACAGCCAGTCCATTCATGCTGCTGTCCAAAATACAAACTGCTTAATTTATTAGTATATTTATTCCTCCCAGGAAGTCCTAAGGTTATGGTTCTTAGAGATTCAGTGACTGATAACTTTG